>NC_053141.1:28759248-29118496 GCF_016808335.1 Panicum virgatum | reverse complement strand
CTTTATCCTTACCGATGTTCATGGATGAGATCAACCTTTACACAACACTCATATCTATCAAATGTTTACTCTATATGTGCAATTCATGCTTCATGTTAGGATAGATCTGTTAGATTAGATGGAAAACCTTAGTTAGTTCTTTGTCGATCCACGGATTGATAAACCTTGGGGGAGTACTCTAAGGGAAAAGCTACCACGATCTGTGCACTTGCGGTACATAAATTGGGGCGCTAAGGAGCGTCAACAGGCCTCCCCCTCTGCGTGGGCAGCGCCGGTGCCAGCGCCCTCACCGGACAACTCGGGGGCGTCCTCCGCCCCCGGCTCTTCGCTCCTCAACCTTGTTGGCGCTCCTTAAGTATCCATTTCATCCCCTGTTTAACTTTGATAATGGCATGAATTTAATATCAAAATCACTAACCATCCAAACCTCGGCCCAATTATTTGTCGTTTTCGCATTTGCACATATATTTTGGAGGTACTTCGTTTTTGCAGGTTTTTGACCAATTTTGGAGCATGAAATGACGAGGCCCACAATCACGTGATGACACGAAGAAAGACGAAGGCCAAAGCCCGAACAAAGGACCGAAGGCCATGATGATTAGAGGCCCGTTCATGCACATCCACCCTCCAATGAAGCCCAAAGGACAAAGCCCACAAGATAAGATCAAGATACTTCGGGGCTAAGCAAAGCAAAGAGAGATTTAAGGAAGGATTTTCCATCCTATCCTTTTCCTTGAAGAAATCTCGAAGATAACAACGTCTAATGGGGTGCAATCGTGAAAGGCATAAACTCTAGAAGACTCCAGGAGACTTGGGGAGAAAGGAGGACATGAGGCGGCGAAGAAATGGGCCAGGCCGGCCGGCCTGGGTCCATTGGGCCGGCCAGCCCAGCCCCTTTTTGAGGCGGTCCGGCCTCCCCTTTGACCTAGGGTTTCCTGAGGCTATTGAAAGACCCCTCCCCAAGGTTCACGCAGAGATCAATTGGGGAGACGACACCAAGGAGCAGAGAAGATAGAGGGACACCTCTCGGAGAGCCGAGGGTCGTGCTAGTTGTCTAGGGTTTGCCCTAGCCGACGTGGGAACCTTGTAAGGAAGACCACGTCAGAGTTCTGGAGCTAGGATCATCAAGATCAAGGTAGGGAAAAGCTACACGAACCGTGCACTTGCGGTATACAAATTGGGGGCTCTAAGGAGCGTCAACAAGCTTTTCTGGTGCCGTTGTCGGGGAACCATCGATTTAAGATCCAATCTTACTTGCATTCGTAAATATTTCTTTTTCTTGATTTTTCTTTTTGACTTTTTTAGATCTTTTATTTTTCTGTGCTAACTAAAAAAACAGATCTATTCCGCGAAAATGAATCGAATCTAGAGTTTGCTTTATTTTTCTTTATTTTTCTTTTTTGTTTTAGATCTTGTATATTCATCTTTTAGATCTGGTATATATTTTTCTTTTTCACTAACCCCTAACAGGAGATGGACGGGAGCCTCTCCAACAAACCCAAAAATTTTGTGGATGATCCAGAAAAAAATTACATGCAAAGGAGACGAGAAGCACGATCAAGGAAGCCGGAACTAGTAGATCCAAAAGTCGAAGTGGACATTTCATCGTCTTCACCTCAAGCAACTCCACCAACAAGTCCAAAGGAGACGCCACTTCACCGAGGGATGGCGCTACCGAAGCAGGAGCGTACGATCGGAGAGCTATGCACTCCGGACATTTGGGACTTGCCGATCCAAAATCTCAACAACATCGGAGTTCCGTTCGAGATCAAGACTTCAATCATAAGGATGGTGCAAAGCTCGCCCTTCACTAGAAAAGAAGACGCTAATCTACATCTTCAAGCGTTCCTCCAACTATGCCACACCTTCGACATGCAAGGGATGACTCAAGATGAAATAAGAGTGAGGCTCTTTCCGTTCTCTCTACTTGGGAGAGCGTTGCAATGGTTTCATTCTCTACCACCGCGCATGGTGCAAAATTGGGAGTCCTTGATGAAGGAGTTCATGACGGAGTTCTACTCGCCGGGCAATACCCAGATTCTGCGCAACAAGATTGCAACATTCGCGCAAGCCCCGACGGAGACTGTTGCGGAAGCCTCTGAGCGCTTCAACGACTACATCCGCGCCGTACCTCATCACAAGTTCTCAATGGAGGATGTGGTCCAGAAGTTCTATCAAGGCCTCACTACTGTATCAAGGGGGATCATTGATGCATCGGCCGGAGGTTCTATCATTGAGCTCATGCCTACTCAAGTTTTCAAGCTATTCAAGAAGGTGGCAGACAATGACGCATGGGCATCATTGGGGCGCCAACAACCACTCCAAGCTGTGGGCGCCCCGAAGAGTGTATTGCAAGTGGAACGTGAAGAAGTGCTAGAAGGGAAGATCGACTCGCTCATGAGAAGGTTGGAGAAGATGGAAGTGGAAAAGAGAGAAGCCCAAGCTATTGATTTGAAGACGGCCGAAGCAAGGTCTACATGTGAAGAATGTGGAGAGTACGGCCATGTCCAAAAGAATTGCCCGGAGGAAGCCAAGATGCTCGACTACATGAAGAAGGGATAATGGATTCCGCCACCCAACTTCCGCTACGGGCAAGGTAGACCCCAATTTAATGCAAGCTCTTCCATTCAAAACTCGGTGCCTCTTCGTATACAATTGAAGGAGTTCATGGAGGAGCAAGGCAAGATCAACAAGGACACCGTCACCAAGTTCAAGGCTATGGACAAGATCTTGGAGAACATTGATGGCAAGGTGATGGAGGTCGGGAGCTCTAACCTTCAAGTACTCAACATGATGCAGATGCTAGAGATGCAAGTAGCCCAGCTCACCGGACGACTATCTAGCAATGAAGGAAAATTGCCCGGGCAACCACAAAGCCCGGAGACGGCAAAGGCAATTCAAACTCGCTCGGGAAAGGAGACCGAAGAACCCGAACATGCGGCGGGAGCAAGGAAGCCTAAGCCAAGAGTTGAAGTGGAGACCATCAACAAGGAGAAGGCACCTACTCCTATGCCAGAGATAGTCACCGAAGAGCCAGAGTTTGAGCTAGATGATATGGACACCAAGATTCTACCGCCAAGGCCACGATACCACAAAGGTAACCATGAAGATGAGCAATTCAACAAATTTGTTGACATGGTAGGCAGGTTGAGCATCAATATGCCGCTCTTGGACGCTCTACAAGTTCTGACGTATTCTCGCTACTTCAAAGACATCATGGGAAACAAGCGCGAGATACCGCCAAGCACTGTCAAGCTAACCGAGGAATGTAGCGCGGCAATCACTAATGATGCTCCTGAAAAGAAGAGGGACCCCAGATGTCCTACCATCCCGTGTTCCATTGGATCTCTTATGTTCGAAAGAGCACTTTGTGATCTCGGTGCAAGTGTGAGCATCATGCCAAAGAATGTGTTCGAGAAGCTATGCTTACCGGAGCTGGAGCCCACCGCCATGTGCCTAGAGTTAGCGGACAATTCCGTTCGCTACCTTTAAGAATCGCCGAAGACGTGCCCATGAAGATTGGAGAACACTTAGTCCCTGTTGACTTTGTGATTCTCGATATGGGAGAAGGGAGCAAGGCGCCTATCATACTTGGGACGCCTTTCCTCAAGACCACAAGGGCGAACATCGACGTTGGCAAGGGGGAGATAAAGTTCGACATCAATGGCACCACAAGCGAATTCAAGTTTCGCCCACCCCTCGAGGTATGCAACATGATCAATGTCAAATATGTTCCGCCTCACTGCCGTGTCACAGAGGAGAAGCCAAAAAAAAGAAGAGGAGCCGAACAAGAAGGAAGCGAAGAAGGAGATAGAAGTCATCGCATCCATCGCGACAAAGAAGATCGCTGCACCCGTCAAGAAGAAAGCTAAAAGCCCGCCTGTGAAGACCAAAAAGACGACTAACCTAGAAGACAAACCCGCACCACGAATTGTGCGGAAGTGGGTACCAAAGACTGCAGCGCCATCACCGAGCGTTGGTCTGAAGTGAAGAAGAAGAAATTCTAGCTATAGACTATAAACAAAGCGCTTTGCGGGAGGCAACCCATTCGTCGAGTCAAGAATAAAGCTGTCGGGAGTTCAACCCGTTCATCGAGTCAAGAATAAGCTGCCGAGAGGACAACCTGCGAGAGGTTTGGGTAAGTGAGTTGAGAATTTTGCTACGCAAGGACATGATATACTTTTGAACAATTGGTCGTTCGGTCGAACAATTCAATTTGGATTTTATTCGCTCGGTCATTTCGATGTTGTTTCTTATTTTAAACCAATGACATGAGCCATCCTATGATTTATTTGCCTCTTCTTGAGAAAGCCACATCCAAAATTCCATACCCATTTTTGGCGACCGTCATGTCCATGACGGCCAGACCAAGTTGAGATAAAACACACGAGTAGAGCCACGCTATGTTTATATTATTTAAATTCTTGATGCGTAGGTTCGCACAAACATAGAGAGAATTTCCAGTTTCATTACCATAGGACTAGAATTTTCCTAACTTTAATTGTTCTCTTTTTCAAAAATCTCTCTCTCATTTTGGCAAAAATTAGAACCTAAACCCAAGACGCACGGTTGAATTTGAGATTGTTCGCTATCAATTCATGAAAGTGAACGGTTCCGGTGCAACCAAAATTAATGTAGTCGGGAAATACTTTTCGACTTACAAATGTAAAGATGTTTCAATTCCCCTCTGATTATTCATTTAAACTCATTGCATGCTTTGAGTCAAAACTGAAATTTCGAAGTTAGAGGAGGATTAAACATCTAAGCATGATTTGGAAAGGGTTTATGTGCTTGATTAACATCCATTGATCAAAGTGAGTTCACGGGAAGGAATTGTGCTCTCTACCTACCACCACATGCAAATAATCCAAAGGAGGGAGCAGCCATACATGGGAAGGACATGTGATTTTCAGCAAAGATGGCACCATGTGATGAATGATTAAGCATGGGACAAGGTGAATGACACAAAGTGAAGAAATAATGTTGCAAGTGGACATCAAAGGCAAAGAAGGAGTGGTTCACAAGATTTGGACGGTGCAAAGCATGAAAGATGTACTGGACAGAAGCAAATAATTGCACCAGCAAGCCACCAGAGAAAATTGAAGTGGAGGAGAGCTAAAAATACCCTAGGCCGGCCGGCCTGGCCCCTTTTTAAGTGCTCTGGTGCTCCCCTTTGACAGGTACGCTCCTCACTTAGTTCATTGCTTATGTTCTTCAAGTTCTTTACCCAGAAACATCAGTTAGAGCCCTGAAAAATTCGTCCACCAAAATCTACTCCAAAAATCTCTGAAAATTCGCCACAAA
Organism: Panicum virgatum; assembly: GCF_016808335.1. Taxonomy (NCBI): domain Eukaryota; kingdom Viridiplantae; phylum Streptophyta; class Magnoliopsida; order Poales; family Poaceae; genus Panicum; species Panicum virgatum. The sequence goes on along the minus strand of NC_053141.1, from coordinate 29,113,192 downwards.
TCCTAGTTTGCTCCACTCTTCGATATATTGTTCTCCCGCCGGCAAGAAACCCCCAGTGTGTTTGTTTTTGAGTGTGTGCAGCAAGGAGTCACCATCAGTGGCATCATGAGGTTCGTCACCGGGAGGAGAAGGATGCGTTCATCGACATCCGATGCATCGGCAAGTTCTTTGCGGAGGCACTCGGTCTCCGAGTCTCCGCGGAGCATGGAGGAAGACAACCCCGCACCGAGGAGCGACATGTTGCTCCTTGGTGGGATGAGAGACCTGAGAAGCTCCTCCATGAGATTCACCGAAGGGATGCCACCTCCTCCATGGCGTTTGACAAGGTCATCCGCACCACCACCATACAAGCCCAAGAATTCAGAATATGGGTTTATTATCTTGTCGAAGGAAGAAGAAGAAAGGCTCAAGTTCATAAAAGGAAGGCTGCGAGCAAATTATGATTTTGATGATGAAGCATTGGAGAAGTTGGGATTTCATCATGACATCTACCAACTCTTGGAGAACATCGGTTGGAAGTTATTTTCCGACAGTGTCACGGTAGACATGCAAGAAGAAGTGGCTTTGGAGATGTTCATGACATTGGAGAAAACAACGGAAGTGGTGGGAGATAAAGAAGTTCCATTTCTGAAATTTCGGCTCAAGAATGAAGAAAAAGTCATCACCTATGGAGAAATAGGGAGTTTGCTCGGATTCAAAAGTAATGCATATGAAATGGTGAAAGTTGAAGATGGAGAGCTTGATGAATTTTGGACAAAGATAGCAAAAGATGTCAACCACCAAAGGAAGAATATAAGTAATGTGACCCTTCAAATATTCCACTCTTGGTTGAGCAAAAGAATTCTCGGGAGGATGAGAGAATCAAAGGTCACCGACAAAGAATTAAATTGGATGCATGCTGCATTGGTGAAGAAGCAAGTGATTGATCCCACTTACATCATGGTTGAAAGGTGGATTTGTGAAGCATCATCCGGTACGGGAGAAGTTGGTTCGGGGTGTTATCTCACAATGATAAGCCAAGCCATGAATCCGGGGTTACGAGTGATCCAAAAATATTATGTTCCGGGAAGAGATATTGGGATTGAACATTTGAGGTAAGGCCATTATATCGGAGGGGATGAAAAGAAGGGATTCACTATTTCTGAGATGGATATTTCCCTCCCCGATCAAAGGCTGAAATTATTCGCAAGAGGGAGGACTGATTAGCGAGTTGAATATATTGGAAAAAAGGTGAAGAAATCAAAAAGAGGAAGGTTAATTGAAGGAACATCGGCATCGGCACAACAAGAAGACTTGGAAGTAGACCTTCCACCGCCAAGTTCCGCTTATTGGAGGAATGAATTTCAAGATGCATCAAGTGGACAAGGATACCCGCAAGGATGGACGAGTCAATGGGAAGGGAACCAAGATCAAGCATGGGGGCATGCTGCGGCGGCGCCCCCACCATTTAGCAACTACGGCTACCCACCCCCATCATACCAAGGAGAGATGCCCGACCTGTCATTTGGAGCACAATTTTTTGACCTCCCTCAACCGGAACAAGGAATGAGAATCATGGGTGCCTATGCAAGAACAAACATGGAAGACATAGACGCCATCCGGAGGCACACAAGCCAACTAGAAGATGGAACCACAGGAATTGCATATCAAATGGGACTTCTAGGCCTGGCGCCACCGGAACAATTTGATGGAGGAGCATTTCAACAATATTATGACCAAGGATACAACACAAGAGGCAATCAAGAAGAGTGATCGACGACAAGACCATGAATAAAATGCTCGCACGTGTGGTTTGGATTTTTCTATTTCTTTTCATTTATTTTCAGCATGTGTGCAAGCTTGTGTGTGCGTAGCAATTTTCTATTTTATTTATTTTTCAGCATGTGTGCAATTTGCTTTCTTTTGTTTTCATCACCATGATAAATAAATGCATCACCCAAGCTTTAATGTTATGGTTAGTAATGATGATAGAAAGTTTGTGCCATGATAAAATATGATGATCATTGCCGCCTTGTCTACTTTCTTGTGCTTGGTTTATGCATGATTAAACTAATGCTCTCTCTAACATGATCTGAAAATTAATTAAATGCTGGCTAATTCAATTGTGGAGGTTATGATAAATTAAGACCCATATCTTTTATTCTTACTCTCTTACTTAAGCTTGTCAAGGAAAATTTAATTTGGATTTAATTTTGAGCTAACATTGTCAATGATACCTTTTGCAATTGTTCTACCCTTCTACAAGCCTAAATGATATATCATAACAAACCATAGAGCAAGAATTATTTTCAGGTGAATTAATTCAGGATTTATCTTCTTTGGTACGAGACTAAGAAGCTGACCATTCCCTATTTTTGCGTACCTCTCTTTTGCTAGCCATTCTATCCATGCATTGTGAGTTTCTATACCGGGAACATCTCAAACCTCGCTGGATATCCACCCTTAACCAAAAATATCTTTTTGCGAAACACCTCCTTGACCACAACCTATACATTGAGTAAATATTTTTATTTCAATGGCAAAATAGTGCAATCAAGAGCAAAATTCAGTAAAACATAAGCTTGGGAAGCATCAAAGAGTTCACAGAAGAAAAATCCAAAGAATTGGAGGCCTACAGACAGTAGGCCGGCCAGCCCAACACCCCTAGGCCGACCGGCCTGCCCCTTTTCCTCCTCTGTTGGCTTCAATCTTTCACGAGGAGATGCTCCCTTGAATTCCAAAGTTGAGTCCAGAGAATTGATAAAGGTTTTGTGCACTCACTCCGTCAAGTTATCATCACTTCATTGCTTGAGGACAAGCAAACGTTCAAGCATGGGGGGAAAGGTGGAGTAAGTGCATTGTGTTGCCAACGGTTCTGAGGAGCAAAAAGAAAGAAAGAAAACAAAGGGAGAGAGAAAAGAAAAAAATGAATGATGATGAAAAGCTCCTCGGTCCTGTTTGCTTCATTAAACTCCAGGTACTTTGAAGATTATTCTATACTCAATTATTCCAACCATGTGCAATCCGATAACAAGGGCTTCAGTTGTGCCTTGGGATCAACCGTTGCCATTTGCACATGTCCACCATCTAAAGTGTGTGTTCCATTCTCTCCCTCTCCATAAAGAAATTATTTTCCAATGGTCTTTTTGACAAGTCTCGGTAAATCCGTAAGAAGTATTTCTTGTTTTGATAATATCTTGATTATAATATCTTTTGTTAGGACTAACCTTTCCAGAGCTCCAGATAAAGCCTCACACATACATATGAGAGAAAGAAATGAGAAAGTTCTAGCAAGTTTGAGAGACAAGATGAGCTGAGAGTTTCCATGGGAAAATTGCAATGAGTTTTAAATTATTAATATTGGTTTAGCATTACTTATGGAACTTACTTTCTTAATTCTGAGACTTGTTTAATTTTGAGAGCATGTGCTTAATAATTATGGGGAAGCATTTAACTTGTATCTACCTTCCACATTGAAAAAGCTGGTTACAACTTGAACTATTAACTGCAAAATATTTTTTGGGAGCATTGTGTTTTCTCGTGTATGATCAAGTGCAGGGATTGGACCCTGAAAGGCAACGCTGATTTTTATCAAAGACTTACTCGAGGACGAGCAAGGTTTAAGCATGGGGGGAATGTTGGCACTCCTTAAGTATCCATTTTATCCCCTGTTTAACTTTGATAATGGCATGAATTTAATATCAAAATCACTAACCATCCTAACCTCGGCCCAATTATTGGTCGTTTTCGCGTTTGCACATATATTTTGGAGGTACTTCATTTTTGCAGGTTTTTGACCAATTTTGGAGCATGAAATGACGAGGCCCACGATCACGCGATGACACGAAGAAAGACGAAGGCCAAAGCCCAAACAAAGGACCGAAGGCCATGATGATTAGAGGCCCGTTCGTGCACATCCACCCTCCAATGAAGCCCAAAGGACAGAGCCCACAAGATAAGATCAAGATACTTCGGGGCTAAGCAAAGCAAAGAGATATTTAAGGAAGGATTTTCCATCCTATCCTTTTCCTCAAAGAAATCTCGAAGATAACGACGTCTAATGGGGTGCAATCGTGAAAGGCATAAACTCTAGAAGACTCCAGGACACTTGGGGAGAAAGGAGGGCATGAGGCGGCGAAGAAATGGAAATGGGCCAGGCTGGCCGGCCTGGGTCCATTGGGCCGGCCGGCCCAGCCCCTTTTTGAGGCGGTCCGGCCTCCCCTTTGACCTAGGGTTTCCTGAGGCTATTGAAAGACCCCTCCCCAAGGTTCACGCAGAGATCAATTGGGGAGACGACGCCAAGGAGCAGAGAAGATAGAGGGACACCTCTCGGAGAGCCGAGGGTCGTGCTAGTTTTCTAGGGTTTGCCCTAGCCGACGTGGGAACCTTGCAAGGAAGACCACGTCGGAGTTCTGGAGCTAGGATCATCAAGATCAAGGTAGGGCCCCGGTTGTGATCTTGTGATGTACAATCATTCATGGTGAAGTTATTTGTGATTCCGAATGTTTAGCGACCATGTTCTCTCTTTCGATTTCATTCTTTTCTTTGGGTTTGCTTCATCCTAGATCTATTATCGAGATAGATCGCTTAACATGATCTTGTAGTCATGGTGGCTAGAGGTTCATGGCGGAACTACCAAAGGGGGTTCGACTTGCTTCAGGGTACTTTCGTCCAAAGGGGGGCATCGTGACACGGCGTTGCCTCTGAGTAGGTGGGGTATCGAGGGATCGGATTGGAGATTTTGAGTTTAAAGATGATTTTCATTGAGATTCACATCTATCTTACTTCACTACATCTAGCTGGAACTACAACATATGCATGATCTAGGTGATCTAGATTGGTTATCTCTAACTTTCTCTTGCTACCTTCGGTGTTTGTCATTTTTAGTAGATTAGATTTGTTTTTCACCATCTCAACACAAAGGAATCTCTATGCTAGTAGATTGTTTCTTGTATCTTTGGTTCCGTGGATTGATAAACCTTAGGGGAATACTCTAAGGGAAAAGCTACACGAACCGTGCGCTTGCGGTATACAAATCGGGGGCGCTAAGGAGCGTCAACAAACCTCGAGGCAGCGGCAAGGGCGCCCCTCGGTAGGGCCCCCATCGTACCGGCCTTCAAGGCCAAGACCTTCTAGATGGCCCGCCTCCTCCTTCCCTATCCCGGCGCGGACGGGTTGGGAGGGATAGGGGCCCCTATCACTTCAACATCCAACTCACCCCCAACGGACGAGTCGGATGACACTTCCAGATCGGCCGCCTCCGGCTCCTTCAAGTTGGCCGGGGCGGCGACTTTCTTCCCAGCATCCCCCTCTAGCAGGGGAGCAGGGGACCAGTACTCCAGAACCTTTGCCTACAAGACAGAAGATTTACCTAGTCGATTACAACCCAACGGGTGTGCTACATATGGAAAGCATGGTAAAAACAACTCCAGAATAGAACAACTCGGAGTAAAAGCAGAACAACTTGGGAAGGCGGAGAATACTTATGGCTCTGGTCGGCCGCTTCAAGACATGTGCCTTTGGGCACCCTTTGTCCCGGATCACCCCTTGCATCATATGGGCGACCTGGTTCGAAGCTTTGTCCTAGGGGACCTTTCGGTTCTGCGCTCGGCTTGGATCCTGGCCACCCCAGTACTCGAAGCCGGGGTACACCGTGTCCTGAATCGGCTGCACCAGCTATTTACTGAAGGATATGGCAACCACGGCGCCTGTCAGCCCCTGTGCCAATAGGCTGGCGATCTCGTCGAGGAGAAGCGTCACCTGGACCATCTCCTCCTTAGTCGGCAGCTCCTACCAGCACGCGCGGTACTCCGGTGCGCGGCCGATGCGAGTAGGCAGACAAGGAGCCACGTTTGACACCACGAACCACTCCTTGTTCCACCCCTTGTTGCCATCTAGCAGCTCCAGGGCCGGATACGACCGACCCTGGTGTAGGGAGAAGGCGGTATTGCCCACCACACTGCGGCAGACATTGGTCGGGTACTCCTTCAGGTGGTACAGCGCCCGCCATAGGTTGAAGTGCGGGGCGATACCCAGGAATGCCTCACACAGATGGATAAAGATTGCGATCTGCGTGATAGAGTTCGGCTTCAGATGAATTACCTCGAGCCTGTAGAAGCAAAGAAGCCCGCGGAAGAAGGCCCCCACGGGCAAGGCGAAGCCCTTCTCGTAGAAGGACCGAAAGACCACCGTCTCCGTGCAGTCCTACATTGGGAAGTCCTCCCCATAGCAGCACTTCCACACCGAGATCTCCATATCAGGGAGGAGGCCGCGCTCCACCAGATCCTAGATCTCCTCCTCCCGCAGGGTGATCGGCGCCCACGCCTCTGAAGGCGGTGGCACGTCGCCGGCTGTTGGCGCTCCTTATGTATCCATTTTATCCCCTATTTAACTTTTATAATGGCTTGAATTTAATATCAAAATCACTAACCATCCTAACCTCGGCCCAATTATTGGTCGTTTTCGCGTTTGCACATATATTTTGGAGGTACTTTCTTTTTGCAGGTTTTTGACCAATTTTGGAGCATGAAATGACGAGGCCCACGATCACACGATGACACGAAGAAAGACGAAGGCCAAAGCTCGAACAAAGGACCTAAGGCCATGATGATTAGAGGCCCGTTCGTGCACATCCACCCTCCAATGAAGCCCAAAGGACAAAGCCCACGAGATAAGATCAAGATACTTCGGGGCTAAGCAAAGCAAAGAGAGATTTAAGGAAGGATTTTCCATCCTATCCTTTTCCTCGAAGAAATCTCGAAGATAACGACGTCTAACGGGGTGCAATCGTGAAAGGCATAAACTCTAGAAGACTCCAGGAGACTTGGGGAGAAAGGAGGACATGAGGCGGCGAAGAAATGGGCCAGGCCGACCAGCCTGGGTCCATTGGGCCGGCCAGCCCAGCCCCTTTTTGAGGCGGTCCGGCCTCCCCTTTGACCTAGGGTTTCCTGAGGCTATTGAAAGACCCCTCCCCAAGGTTCACGCAGAGATCAATTGGGGAGACGACGCCAAGGAGCAGAGAAGATAGAGGGACACCTCTCGGAGAGCCGAGGGTCATGCTAGTTGTCTAGGATTTGCCCTAGACGACGTGGGAACCTTGCAAGGAAGACCACGTCAGAGTTCTGGAGCTAGGATCATCAATATCAAGGTAGGGTCCCGGTTGTGATCTTGTGATGTACAATCATTCATGGTGAAGTTATTTGTGATTCTGAATGTTTAGCGACCATGTTCTCTCTTTTGATTTCGTTCTTTTCTTTGGGTTTGCTTCATCCTAGATCTATTATCGAGATAGATCGCTTAGCATGATCTTGTAGTCATGGTGGCTAGAGGTTCATGGCGGAACTACCAAAGGGGGTTCGACTTGCTTCAGGGTACTTTCATCCAAAGGGGGGCGTCGTGACAGGGCGTTGACACTGAGTAGGTGGGGTATCGAGGGATCAGATTGGAGATTTTGAGTTGAAAGATGCTTTTCATTGAGATTCACATCTATCTTACTTCACTACATCTAGCTGGAACTACAACATATGCATGATCTAGGTGATCTAGATTGGTTATCTCTAACTTTCTCTTGCTACCTTCGGTGTTTGTCATTTTTAGTAGATTAGATTCGTTTTTCACCATCTCAACACAAAGGAATCTCTATGCTAGTAGATTTTTTCTTGTATCTTTGGTTCCGAGGATTGATAAACCTTGGGGGAATACTCTAAGGGAAAAGCTACATGAACCGTCGCTTGCGGTATACAAATCGGGGGCGCTAAGGAGCATCAACAGACCTCGAGGCGGCGGCAAGGGCGCCCCTCGGCAGGGCCCCCATCATGCCTGCCTTCAATGCCGAGACCTACTAGATGGCTCGCCTCCTCCTTCCCTGTCCCGGCGTGGACGGGTTGGGAGGGACAGGGGCCCCTATCACTTCAACATCCAACTCGCCCCCAACGGACGAGTCGGATGACACTTCCAGATCGGCCGCCTCCGGCTCCTTCAAGTTGGCCGGGGCGGTGACTTTCTTCCCAGCATCCCCCTCTGGCAGGGGAGCAGGGGACCAGTACTCCAGAACCTTTGCCTACAAGACAGAAGACTTACCTAGTCGATTACAACCCAACGGGTGTGCTACATATGGAAAGCATGGTAAAAACAACTCCAGAATAGAACAACTCGGAGTAAAAGCGGAACAACTTGGGAAGGCGGAGAATACTTATGGCTCTGGTCGGCCGCTTCAAGCCATGTGCCTTCGGGCACCCTTTGTCCCGGATCACCCCTTGCATCATATGGGTGACCCGGTTCGAAGCTTTGTCCTAGGGGACCTTTCGGTTCTGCGCTCGGGTTGGATCCTGGCCACCCCAGTACTCGAAGCCAGGGTGCACCCTGTCCTGAATCGGCTGCACCAGCTATTTACTAAAGGATATGGCCACCATGGCGGCTGTCAGCCCCTGTGCCGATAGGCTGGCGATCTCGTCGAGGAGAAGCGTCACCTGGACCATCTCCTCCTCAGTCGGCAGCTCCTCCCAGCACGCGCGGTACTCCGGTGCGAGTAGGCAGACAAGGAACCGCGTTTGACACCACGAACCACTCCTTGTTCCACCCCTTGTTGCCATCCAGCAGCTCTAGGGCCGGATACGACCGACCCTGGCGCAGGGAGAAGGCGGTATTGCCCACCACGCTGCGGCGGGCATTGGTCGGGTACTCGTTCAGGTGGTACAGCGCCCGCCACAGGTTGAAGTGCGGGGCGATACCCAGGAATGCCTCACACAAATGGATAAAGATTGCGATCTGCGTGATAGAGTTCGGCTTGAGATGAATTACCTCGAGCCTGTAGAAGAAAAGCAGCCCGCGGAAAAAGGACCCCACGGGCAAGGCGAAGCCCTTCTCGTAGAAGGACCGAAAGACCACCATCTCCGTGCAGTCCTACATCGGGAAGTCCTCCCCGTAGCAGCACTTCCACACCGAGATCTCCTTCTCGGGGAGGAGGCCGCGCTCCACCAGATCCTGGATCTCCTCCTCCCGCAGGGTGCTCGGCACCCACACCTCTGAAGGCGGTGGCACGCCCACGCCTGTCATTTTTAGTAGATTAGATTCGTTTTTCACCATCTCAACACAAAGGAATCTATATGCTAGTAGATTGTTTCTTATATCTTTGGTTCTGTGGATTGATAAACCTTGGGGGAATACTCTAAGGGAAAAGCTACACGAACCGTGCGCTTGTGGTATACAAATCGGGGGCGCTAAGGAGCGTCAACAAGCTTTTCTGGCACCGTTGCCGGGGAATCATCGATTTAAAATCCAATCTTACTTGAATTCGTAAATATTTCTTTTTCTTGATTTTTCTTTTTGACCTTTTTAGATCTCTTATTTTTTGTGCTAACTAAAAAAACGGATCTATTCCACGAAAATCAATCTAATCTACAGTTTGCTTTATTTTTCTTTTATGTTTTAGATCTTGTATATTCATCTTTTAGATCTGGTATATATTTTTCTTTTTCACTAACCCCTAACAGGAGATGGACGGGAGCCTCTCCAACAAACCCGAAAATTTTGTGGATGATCCAGAAAAAAATTTACAGGCAAAGGAGACGAGAAGCACGATCAAGGAAGCTGGAACTAGTAGATCCAAAAGAAGAAGTCACCGGTTCATCATCTTCACCTCGAGTGACTCCACCAACAAGTCCAAAGGAGGCGCCACTTCACCGAGGGATGGCGCTACCGGAGCAGGAGCGTACGATCGGAGAGCTATGCACTCCGGACATTCATGGCTTGCCGATCCAAAATCTCGACAACATCGAAGTTCTGTTCGAGATCAAGACTTCAATCATAAGGATGGTGCAAAGCTCGCCCTTCACTGGAAAAGAAGACGCTAATCTACATCTTCAAGCGTTCCTCCAACTGTGCCGCACCTTCGACATGCAAGGGATGACTCAAGATCAAATGAGAGCAAGGCTCTTTCCGTTCCCTCTACTTGGGAGAGCGCTGCAATGGTTTCATTCTCTACCGGCATGCACGGTGCAAAATTGGGAGTCCTTGATGAAGGAGTTCATGACGGAGTTCTACTCACTGGGCAAGACCCAAATTTTGCGCAACAAAATTGCTACATTCGCGCAAGCCCCGACAGAGACCATTGTGGAAGCCTATGAGCGCTTCAACGACTACATCCACGCCGTACCTCATCTCAAGTTCTCAAGGGAGGATGTGGTCCAGAAGTTCTATCAAGGCCTCACTACTGCATCAAGGGGGATCATTGACGCATCGGCCAGAGGTTCTACCATTGAGCTCACGCCTACTCAAGTTTTCAAGCTATTCAAGAAGGTGGCAGACAATGACGCATGGGCATCATCGGGGCGCCTACAACCACTTCAAGCCGTGGGCGCCACAAAGAGTGTATTGCAAGTGGAACGTGAAGAAGTGCTAGAAGGGAAGATCGACTCGCTCATGAGAAGGTTGGAGAAGATGGAAGTGGAAAAGAGAGAAGCCAAGCTTTTGATTTAAAGGCGGCCGAAGCAAGGTCTACATGTGAATAATGTGGAGAGTACGGCCATGTCCAAAAGAATTGCCCGGAGGAAGCCAAGATGCTCGACTTCATGAAGAAGGGAGAATGGATCCCGCAACCCAACTTCCGCTACGGGCAAGGTAGACCACAATTTAATGCAAGCTCTTCCATTAAAAATTTGATGCCTCTTCGTATACAATTGAAGGAGTTCATGGAGGAGCAAGGCAAGATCAACAAGGACACCATCACCAAGTTCAAGGCTATGGACAAGATCTTGGAGAACATTGATGGCAAGGTGACGGAGGTCGGGAGCTCTAACCTTCAGGTACTCAACATGATGAAGATGCTAGAGACGCAAGTAGCCCAGCTCGCTGGACGCCTATATAGCAATGAAGGAAAATTGCCTGGGCAACCTCAAAGTCCGGAGACGGAAAAGACAATTCAAACTCGCTCGGGATAGTCACCGAATAGCCGAAGTTTGAGCTAGATGATATAGACACCAAGATTCTACCGTCAAGTCCACGATACTGCAAAGGTAAACATGAAGATGAGCAATTCAACAAATTTGTTGACATGGTACGCAGGTTGAGCATCAATATGCCGCTCTTGGATGCTCTGCAAGTTCCGACGTATTCTCGCTACTTCAAAGACATCATGGGAAACAAGCGCGAGATACCGCCAAGCACTATCAAGCTAACCGAGGAATGTAGCGTGGCAATCGCTAATGAAGCTCCTGAAAAGAAGAGGGACCCCGGATGTCCTACCATCCCGTGTTCCATTGGATCTCTTATGTTCGAAAGAGCACTTTGTGATCTCGGTGCAAGTGTGAGCGTCATGCCAAAGAATGTGTTCGAGAAGCTACGCTTACCAGAGCCGGAGCCCACCGCCATATGCCTAGAGTTAGCGGACAATTCCGTTCGCTATCCTTTGGGAATCGCCGAAGACATGCCCGTGAAGATTGGAGAACACTTAGTCCCCGTTGACTTTGTGATTCTCGATATGGGAGAAGGGATCAAGGCGCCTCTCATACTTGGGAGGCCTTTCCTCAAGACCGCAAGGGCGAACATCGACGTTGGCAAGGGGGAGATAAAGTTCGACATCAATGGCACCACAAGCGAATTCAAGTTTCGTGCACCCCTCGAGGTATGCAACATGATCAATGTCAAATATGTTCTGCCTCACTGCCGTGTCATAGAGGAGAAACCAAAGAAAGAAGAGGAGCCGAATAAGAAGGAAGCGAAGAAGGAGATAGAAGTAATTCCGTCCATCGCGACAAAGAAGATCGCTGCACCCGTCGAGAAGAAAGCCAAAAAGACGACTAACCTAGAAGACAAACCCGCACCACGGATTGTGCGGAAGTGGGTACCCAAGTCTGCAGCACCATCACCGAGCGTTGGTCCGAAGTGAAGAAGAAGAAAGTCTAGCTATAGACTATAAACGAAGCGCTTTGCAGGAGGCAACCCGTTCGTCGAGTCAAGAATAAAGCTGCCGGGAGTTCAACCCATTCGTCGAGTCAAGAATAAGCTGCTGGGAGGACAACCCGCGAGAGGTTTTGGTAAGTGAGTCAAGAATTTTGCTACGCAAGGACATGATAAACTTTTGAACAATTGGTCATTCGGTCGAACAATTCGATTTGGATTTTATTTGCTCGGTCATTTCGATGTTGTTTCTTATTTTAAACCAATGACATGAGCCATCCTATGATTTATTAGCCTCTTCTTGAGAAACCCACATCCAAAATTCCATACCCATTTTTGGCAACCGTCCAGTCCATGACGGCCGGACCAAGTTGAGATAAAAGACACGAGCAAAGCCGCGCTATGTTTATATCATTTAAATTCTTGATGCGTAGGTTCGCTCAAACATAGAGAGAATTTTCTGTTTCATTATCATAGGACTAGAATTTTCCTAACTTTAATAGTTCCCTTTTTAAAAAATCTCTCTCATTTTGGCAAAAATTAGAACCTAAACCCAAGACCCACGGTTGAATTCGAGATTGTTCGCTATCAATTCATGAAAGTGAACGGTTCCGGTGAAACCAAAATTAATGTAGTCGGGAAATATTTTTCGACTTACAAATGTAAAGATGTTTCAATTCCCCTCTGATTATTCATTTAAACTCATTGCATGCTTTGAGTCAATTCTGAAATTTCGAAGTTAGAGGAGGATTCAACATCTAAGCATGATTTGGAGAGGGTTTATGTGCTTGATTAATGTAACACCCTAATTTAAATTCCAGCATTTAATAATAAATTTAATTGTCTTTGTTTAATTTTCTAAGTTTTATTATGTTTAGTCTTGCATTTAATCTAATTTTTTATTCACAAGTAATTAAATTTTTTCTAAGTTTAAATTTTGTTGTTGCATTCATGCTGGTGCATTGCTCTTTTTGTTTGAGTGCTAGGGTTTTGAATTCAAATTTAAATTTGAATTCGAATAGATTTAGTTTGAGTGGTTTGAGTTAGAGAAGTAAGGGAAAGAAGAAGAAAATAGAAACCCTAACCAGCCCAAACCCCAAAAGCAGCCCAGCCACCCGCCGGCTTGCCGGTGCTCTGCCACCAACCACCTGCGGCGAGCTCGCTGCAGCGCCGCCTAGCCCCGACCATGCCTTGCCATGGCCTGCACTGGCTCTGCACACGCACGCAGAACCCACAGACCCGGATCTCAGCCCCAGAGCCGCCCAGAGTCGCTGCCGTCACCGTTCTCGCCGCCACAGAACCGTTCGTGCCCAGATCTTGGCCCAGGTGGACCACGCGCGCTGCGTAGATGCCCCCTGACCCAAATCCCGCTCGAATCTACCCCTAGAAGGACAGATCGCTCAGCTCTGGTGAGTTTTTCCACCCGCGCCGCCGCGTAGAAGGGTCGCCGTCGACCTGCGCCGCCGTCCCGCGCGCCCAGCTTGACCAGAGCCGTCCGATCCGTAGTCAACGGATCAGATTAGATCCAAATCCAAACCACGCTGAGCCACTAGATCAAGATCCAACGGCCCATACGTGTAGATACCGGTTCGGCCTGGACCTTTTGTTAAAGAGCCCCTCAGCTTTTCTATATTCAACCCGCAGTCCGCGCCCGTTCAAAAGTATTTGCAGTTTGGCCCAAAACTTTGCACTAACCCCCTGAGTTTCTTTAAATTAGAACCCGCCATCCACCCTTAGCAGTTTTGCATGTTAGACCCTAGAACTAAATGTTTAATTACGTTTAGACCCTCGGTTTTTGTAGAAAACCCCTAGAAACTTAGTTTTTCTCGCAGTTAAGCCCCTGGAACTTGTTTTAGGCCTAGTTTTCGCGTTCTAGCTCCGTTTTAGGCGTTCTTTATGTCCATGCGATCGTGGTAACGCGTAGAATAGTTCTAGACTAGTTTTGCTTGCTGTTTTCATGTGTTGTTGTACTGTTTCCAAGTTTTTGCTATTGTTTGCATGTATGTTCATGTTGTGTATTGTTTTTGGCCATGTGTTCGTGAGTAGACTGTAAGCATCTAGGCCCTCAAGGTATGTTTCGGTGATTAATGATAACCATTATTGTGACTAATGAGTTTGTGCAGCTTAATAGATCATTATCGCTCATTTGGTCATATGTCAAAAGAGACCCCTCAATTTCATTATTCAAAAAGGCGATCTCGGTATTCAACTCAATTTTATGTCAAGACTAAGGATCTTTCTAGTCCTAAGTGTCATAAGGTTGAGAAGGACACTTAGGTTAGTATAGGTTTTATAGTTTTGTAGTGATCGCACTATTAAGAGGGGTTAAGGCTAAGTAACTTGAGCATGGACATTTGAAAATGGATGCACACTATGGTCACTCAGGTTTCTAGAAGTTCAAATAAGTGGTTCTCAGACTATATCTCAAGAATATTTGGATTTCATTCAAGACTCAAATCAGAAAAGACAAAATCAGAAAAAGTCTATACACCGGTTTAACCGACGCTCTCAATTTTCTATACGTCGGTTAAACGAAGTCAGCAGAGTCTGGACAAATTCAATACACCGGTTAAACCGACGTGTTTGAAATTTAACGTCGGTGCATTAGTCCAGAGTTGGTTTTTCCAGGGAAATTCAAGTTCTATTCACCGGATTAACCGACGCTGTTTGAATCAAGACGTCGGTGCAATTGACCAGTGAGATGGTTTTTCAGAGGAATTTAAAGGTTGTACTCACCGGTTAAACCGACGATAGGTTTGAGTTAACGTCGGTGCAGTTGTCCAGAGACTTGGTTTTTCAGTGGTTCAGTGGACAACTACACTCACCGGTTAAACCGATGCTACGTCGGTTAATCTGCCCCAGTTGTAACGGCTAGTTTTCAGAAGAGGCAGTTTACATTCACCGGTTAAACCGACGATGACAATTGGAGGGACGTCGGATTAACCGGCGCTACGCAGTTTTCTGACAGCTTTTCTCCAACGGCTCTATTTGTGTGAGCTGCATATATATACCCCTCCAATGGGTCATTTCGCCCACTCTTGACACCAGGCAACATCCATACACTCACACTATAGTCAAGAGCCACCTTGAGCTTCATCATTCACATACTTGTGCATTCAATCAATCAAGAAGCAAGATTAAGGACTTGAGTAGAGAGAAGCTAGTGTGCATCCGTTCTTGGTGATCGGTTCTTGCTCAAGTGAAGGCCTTACCTTGTTACTCTTGGTGATTGGCATCACCTAGGCGATCTTGGTGATCGAGGTGTTTTCTCGCGGAGCTTGCCAAGGATTGTGGGAGCCCGGAGAAGAAGATTGTACGTGGCTTGATCTCCACCACGCCGGGATGGTGAACGGAGACTCTTAGTGAGCGCCCTCGTCTCGGTGACTTGGGAGGTGACAAGACTCTTTGAGAGTGTCACAACGTGGATTAGGGGTGTGTGCCAACACATCGATACCACGGGAAAAAATCCGGTCGTCTCTTGTCCACTCTCTTTATTCAAGCATTTTCTTTCATGCAATTTACTCATGTGCTTGACTTAGAGATCATAACTTAGCTCTACCTTGCTAGGCTTTACTTTGTTTTTATCTCTCTTAGCTTGTGTAGGTAGCTTATTTATCCGGTTGGTGAATTGGTGCCCTACTAGTATTGCATAGGTTAAGGTTGCTTTACCTTGTTTTAGAAATTGAAAAAGGCCCAATTCACCCCCCCTCTTGGTCCATCGATCCTTACAATTGGTATCAGAGCCTCGTTGCTCATTTGGATCATTAGGCTTCACCGCCTAGAGCTATGGCCAAGATGGGTGGTTCGCCGCCTCACTTCGAGGGCAAGAGCTTTGCTTATTGGAAAGTTCGCATGGCCGCATACCTTGATGCGATTGCCCCCGAAGTGTGGTTGGCCACTAAGACCGGGTTCACCGGAACTCCCACCACCGAACAATTAAAATGGAATGCCAAGGCTAGAAATGCAATTTTCGAGGCCATTAGTGAGGAAGTCTTTGCTAGAGTTAATGGCATGGACTTAGCAAGTGATATTTGGAAGGAACTCATTGAAATTCATGAAGGCTCCACTAAAGTTCGTGAGCAAAAATATCACTTGTTTAGAGCTAAGTATGATTCTTTTAAAATGCTAGCTCATGAAAATTGTAATGATATGTACTCTCGCTTGAATGTCATTGTCAAGGACATTAATGCACTTGAAATATCCAAAATTGACAGTGCCTCCATCAATCGCAAGATTCTCATGCTCCTCCCGAAGCCCAAGTATAACATCATCAATGCTATGCTTCAAAAGGAGAATCTTGACACAATGGAAGTAGGAGAACTTGTGGGCGAAATTCGCGCTCATGAGATGAGTATCCTTGGTATGTCCAAAGAGCCAACTTCAAGCAAATCAATTGCCCTAAAGACCAAGGCAAACAAAGCCCGCAAGCTCAAGATGATCAAGTAAGATTCAAGCTCAAGCAATGTAGAAGATGATCATCATGAAAGCTCATCCGATGTTGAAGATGATGGAGAGCTTGCTCTCATGATGAGGAAGTTCACCCGCTTGAATGACAAGATCAACAAGAAGGGTTTCAACTTTGACTCAAAAAGGGGAATGTTCCGGCCAATGGATGTCAAGAACAAAATTTGCTACAATTGTGGAGAAAAAGGTCACATCCATCCAAATTGCCCCAAGCCGGACAAAAGAAACAAGGACAACAAGAGCAAGCATCGCCATGATTCAAGCGATGATGAAGAAGAAGAAAGGAAAAACAAGAACAAGAGACTTGGGAAGAAAAAGAGCCATGACAAGAAGACCAAGCTCTTCCCAAAGAAGAAAGGGCACACCAAGAGAAGCTTCTTGGTGGAAAAACAAGAGTGGGTGACCGATGTCTCGTCAAGCGAAGAGTCAAGTGATGAAGAAGACATAGTCACCATCGCCCTCACAAATGAAGAACCATCACTACCTCCACCTCCAATGTGCCTCATGGCCAAAGGTAACTCTAAGGTATGTGAGAGTGAAGATGATAGTGATGATGAGCTTGACCCTAATGAGTTTGCTAACCTCATTAATGAGTATACATCCGTTATCAAGAGGGAAAAGGGCAAAGTCAAGGTTCTTGAGAGCACTCGTGCCAAGTTAGAGCTTGCCCACTCCGATTTGCTTGGCAAGTACAATGACTTGCTTAAAAAGCACAATGAGTCACTTGTACTTGCTAAGCAAGTTGGAGAGAGCCACAAAAAGCTTAAACAAGAGCATAGGGAGTTGGCTCACAAGTATCAAGAACTTGAATTTGCCTATGAAGCAATTGACCCAAGTCTTGAGAACTTTGCTCATGAAACTATTGAGCAGGTCAATGCTTCTACTTCATGTGATGACCTACTCATTAATGCAAATGCTACTAATGTTTTGCCCGAGCTTGCACCTTCTAGGGAAAAGGAATTGATGGATCAAGTTGCAAGCCTCAAGAGTAGTGTGGAGAATCTCTCAAGAGTAGAATACATCCACAAAGAGATTCTCTTCAACAATGCCCGTGACTATGGCAAAAGAGGTCTTGGTTCATTTCCGGAGCCAAACATAGCCACTACTCCTTCTCCGGAGATAAAAATTAGCTTCATCAAGGAAGTTGGATCATATTGCCAACATTGCCAAGTCACCGGGCACCACACTAGGGAGTGCACTTTACCATCACGTCCTCTTCCTAAATTACCCAAGAATTATTCTTCAATGTTTCAAAATAACCATTTTCTCTTGAGTAAAGTGAAGGGCAAGGTGAAGGCCAAATTCATTGGCAAACTCACTAAGGAGTCAAAGAAAAACCTCCCCAAGCAACTTTGGGTCCCAAAAGCTCTTGTCACACATGTGCAAGGCCCAAAGCTTGTTTGGGTTCCTAAAACTCAAAAGTGAATTCTCATGTGTGTAGGTGAACTACAAAGCCGGTGGAAAACATTGGGTACTAGATAGCGGTTGCTCTCAACATATGACCGGCAATGATAGCATGTTCACCTCCCTTGAAGACCCCGGCGATCATGAACATGTCACCTGTGGTGATAACTCAAGGGGAAAAGTTTTAGGTTTGGGTAGAATAGCTATCTCTAAAGATTTATCCATTTCTAATGTCTTGTTTGTAGAAGCACTTAGTTTTAATCTTATTTCTATTGCTCAATTGTGTGATCTTGGACTAACGTGTACCTTTGACAAGAATGGTGTTGTAGTAACTCTTGAAGAAGACAAGTCAATGGTATTCACGGGGTTTAGGCATGGCAACATCTATTTAGTGGACTTCTCTTCAAAGCAAACAAGTACCATGACATGCCTCTTCACCAAGTCTTCTCTTGGGTGGCTTTGGCATAGAAGAATTGCTCATATTGGCATGAGCAACCTCAAGAAAGCCCACAAGAGAGGGATGATCACCGGCTTGAAGGATGTCACGTTTGACAAGAACAAGCTATGTAAAGCATGTCAAGCCGGGAAGCAAGTTGCAACACATCATCCCATCAAGACGATGTTGTCTACCTCCAAGCCGCTCGAGCTACTTCACATGGATCTCTTTGGTCCAACTACATACAAGAGCATTGGTGGTAACCTCTATTGCCTAGTAATTGTTGATGATTTTTCACGTTACACTTGGGTTATGTTTCTAGGCGATAAAGGTGAAACTCCGGAAATCTTCAAGACCTTTGCAAGAAGAGCACAAAGGGAGTACAACTCCCCAATTGTGAAGATCCGGAGTGACAACGGCACCGAGTTCAAGAACATGAAGATTGAAGAATGGTGCGATGAAGAGGGCATCAAGCATGAGTTTTCCGCCACCTACACGCCTCAACAAAATGGAGTGGTGGAAAGAAAGAACAAGACTCTCATCACCCTAGCTAGAGCAATGTTGGATGATTATGGCACGTCCGAGAAGTTTTGGGCGGAAGCAATCAACACGGCGTGTCATGCATCCAACCGAGTATATCCTCACCGACTCCTCAAGAAAACTCCATATGAGCTCATCACCGGGAAGAAACCAAATATATCATACTTTCGAGTCTTTGGTTGCAAATGCTTCATCTACAAGAAGAAAAGGCTCGGTAAGTTTGAAAGTAGATGTGATGAAGGTTTCTTTCTTGGTTATGCATCAAACTCCAAAGCATATAGAGTATTCAATCAAACCTCCGGGTTAGTTGAAGAAACATGTGATGTGGAGTTTGATGAATCTAATGGCTCCCAAGAGGAGGTTGTTGGCTATGAAAATGTAGGTGATGAGGAGATTGATGAAGCTTTGAAGAAGATGTCCATTGGGGATATCAAGCCGGAAGAGGTGCATGAAGGCAATGATCAAGGGGGAGGACCTTCCTCATCTACACCAAGCACCTCCACGGCGCCCCAAATGGATGAAGATCAAGAAAAAGATGATACACAACCTCAAGAAGATGTGCCAATGCCAACACCCCAAGTTCAAGAACAAGAAGAGCAAAGTGTTCCACCACAAGCACAAGTCACCCATGATCCACCCCAACAAGCATCCACGCAAGTACCGCTAGTGAAGCATGGTCGCATCTCCAAGGATCATCCAATTGGTCAAATCATTGGTAGTCCTTCCAAGGGAGTAAGAACTCGCTCTAAACATGCTTCATTTTGCGAACATCACTCGTTTGTTTCTTGTATTGAACCCACTAGCATAGAGGAAGCACTTGAGGACTCGGATTGGGTGATGGCCATGCAAGAAGAGTTGAACAACTTCACCCGCAATGAAGTTTGGGTCCTCGAAGCTCCTCCGAAAGACAAGAACATCATCGGCACCAAGTGGGTCTTTCGAAACAAGCAAGATGAACATGGGGTGGTGATACGCAACAAAGCAAGACTTGTGGCAAAAGGGTTTTCTCAAGTCGAAGGTTTGGATTTTGGTGAAACTTTTGCTCCGGTCGCAAGACTTGAAGCTATCCGTATCCTTCTTGCTTACTCTTCACATCATAACATTAAGTTGTATCAAATGGATGTGAAAAGTGCATTCTTAAATGGCGTTATTAACGAACTTGTTTATGTTGAGCAACCTCCCGGGTTTGAAGATCCGAGGAATCCTAACCATGTTTATAGGTTGCACAAGGCACTCTATGGGCTCAAACAAGCTCCAAGGGCTTGGTATGAGAGGCTTCGTGACTTCCTAATCATGCAAGGCTTCAAGATCGGGAGGGTGGACACCACGTTGTTCACAAAAGACGTCAACGGGGATCTTTTCATTTGTCAAATTTCTGTTGACGATATTATCTTTGGCTCAACTAATGATTTACTAAGCCATGAGTTTGCTACCATGATGTCTAGGGAATTCGAGATGTCCATGATTGGCGAATTGACCTTCTTCCTTGGTTTTCAAGTCAAACAAATGAAGGAAGGGACATTCATCCATCAAGAAAAGTATACTAAAGATATCTTGAAGAAGTTCAAAATGGATGAGTGCAAGCCAATCAAGACACCCATGGCAACCAATGGGCATCTCGACTTGGATGTGGACGGTAAACCGGTTGATCAATCCCTCTATCGTTCTATGATAGGGTCTTTGCTTTACCTTACCGCATCTAGGCCCGATATAATGTTTAGTGTGTGCTTGTGTGCCCGCTTTCAAGCTAACCCAAAGGAGTCACACCTTTCGGCTGTGAATAGGATCCTTCGGTATCTCAAGCACACTCCTAGCATAGGCTTGTGGTACCCCAAAGGCGCTAGTTTAGATCTCTTGGGATACTCGGATTCGGATTTTGCCGGAAGCCGTGTGGATCGCAAGAGTACCTCCGGGGGTTGCCACTTGCTTGGGCGTTCTCTAGTTTCATGGTCAAGTAAGAAGCAAAATTCCGTGGCTTTGTCCACCGCGGAAGCGGAATATATAGCGGCCGGTGCATGTTGTGCCCAAATCCTATATATGAAGCAAACCCTTTTGGACTTTGGTGTGAAACTAGATAGGATCCCACTCCTTTGTGACAATGAAAGTGCCGTAAAAATTGCCAAGAATCCGGTTCAACACTCTCGCACAAAGCACATTGATATTCGCCATCACTTCTTGCGTGATCACGAAGCCAAAGGAGACATATCTCTTCAAGGTGTGAGATCCGAGGAGCAATTGGCAGATATTTTCACAAAACCATTAGACGAGAGTACCTTTGTTAGGCTAAGGAATGAGCTTAATGTGTTAGATGCGGCAAACGTCATGTAAGTTGCCATGTCATATAGAAAAATGCATACATATAGGACACTTGTCTAACCATGGTAAGATAGTGATGAGCAAGGGTTTAGCTAGAGGTGGTGGTCCACTTGTTTTCCTCTAGGCTTGTAGAAAGGCTCATCATGAAGAAGCTTCCCGTGGGTTCAAACTTGACAAGTAGATCTTAATTTCTTGTTATGCATTTCTTGTCATATAGATGTGCACTTCATGTTTACTTTACTTTCGCATGTGGTTGTAGCTTGCATTATCATTGCATGCGTAAGGGTCACAAAGGAGATCACTTGATGAAAATGCGACTTGTTTTCATATACAAGATCTTAATTCATGAAAAGTGAAAAGAGCAAAGTGTTAGGTGCGTTATTGCCTAGTGAGCAATGTCATAATGAGTTTGAAGCTTTCTATCTTCAATATTCCTATGACATGGCTCATACATTTTATTTGGCGTTTTGTCTCTCTTGCGGCTTTTCCTTGTGTTTAAAAAGAAATTTATTTAAGCAAGTGTGCTATCCTATCTATTTTGAGGGGTAAAGTCGCCTATGCAAGTCCATTAACTTGAGTTTATTTGAATCTTATAAGTTTATTGGACTTAGCATAGAAGAGTGAGCTGAGTGTGGGGTTTTTGGCTTCACCGGTTAAACCGACGTTCAAAGGATCTATACCCATCGGATTAACCGGCGTTACTAAAGTTTGTCTCATCTCAGTCAAAGTTTCAGGCGTTCAACCGGCGTATACAAAAGTCAGAGCATCGGATCAACCGGTGATAGTAAATGCAAATCAGACCTAGCAATCAACCGGTGTTTTGATCAATCAACCGACGAGTACACTCTTGACAGCATCGGTTCAACCGGCGTTCAAAAACAAATCTGGTAGAGTCTCGGGTGAACTGCACCGACGCAATCAACCGGCGCTCAAACCCTAGGCGTCGGATCGACCGGCGTTAAGGAAAATCGCGGGTCCCACCTGTCATATATGAGTCGTGCACGAGCCGCCGCCTCTCTTTCCTCTCCGTTTTCGCCCGCATCCATCTCGAGCCGCCGCCGCCTTCCCTTCGCGCCACCGCCGTCTCTCCACACCGCCGCCGTGCGCCCGCGCTGCCACCACCGTTCCACCTTGCCGCCGCCGTGCGCCGTCACTCCAAGTCGCCGCCGCGCACCCTTGCGCTCACCCAGCGCCGCTTGCGCGCGTAGCCGCCATCACCGCCGCACTACACCTCGCCGCCGCCTGCGCCTCACGCCGCCACCACCGCTTTCCTCACAGCCCACGCAGCCTCGCCGCCGCTCCCACACACCTTGCCGCCCACGCAGCCGCGCCTCCTCACCATTCACGTCGCAGCCGATCAGTGCACGCCAAGTGTTTGATCGTTTGTCTGATTGAGATGGGTCGCGAGAAGAGGAAGGGAAAGGAAGTTGTGGTCGAGAAGCCCGCTCGGAAGCGGACTCGTGCAGAGAAGGAGGCCGAGAGGGCCGAGATGGTGGCCAAGGCCGCCGAGGAGTAGGCATCAGGCCGTGCTCGTCCGTTCCAGATCAGGGAGGACCCCAGAGGCAGAGGCAGAGGCAGAGGCAGGGGCATGGGCAGAGTGAGAGGTGTCAGGGCCACCAGAGCCGCGACGGCAGCAGCAGCAGAGTCAGATCAGTCAGATACAGCTGCAGATTCAGATTCAGAGGCAGAGCAGTCTGAGCAGTCTCAGGGGCAGAGCACACAGGAGTCACCGACTCTACGACGGTCTGGCCGCACTCGGCAGACATCCCCAGCAGCAGAGACTTCACCAGCGACCGAGCGTCGCACTGGACCGAGGACGCGAGGAGGTCACCAGCCACAGGAGCCTCGCAGGTCCACAGCTGCAGCAGTAGCAGCTCGTAGAGCCGAGGCCCTAGAGGCCGAGCGCGCAGTGTTCCGTATGGACACTGTTGTGCGTCTGGAGCCAGGTGTGCTGCTCCAGAACTTGACCAAGGCCAATGCGGCGAAGGTCAAGAGACTCAGGTGGAGTGTTCAGGAGCAGGACTGGTTCCCCGTGACCCGTGACAGCCGAGTCGACCGTAGGTTCTGGACGCTTCTTCAGGCCAGTTTCTACGAGACCTACCAGAGGCGGGGTCACAGGATCTTCCCGCACAGAGTGCTTGACTGGGTGTCCCTGAGGACAGCCGCAGGGGGAGCAGATGTCAGAGAGCACTTCGCTCACTTCAGGGGCCTGCCCAGGTTACTCCAGATTGAGCAGAACAGGTATATTGAGGACTGGGTCAGAGTCTTCTATGCCATGGCCTGGATTGCTCCCGAGCGTCGAGCAGGACACTTTGTTTATGGAGGCCAGGTCTTTGGTTTGTCGAGAGCGACGATAGCAGGGATTCTCGGAGTTGACTTAGTTGACGTCTCCCTGCACGAGATGGTTTACGCAGATGCCGATCCACCGCGCAGAGCGATGATTGGCGGGATTGCACCTTCTCATGAGGCGATCTCTCAGTGTTTCCGCCAGCCGTTCCCTGCCTCCTACGCCAGAGTTCCCAGCCTGCTGACCCCAGAGGCATACGCAGTACACATGGCACTCCGGAGGACTTTGCTACCGAGGAGTGGCTACCCAGAGGGGTTTACAGGACTGCAGCAGCTCCTGCTTCTACACATCCTCACTCACGAGCCGTTTGACATAGTTGACTTTATTCTGGCTGAGATAGAGGATGTGATCACAGACGGGATGGGTGTGGTGTGACAGTTTCCCTTTGCACACTGGATCAGCTATATATGTTCTATGATTGTGCCAGCAGAGTCACCCATCAGCGCTCCCTACCGTCACGACGAGGCTCCCCGGTTCCCAGTTTACCGACCGACAGCTCCACAGGACCGGAGGAGGGGCAGACAGGCAGAGAGAGCTGCCATGGCACAGTTGTCACCAGAGGCATAGGCCCGTGTGGCACAGGAGGACGAGGCACTGCTTGCCGCCGAGGCACAGCTTCCCGGAGGAGAGGATGAAATACACTGGTCTGAGCTTGAGTCAGACTCCTCCGAGGACGTAGAGTACTTCCCTGCAGCAGCCCCAGCTAGTCACGACCACGAGGCAGGGGGGTCTAGAGAGCCAGCTCCAGAGTCACCAGCACCTGCTACAGTCTCTGAGTCCCAGGTGTCTCAGCCATCCGAGCTCACCGCACTTCTACAGCAGCTCGTGACTCAGCAAAGAGAGGACAGGCTTGCACAGGAGGAGGCCAGGAGAGCCCATGAGGCTCAGCTTGCTGCTATACAGAGAGAGGCCGCCCGAGAGCGGGCTGCGACCGAGGAGCGTTTTGTCGGCCTCATTGACAGAGTTTCACAGAGGACAGACGCTCAGTTCCAGCAGATGCAGCAGGGCATGATGGCAATGTTCGGGATGATCTCCCAGCTTTACTCTCACACCGGACTCGCCCCACAGCAGCAGCAGCCCGGACTTCAGGGTGTAGGAGCACCTCAGCTTGCCGTCACACCAGCTCCTCCTCCTCCAGCCCCTACTGCAGCCCCAGCTACTACAGCAACACCGGAGACCACGTTCTCGATGTCAGCACTCTTTGGGTCTGCCGGTCGTCCGCTCTTTTCACCACTGCCGGCGACCACACTCTTTCAGGACTCACCGTCAGCGGTTCAGTCAGTCGCCCTCCCTTCCTCACTTCAGGCAGCACCTTCAGGGGGAGGAGCAGTAGAGGAGTCCCTGCTTCCACAGTCGACACAGCCGGCAGCCTCAGTAGTCACCTCTTCAGATATTGATACTTCTTCTGCTGACCCGGTTACGACTTCTACGGATCCTCTACCAGGCAGTGCCAGCACGAGAGCCTCCACGACAGTTACTCCCCCAGTGAGCTCAGACCCAGACCAGCAGCTTCCGTCTGTCACCGAGGGTGAGAGTTCTCCGTCCGACGACGACGACCCGGACCGCTTCGTCGCCGTACCACGACAGCACGACCCGTAGCTCGCCTTTTGGTGCTTTGATGCCAAAGGGGGAGAGGTGTTAGGGGGAGCACCAGAGTTAGGGGGAGGGTAGAGCTAGAGAGAGCTCGTAGTTATCAGGACTTTGATTCTTTGTATCACATTTGGTGTTAATTCATGGATATGTACATTTGTCGCTTGAGTATGCCGTTCTTTGAGACATATCTATGGATTTCGTTTGAGCCGTTGAGCTCTTTGGTCCTGCTTTCGAGTTTGCTTGTGTTTATCCTGTTTTATCTTTCTCGCTCTCTTGTTATTTATGTTTGTGTTGTCATCAATCACCAAAAAGGGGGAGATTGTAAGCATCTAGGCCCTCAAGGTATGTTTCGGTGATTAATGACAACCATTATTGTGACTAATGAGTTTGTGCAGCTTAATAGATCATTATCGCTCATTTGGTCATATGTCAAAAGAGACCCCTCAATTTTATTATTCAAAAAGGTGATCTCGGTATTCAACTCAATTTTATGTCAAGACTAAGGATCTTTCTAGTCCTAAGTGTCATAAGGTTGAGAAGGACACTTAGGTTAGTATAGGTTTTATAGTTTTGTAGTGATCGCACTATTAAGAGGGGTTAAGGCTAAGTAACTTGAGCATGGACATTTGAAAATGGATGCACACTATGGTCACTCAGGTTTCTAGAAGTTCAAATAAGTGGTTCTCAGACTATATCTCAAGAATATTTGGATTTCATTCAAGACTCAAATCAGAAAAGACAAAATCAGAAAAAGTCTATACACCGGTTTAACCGACGCTCTCAATTTTCTATACGTCGGTTAAACGAAGTCAGCAGAGTCTGGACAAATTCAATACACCGGTTAAACCGACGTGTTTGAAATTTAACGTCGGTGCATTAGTCCAGAGTTGGTTTTTCCAGGGAAATTCAAGTTCTATTCACCGGATTAACCGACGCTGTTTGAATCAAGACGTCGGTGCAATTGACCAGTGAGATGGTTTTTCAGAGGAATTTAAAGGTTGTACTCACCGGTTAAACCGACGATAGGTTTGAGTTAACGTCGGTGCAGTTGTCCAGAGACATGGTTTTTCAGTGGTTCAGTGGACAACTACACTCACCGGTTAAACCGATGCTACGTCGGTTAATCTGCCCCAGTTGTAACGGCTAGTTTTCAGAAGAGGCAGTTTACATTCACCGGTTAAACCGACGATGACAATTGGAGGGACGTCGGATTAACCGGCGCTACGCAGTTTTCTGACAGCTTTTCTCCAACGGCTCTATTTGTATGAGCTGCATATATATACCCCTCCAATGGGTCATTTCGCCCACTCTTGACACCAGGCAACATCCATACACTCACACTATAGTCAAGAGCCACCTTGAGCTTCATCATTCACATACTTGTGCATTCAATCAATCAAGAAGCAAGATTAAGGACTTGAGTAGAGAGAAGCTAGTGTGCATCCGTTCTTGGTGATCGGTTCTTGCTCAAGTGAAGGCCTTAGCTTGTTACTCTTGGTGATTGGCATCACCTAGGCGATCTTGGTGATCGAGGTGTTTTCTCGCGGAGCTTGCCAAGGATTGTGGGAGCCCGGAGAAGAAGATTGTATGTGGCTTGATCTCCACCACGCCGGGATGGTGAACGGAGACTCTTAGTGAGCGCCCTCGTCTCGGTGACTTGGGAGGTGACAAGACTCTTTGAGAGTGTCACAACGTGGATTAGGGGTGTGTGCCAACACATCGATACCACGGGAAAAAATCCGGTCGTCTCTTGTCCACTCTCTTTATTCAAGCATTTTCTTTCATGCAATTTACCCATGTGCTTGACTTAGAGATCATAACTTAGCTCTACCTTGCTAGGCTTTACTTTGTTTTTATCTCTCTTAGCTTGTGTAGGTAGCTTAGTTATCCGGTTGGTGAATTGGTGCCCTACTAGTATTGCATAGGTTAAGGTTGCTTTACCTTGTTTTAGAAATTGAAAAAGGCCCAATTCACCCCCCCCTCTTGGTCCATCGATCCTTACATAGACGCTGATCCATCTGAGGAGCCCCAGTACCAGTACCCAGAGCAGCCATCTTCTGAGCAGTTTGAGCAGCAACAGGAGCAGTTTGAGGAAGGCAAGTATAACATGAACAACCTATCACCTTTAAATACAATTTCATACTGCATTTTACTACTGTATGCCTATAAGGACTTTCCTAGCCATTTTATATCCTTTATATATCCTTTGGGTTGCATTTTGGTTAGTTGTTCTAGGTGCCCGCGCTATAACACACTTGGTCCTTTTTAATTAATTTGATTAATGGTTTATGCAACTTAATTCTAGGAGTGGCCCCCTGTGCTCCGTGCTTGAGTGGCTCACGTCTCGTTAAAATATGTTTTGTTAGAAACATGGTTTAGGGGGCCAGCACGGTGCTTAGTGCTTGGTTGGCCACTCTCCATAAGGACCGGTTCATAGAGCGACAACCTGGGACAACAGCGCTACCACAAGACTGGAATGGGACGGTCTTGGTGTAATAATTAGGTCTTTTTGGTTTGGAGTAACTTACCTGCGGGGCAGGGGAGGTAAGCTTCTATGGCCCTCGTACTAAGTGGCCTCGTCTGTGCTCCCTGTCTTGACGCCCACTAGACCTGCTCCATAGTCGCCGATCCACCCTCGCGGTTACTCCTTACCAAAGAGATTCTTTGTAAAGGCCTCATAGTGTGCTTGCTAGCCATCTCACCTACGGAAGTGTGATGAACAACTAGCGTAGCTCACGACTTGTGGGTAATGATGTGCAACCTCTGCAGAGTGTAAAACTTTTATACTAGCCGTGCTCACGGTCATGAGCGGCCCAGATCCTCCTTTTGATTAGTGGGGTTATCTTCCTTTGGTTAGGAGGGTTTCCCCGGGTGGCTTGGTTTGGTATGGTTCTCAGTAGTAACATGATTAATTTTGATTAATTACTATGTAACAGGGTTTATGGTAATTCATCAACTTGTAGTAATTAGCTTTAATAAAATTTTGCCAAGACTTAAAAGCTAATGCAGTTGAGTCAGCCAACCTTAGAGCCTCATAGTTTGTGTTATACTTGTTGAGTACAAGTTGTGTACTGACACTTGCCTTCTCTACTCTTTTTCCTCTTGTCCTTTTTGGGGATACTCTACTGCTGCTCAGTTCCTGCCGACGCGAGGGAGTTCACCCGGAGCTACCAGGAGTACGAGGACTTCTAGGCGTTCGTCTCCCAGTCGACGTCCCTGTGGGTGCCCAGCTTCCGAGAGGCTTTGTTTGTGTTTTACGCTTCCGCATACTCTGTACCAGACTTTTGTCATTAATGTAATAAATAACATTCGTACGCGCTTTATTATATCTTTTTACGTGATATGTGCTGTGATATATTGTTTATTTTGTTGTATATACGTGTGACTTGATCCTGGCACGTATATGATTGCTCGGTTTATGTCCTTTTATAAACCGGGTGTTACAGAGTGGTATCAGAGCTATATCAACTGTAGGACGAAAGCCTAGATAGAACTGGTCGAGTTTTAGGTCTTCTTCTCTCTAAGCCTTGTCTGCTGAAACTATTTTGCTATTATACTCCTTGAATTCTAAGATTTTCACTCGTCTTGCCTTGATTTTTCTCTATAGAATTAGTTTCCGTAGATTTTGGCCAGAAGTAAGTCGACCGACCATCATAAGTGTAAGCCAAATGACCCCTTTACAATAGCACGATAGAATGTTCTGCGACGAGTTGTGTATGTCGAGTGGTGTGTTAAACTCGACTAAAGTGTGAAGTTTTGTATGCTTGTTATTATGCTACATGTTTGATTTGGATTTTTGAATGATTGCATAGTTTAGTAGTTAAATTTTGTTTAATGAAAATCAGTTTTAAGTTAAAGTTAATTAATTAATAAAACGAGTTAGATCGTTGGGGGTAAAACCGTCCACTCTATCATGTCTACTTTATCATGCCTAAGTCTTCCTTGCAGAAAGATATCATATCCGTCTGAAATTATTTCTGCAATATCTTTACTCATACATCTTTTGTTCAAATCAGATGGTGAACACCAGGCGTGGTTCTGACCAGCAGGGGCAGAACAACCAGGGGCAGAACAACCAGGGGCAGAACAACCAGGGTACTAAGGACACCCTAGGTGTCTGCACAGTAGTTATGTATCTATTTTATGCATCATGTGCTTGAATTGCTTGAAAAAGGATCTTTTTGTAAATATAAAGGTTATATGTGTAATTATGATTTTATGCAAGGTCCTTTCTATAGTTATATTTGAATAGGTTGTGCAATTATAGCTTTTGTGGAGGGTGTTTTTGCAAAATGTAGTGTAATCATTGCATGGCAGGAAAATTTTCAATCCAGCATAAGTTTAAAGTGAATTTACCTTGAAAAAGACAAAATTCCTTGGAATTCAAAATCCCTCCTATGTTTTCAAAAATAGCTCTTGAATCTTTGATCAAATAAATTTTTGCACAACATCAAAGTTGTAGATCTTGAAAAGTTGAACAACTTTCATGTTGGGGACTTTTTCATTTGAGCCCTATTTTAAAAGTTATCGTTGGTTTACAGTGGGGTCCCTGGAATTTTCAGAAATTGCAAACTAGTCCTTATCCCCTTCCTCCAGCTAGCCTGCCTGCTCTGTTTTTCAGCGCCGGCTGCCGCCGCTGTGCAGCGCCGCCCGCCCGTCGTGGAGAGCCAGCCGGCCACCTCTGCTTCGCGCGGGCACCCATGCGTCACTCCCAACCCTCTCCACCGCCTCTTGCTTCGCGCTGGAGCCTCCCCTGCCGTGCCACGCGCCCCGTCGAGCCCAGAACCGCCCGCGCGGCCGCCACCTTGCCGCCGCGGTGGCGAGCTCGCTGGAGAGGCCACCGCCCTCTCCTTGTGCGCGCACGAGCACTACAAGAACCCCAGAAACCCATTCCCCTCGCTCTTTCGCTTGTTCCTCGCTCCCAGACCTTAGAACGCCGCCGCCGCTCCACCCGCAACCCCGGTAAGCTTGACGCCGCCGCGGAGCCACCACTGCAGCCCTACTCCGCCCGCTCTGACCCCCTAGCAAGCTCCGCCGTGAGCCCGCACAGCTCCTCGACCACCTCCCCTCGCCTAACCCTCACCGGAGCACCCTAGCCGCCGTCGAACTTCCGCCGCCGCCGCCCTGCTCCGTCGAGCCGCCGCCTCCGAGCCCCTCTCTGCACCCCAAGACCACCCAGAGGTGCGCCTTGGACTGCTGTAGCTCCCACTCCTGTTTCCCCTCGCCGCCGGTGATCCCCTCGCCGTGATTTGGCCGGTCAACCACTGCCCCCCCTCTGACCCAGCCAAGGACCTCGGGATTGAAAGAAACAAAACCCCAGGGGGTTATTTGAATAGCCCGTGACTTAGATGAATAGTAGCAGCAAGGACCTTTTTGCTATGTTTTGCAGTGAACTTTGAAATTCAATAGAAATTCGTAGGAAATTTGTAAAATAGCAAATCCAGTTGATCTGGAATCCTTGTGTAAAGCTCTATGCAGTAGATTCATAATATGCTGGGTGTTTGTTGAAAGTTTTTGCTGTATAAATTGATTTGTGTCACTAGGTAAATAAAGACTAGTTGTTTTATCTTTTCCTTAACTGATGATTGAAGCCATGTCTTGAAGTGAAATTTTTATGGTGGTTTTCTCTTGTAACTCTAGTATTGCTATAAAAATTTCGTGATCAGTTATCATGTGTAGCTATTTATTTGATTTAATCCTTGTTTAGTAGACTTTAATTATGATAAATATTTTATGCTGATGATAAATCATGAAAATATTTCTGAGTGATCTGTGTGAATAGTTTATCTTGTAAATGAAGGTTGAGCTCCAGTTCATGAATAGAAAAGGAGATAAAAATGAATCTTGTTAATCTGATGTCTATTTTGTTTATTTTCTCAAAATTAATTCTTTGTAGATAAAATCATGAAAAATTCACAGTACCTAATTTATCCCTGTTTAGGCCTTTTGTTAAATTTTGAGCTTCTGTTTTGCTCTATTTTAATCTATGTAATTCAATCTTGTTCTAGGTGTGGTCTGAATGATTGATTTGTTATGAATAAATGGCTACATGTTTTAGCATGAAATTTACAGGATAGCTTACTCTGTTCATATTATGTTTAGGGTATTGTTTGCTAAATTTATTACTGTTTGTGCTCTGAGTTGTTAATTTATTAGCAAACCTTGATTTAATTACTATAGGAATCAACCAACACTCACTTTATGAAGTTAGTATAGCTTTCTTGTGCTATTGATCATGATGCCTTGTGTAGATAGAATTGTTAATTAACTACTCTATAAACGATTGCCCATGTGTGTATTAATTTTGTTTGCTTAGCTTCACCACATCGTGAGTGTGTTGATAATACTGTTCTTGCATTACATATAGATACGACTGCCTTATCGGACGAGACGTACGAGCTGATCCCGGAGTCTGACGGAGGTGATTTCAAAGCTCAAGTGAATACTGCTGTACTAACGGAAGCCCCGGACCAAAGTTCGGAAGAGCCCAGGGCTGAAATAGTTAGTGACTACCGAGAAGGCAAGCCCCGGACATAACCTATATTTCAAATTATTACCATTTAATGTTATTACTTACTTATGCATTTACAGTTCTTAGGATTTGAATTGAAACCCTAGATGCATGATCCTAGGAAGCCATGTACTGAACACTAGACCTAAGTTCGAATAATTGCTAAGCTTATAGGACCGGTAAAAGTCGAGTGATTGCCTATCACTCGCGAGCTCTATAGGAATTGCTTGTTTACTTTCTGTTATCAATATAAGGACGACAGACAGGGTTGTGTTCGATATCATGACCTTGTGTGAGACCCC
This sequence comes from Panicum virgatum, assembly GCF_016808335.1. Lineage (NCBI taxonomy): Eukaryota > Viridiplantae > Streptophyta > Magnoliopsida > Poales > Poaceae > Panicum > Panicum virgatum. Next base: position 29,081,405 of record NC_053141.1, on the reverse strand, counting down.
GTCTATATTGATGAACTTGCTAAGGTCGCGGTGTGTGGTAGTGCTGGTTAAGTTTTTGAATGTACTAGCCACATGCCGTAAATATGGTACGCGGCAAGCCTAGTAGCCGATTGGACCGGGGAGTGGATATACCTTTCACTCTCTCTTAGGGATAGGTTTTATTTTTATGTTGCGCAACACTACGACTTCGAGGGACAAGGTTGGACCTTGGAGCCCTGTAGTCGGGGAGAGTGAGCCTTTCCACAAGCCGGAAAGAAAGGTAAACGGTCGTTTGGGAACGACCCGACGGTGTTCCAAACGTGTGTGTTAGGTCTGCCTGGCCAGGTTAACAAATTCGATTCGAATCGTCTGTTTCCCACAGTTTGGGACTACTTGATCTCTTTGCCACACAGAGTAATAAGGGCAACATTATGATATTCAATTTTGATGTTTGCTTAAAGATCTACCATGAGTGATTTAGCAGTTGCTTACATAGAATGGCTAATGAACTAGAATCTTGGAAGCTAAAATTTGGACGTAAGGACCTACTCTTTATTGCTTTTCAGCAAAAAGGAAACTAGAACCTCTCAAACCCTGCATAGTCTAGCTAAGGTGGGTTTAGTATACCCGTTGACAGTTAAGTCTTGCTGAGTATTAGAATACTCAGCCTTGCTGTTGAAAACCTTTTCAGGTATGAGTTTTGAGGAGCAGATCGCTAGCTTGACCTATCCCTGCTCGTTGGCTCCTGGCTGGTCCGTAGAGTGGGATACGTCTTCGGCCGGCAATGACCATGATGAGTGATACCATGCTTGGGCTAGCCTGGTATACTTTTGCGACGTGTTGTAGCCGTCGTATTTTATCTTCCGCTGTTTTAACTCTGAAGTTTTACACTTAAGGCTTGTATAACTGCTTTACTAAATTTGGTTTTGTAATAATGGTTTGAACTGGTTTGTAATCATTACTTTGCCTGTGTTGTAAAATTGTGGTTGTAATATCTCTGGACTCGCCTTCGTGCGGGGTATGCTTGTTCGATCCGAGAACCGGTGGTTGTATCGGGACGTTACCCGACAGACCAAGAATTGTTCCGTTTGAAGTGCGTTTGAGCTGGTGTTGCCTTTATGGTGATGGCCTGCGCACTTGAGCTGGGATAATTCAGGTGGTTCTGCCACAGCTGGTATGAGAGCTGCAAGCGTACACCAGAGGTATTGGAACCTTAAAAATCGATTTTCGTATAAAATTGGAACAACAGAGAATTTCGGAAAACTACGTTGGATTCGTTAACGGTTGTGCATAGAACGTAAAGTCCTAGGGAATTTACGAAAATTACTAGGTGGCTAGCTATGTATGGTTTATGTTATCTGACTTCCAGTACTTTACATTTTTGTCAAACCATACTCACCAGCAACCCATGATTTTTGTAATGACGCACCTACATTGAGGTAAGAAGGTAAGGATCCTCAGTCAGCTGAGGGAGTCTGACCTTCCCGTCGGTGATGCGAGCCGAATGCTGCCCTCAAGCAGTGGCTTACTTGAGGTGCTCCCAATATACCAACTATTAGTTGACTATATTGGAAGTAAAGTGTACTCAGTCAGCTGAGGGAGTCTGACCTTCCCATCGACGATGCGAACCGAACACTGCGCTCAAGCAGTGACCTACTTGAGCTGCTGCCAATATACCGACATCAGTCGACTATGTTGGGAGTAAAGGAACTTGTGAATACGCCTTTGAGTAGCGTATGTTAACGTTGGCCATACGGCGGAAATTGTATGGCTGCTGCTTTTATAGTGAGCGGTAATGTATGGGAAAACTTTCATGTGTGCTGGCATGAAAAGTTCAATGGATATATATATATGTTCTGTCAATTTTCTGCAGGTACACTAACCACGATTCGACAAGTTAAGAACGGTTAGAATTTATCGACTAGCTATATAGGGAGAGCCGTATCTATGTTATGCCACCGTGCTAACCACGTAAGCCTAACAATAGTTGGCCATTGTTTATCTTGTGAGGAACGAATAGGACGTGCATGCATATTTGGTTGATGTTTGTTTTGATTCCTAGAATTGGAAAATGTTACAAACCTTTCCATTCCTTTCTTTCTTGTAATCTCGGGGCGAGATTCCTTTTAGGGGGGAAGGCTGTGACACCCTAGGTGTCTGCACAGTAGTTATGTATCTATTTTATGCATCATGTGCTTGAATTGCTTGAAAAAGGATCTTTTTGTAAATATAAAGGTTATATGTGTAATTATGATTTTATGCAAGGTCCTTTCTATAGTTATATTTGAATAGGTTGTGGAATTATAGCTTTTGTGGAGGGTGTTTTTGCAAAATGTATTGTAATCATTGCATGGCAGGAAAATTTTCAATTCAGCCTAAGTTTAAAGTGAATTTACCTTGAAAAAGACAAAATTCCTTGGAATTCAAAATCCCTCCTATGTTTTCAAAAATAGCTATTGAATCTTTGATCAAATAAATTTTTGCACAACATCAAAGTTGTAGATCTTGAAAAGTTGAACAACTTTCATGTTGGGAACTTTTTCATTTGAGCCCTATTTTAAAAGTTATTGTTGGTTTATAGTGGGGTCCCTGGAATTTTCAGAAATTGCAAACTAGTCCTTATCCCCTTCCTCCAGCTAGTCTGCCTGCTCTGTTTTTCAGCGCCGGCTGCCACCGCTGTGCAGCACCACCCGCCCGCCGTGGAGAGCCAGCTGGCCTCTACTTCGCGCTGGCACCCACGCGTCGCTCCCAACCCTCTCCACCGCTTCTTGCTTCGCGCTTGAGCCTCCCCTGCCGTGCCACGCGCCCCGCCAAAAGTCATTACTTTGCCTGTGTTGTAAAATTGTGGTTGTAATATCTCTGGACTCGCCTTCATGCGGGGTATGCTTGTTCGATCCGAGAACCGGTGGTTGCATCGGGACGTTACCCGGCAGACCAAGAATTTTTCCGTTTGAAGTGCATTTGAGCCGGTGTTGCCTTTATGGTGATGGCCTGCACACTTGAGCCGGGATAATTCAGGTGGTTCTGCCATAGTACTGGGATCCCGATGCCTCCGCCTCTGACCCCAGAGCAGTACTTCCAGCTCTAGATGCAGATGATGGCTACCCTGAACAACACTGTTCAGGCACTTCAGCAGGCTCACACTCAGCCTCCGCCTCCTCCACCGCCGCAGACCCGCGACAGGCGTGCTGAGTTCCGAGGGGTCAACCACCGACGTTCTCTCACACGTTTGACCCACTTCAGGCAGACGACTGGCTCCGTGCAGTGGAGCGACAGCTGGACATCGCCCAGTGCGATGATCGGGAGCGAGTCTTGTACGCAGCACGACAGCTGCGAGGGGCAGCATTGGACAGGTGGGAGTCCCACCCAGTTCAGGACCGTGAGGCTTTCACTTGGATCCAGTTCCGGGAGCGGTTCCGTAGCCACAACGTCCCCGCGGGTGTTATGAAGACAAAGAAGGAGTTCCTTGCACTAAAGCAGGTAATCTCAGATATAATCTTTCAGCATTTCCTTTTTGGGCTAATACCCCCTTTGTTCTATCTTTCTGAAGCATGAGTTAATCATTTGTCATACATCTGTCTTTTTCACTTCAGGGAACCATGAAGGTCATGGAGTATCGTGATCGTTTCCTTCAACTTGCTCGCTACGCCCCTGCCGAGGTCGCGGATGACCGCGAGAAGCAGGAGCACTTCATGGAGGGACTGGAGGACTACATCCAGTACGCGCTGCTCAACCTCCGCTTCGACAACTTCAACCATCTGGTTGACAGCGTGCTCAACACAGAGCACAAGCACCTGGAGATGGAGGACAAGAAGAGGAAGATCATTCCCGTTGCTTCCGGCAGCAACACCCGTCCTCGCCTCCAGCCGCCCCAGCAGTACCAGCAGCAGCAGTACCGGCCTCCCCAGTAGTACCAGCAGAGGCCGCAGCAGTACCCGCCTCAACAGCAGCAGCAGCAGGAAGGTCAGGGCCCGAGGTTACCGGCACCTCCGGATCGTGCTGCTCCACCAGCTCCACCAGCACCTCAGGCTCCACGGTAGGCAGCTCCTCCTGCCAGACAGCAGGCTAAAGGACCCCTTCGCACCTACTATCACTGCGGCCAGCGGGGGCACTACGCCAACACTGCCCCCGGAAGGCGTAGGCGGGACAGCAGGGGCGCCCAGCTCAGCCCAGGGCGCCAGCACAGGGTCGGGTGAACCACGTGACGGCCGAGTCAGCGGCCGAGACTCCTAATGTGGTTATTGGTACGTTCATGGTCAACTCTCATCCAGCTACAATGCTTTTCGATACCGGTGCTACCCATTCTTTCATTTCCAAGTCATTTGCCGAGCAGCATCGTATACCAGTTTCCTGTATGAGGACAGCTATGGTAGTTACCTCACCTGGGGGCCAGATACATACATGTTCTATATGCTCCAGAGTTAGTATAGTCATAAGGGGGGTAGAATTCCGCACTGGTTTGATCGTCATTGATTCCTCGGGGATAGATGTGATTTTGGGCATGGAGACCCTTACCCGATGAGGAGTCCGTATTGATTGTGCTCAGCGGACAGTTCACTTGTCAGCATCTGATGGACAAGAGGTGACAGTCAGTGCTTCAGAGCCCTCGGGATTTCTTCATCAGATGGAGGCTAGACCCACGGATGGTATTCGTGTGGTGTCTGAATTCCCGGATGTCTTTCCAGATGATTTGCCAGGTATGCCGCCTGTACGCGACATCGAGTTTTCTATTGATCTCTTGCCTGGCACAACTCCTATTGCAAAGTGGCCCTACCGCATGGCACCTATAGAGCATGAGGAAGTTAAGAAGACTATTGATGAGTTGCTAGCCAAGGGCTATATTCGTCGCAACTTCTCTCCTTGGGCTTTTCCATTGTTGCTAGTAGATAATAAGGATGGCTCGAAGAGAATGTGTGTCGATTATCGGGAGCTGAACGCAGTTACCATTAAGAACAAGCATCCACTGCCCCGTATTGAGGATCTGTTTGATCTGCTTCGAGGTGCTCGTGTGTTCTCGAAGATTGATCTGCGTTTGGTCTATTTTCAGCTGAGGATCCATCCTGAGGATATTCCGAAGACAGCATTCACCTGCAAGTACGGGCTGTATGAGTACACGGTCATGTCCTTCGGCTTGACTAATGCCCTGGCTTTCTTCATGCATCTGATGAACATGGTTTTCATGGATTATCTGGATGTCTTTGTGGCGATCTTTATTGATGATATTCTGATCTTCTCCAAGACAGAGGCAGAGCATGAAGAGCATCTGAGGCTCGTGTTGCACAGATTGAGGGAGAATCAGCTATATGCTAAGTTCAGCAAGTGCGAGTTCTGGATTGATGAGGTTCCATTCCTCGGTCATATCATCTCCAAGGGAGGCATTGCAGTTGATCCGAGCAAGGTGAAGGATGTGCTCGAGTGGGAGACACCGCAGACGGTGAAGGAAGTCCGGTCATGCTTGGGCTTAGCAGGATATTATCGGAGGTTCATTGAGAATTTCTCCAAGATCGCGAAGCCCTTGACTTCTTTCCTAGAGAAGAATGCGGCATTCATATGGACAAATGAGCGTCAGATGGCCTTTGATGAGTTGAAGAAGAGGCTAAATATGGCGCCAGTCCTTACTCTGCCAGACCAGAGCAAGAGGTTCACGGTGTATTGTGATGCTTCGAAGGATGGTCTTGGTTGTGTTCTGATGTAGGAGGGCAGAGTGATTGCTTATGCTTCACGGCAGTTACGTCGGCATGAGCTGAACTATCCCACTCATGATCTTGAGTTAGCCGCAGTTGTGCATGCTCTGAAGATTTGGAGGCATTACTTGTATGGGCAGCAGCGTGATATCTACACTGATCACAAGAGCCTCAAGTATATTTTCATGCAGAATGAGCTGAACATGCGGCAGAGGAGATGGTTAGAGCTGGTCAAGGATTATGACCTGGAGATTCACTATCATCCGTGTAAGGCCAATGTTGTGGCAGATGCTCTGAGCAGAAGAAGCTATGTCAACATGGCCGTGGCTTTCCAGATGCCTCCAGAGTTATGTGAGGAGTTTGAGCAGCTGAGTCTGGGTTTCTTGCATCATACTTCGAGTGCAGCATTCGAGGCAGTGCCCACTCTAGAGGCAGAGATCCGGCAGCATCAGAAGGAAGATGAGAAGCTGTAGGAGATCCGTGAGTTGCTCAAGAAAGGCAAGGCTCCTCATTTCAGAGAGGATGATCAGGGTACCTTGTGGTACAATAACCAGATCTGTGTGCCAGATGCGAAGGATCTCAGGAAGTTGATTTTGAGTGAGGCTCATGATACAGCTTACTCTATTCATCCTGGCAGTACCAAGATGTATTATGATCTCAAGGAACATTTCTGGTGGTATGGGATGAAGCGTTCAGTGGCAGAGTACGTGGCTATTTGTGACACCTGTCAGCGTGTCAAGGCTGAGCATCAGAGGCCAGCGGGTCTGTTACAGCCATTGAAGATTCTAGAGTGCAAATGGGAGGAAATCACTATGGACTACATCGTTGGATTGCCTCGTACTCAGAAAGGGTACAACTCTATATGGTAGTAGTGGATCGTTTGACGAAGGTTGCTCACTTCATTCCAGTGAACACTACTTACTCCGGTGCTAGACTTGCAGAGTTGTACATCTCCCGGATTGTCTGCTTGCATGGTGTGCCCAAAAAGATCATATCTGACAGAGGATCTCAGTTCACTTCACAGTTCTGGGAGCAGCTTCATGATTCGTTGGATACGAAGCTGCGCTTCAGTACCGCCTATCATCCTCAGACAGATGGGCAGACAGAGAGAACCAACCAAGTGTTGGAGAATATGCTGAGAGCTTGTGCTATTCAGTATGGTACTAGTTGGGATAAGTGCCTGTCGTATGCTGAGTTCTCCTACAACAACAGCTACCAGGCCAGTCTGAAGAAGTCCCCCTTTGAGGCATTGTATGGCAGAAGGTGCAGGACTCCTCTCTATTGGGATCAGATTGGTGAGAAGCAGCTCTTTGGCCCTGACATTATAGAAGATGCAGAGCAGATGGTACAAGCTATGCGGGAAAAATCTGAGGATTGCACAGAGTAGGCAAAAGAGCTATGCAGATGGTAAACAGAGAGACATGACTTTCAGTGTTGGTTATTATGTATACCTGAAGGTCTCACCGATTAGAGGAATCCGCAGGTTTAATGTCAAGGGGAAGCTAGCACCTCGGTACATTGGTCCATTCAAGGTGCTAGAGAGGAAAGGCGAAGTTGCTTATCACCTGGAGTAGCCCACCAGCCTCTCAGGAGTTCATGATGTCTTCCATATTTCTCAGCTGAAGAAGTGTCTGCGAGTACCCGAGGAGCAGGCACCACTGGATGGATTAGATGTGCAGGAAGATCTGACCTATATTGAGCATCTAGTGAAAATTCTGGAGACATTAGAGAGGGTTACACGGAACAAGCGCATCAAGATGTGCAGAGTTCAGTGGAGTCATCACAGTGAAGCTGAGGCTACATGGGAGCGAGAAGATGAGCTGAGGAAGACATACCCAGATCTCTTTGCTAGCCAGTCCAGCTGAATCTCGGGGACGAGATTCCTATAAGGGGGTAGGGTCTGTAACACCCTAATTTAAATTCCAGCATTTAATAATAAATTTAATTGGCTTTGTTTAATTTTCTAAGGTTTATTATGTTTAGTCTTGCATTTAATCTAATTTTTTATTCACAAGTAATTAAAATTTGTCTAAGTTTAAATTTTGTTGTTGCATTCATGCTGGTGCATTGCTCTTTTTGTTTGAGTGCTAGGGTTTTGAATTCAAATTCAAATTTGAATTCGAATAGATTTAGTTTGAGTGGTTTGAGTTAGAGAAGTAAGGGAAAGAAGAAGAAAATAGAAACCCCAACCAGCCTAAACCCCAAAAGCAGCCCAGCCTCCCTTCTTGCTCTCAGCCCATCAGCCCCGCTCAGCCCAGCTCGCGCGGCCCGCTCCCCTCTCTTTTCCCGCAGCACAGCGCTCCAGGCCCGTTTTTCCCTCTTTCCCGCACGGCCCAGCGTTCGGCCAGCTAGCGCCCGCTTCCGCCGCAGCCCAACGCCCCTCACCCGCACGCTGCTCAGCCCGCAGCCACACTCGCTGCGTCTCACGCTGCCAGGCCGGCCCCACCGGTCAGCTTCTTCCCCTCCGCGACGCGCCTGCGGAACAGCCAAGCCGCGACGTCCGCCGTGATCCCCGCAGCCTTCCTTCCCGAGCCCGGACCCCGAGATCTCCGTCCCGCCTCCTTTAAACCACCCCCGACCCCCCATCCTATCTCGCCCCACAACCGCCGCGCAAACCCTAGCAGCCGCCTCCACGCCGCTCCGCCCGGAGCAGAGCACCACGCCGCCACAGGTGAATCTACCCGCCCGCTCGATTCCTCACCGCCGGCGAACTGCAGGCCGCCCTGACCCTTTGTACTCCTCCACAGACCCCGCCCGGACTTCCTCGATGGATCAGCAGGCCCGGAGATGCCCTGCATCAACCTCGCCTCCGAACTTCGCCGTTCGCCACCACCAGACCGACGCCATCGACCTTGCTGCGCCACGCATCTTCCCGATTCAGTACTAGGTGAGCACCACCTAGATCCCTGTTACCTTTTGCGCCAGATGTCTCAGTCGTAGCACGTATCCGAGGCTAGAACGCCGGCTTGCCAGTGCTCTGCCACCAACCACCCGCGGCGAGCTCGCTGCAGCGCCGCCTAGCCCCCACTGTGCCTTGCCATGGCCTGCACTGGCTCTGCTCACGCACGCAGAACCCATAGATCCGGATCTCAGCCCCAGAGCCGCCCAGCGTGAGCGAGCCGGTGAGCGTTGCCGCCCAGAGCCGCCGTCGTCACCGTTCTCGCCGCCACAGAACCGTTCGTGCCCAGATCATGGCCCAGGTGGACCACGCGCGCTGCGTAGATGCCCCCAGACCCAAATCCTGCTCGAATCTACCCCTGGAAGGCCGGATCGCTCAGCTCCGGCGAGTTTTTCCCCCCGCGCCGCCGCGTAGAAGGGTCGCCGTCGACCTGCGCCGCCGTCCCGCGCGCCCAGCTTGACCAGAGCCATCCGATCCGTAGTCAACGGATCAGATTAGATCCAAATCCAAACCGCACTGAGCCACTAGATCAAGATCCAACGGCCCATACGCGTAGATACCAGTTCGGCCTGGACCTTTTGTTAAAGAGCCCCTCAGCTTTTCTATATTCAACCCGCAGTCCATGCCCGTTCAAAAGTATTTGCAGTTTGGCCCAAAACTTTGCACGGACCCCCCTGAGTTTCTTTATATTAGAACCCACTGTCCACCCTTAGCAGTTTTGCACGTTAGACCCTAGAACTAATGTTTAATTATGTTTAGACCCTCGGTTTTTGTAGAAAACCCCTAGAAACTTAGTTTTCTCGCAGTTAAGCCCCTGGACCTTGTTTTAGGCCTAGTTTTCGCGTTCTAGCTCCGTTTTAGGTGTTCTTTATGTCCACGCGATTGTGGTAACGCGTAGAATAGTTCTAGACTAGTTTTGTTTGCTGTTTTCATGTGTTGTTGTACTATTTCCTAGTTTTTTCTATTGTTTGCATGTATGTTCATGTTGTGTATTGTTTTTGGCCATGTGTTTGTGAGTAGACGTTGATCCATCTGAGGAGCCCCAATACCAGTACCCAGAGCAGCCATCTTCTGAGCAGTTTGAGCAGCAGCAGGAGCAGTTTGAGGAAGGCAAGTATAACATGAACAACCTATCACCTTTAAATACAATTTCATACTGCATTTTACTACTGTATGCCTATAAGGACTTTCCTAGCCATTTTATATCCTTTATATATATATCCTTTGGGTTGCATTTTGGTTAGTTGTGCTAGGTGCCGCACTATAACACACTTGGTCCTTTTTAATTAATTTGATTAATGGTTTATGCAACTTAATTCTGGGAGTGGCCCCCTGTGCTCCGTGCTTGAGTGGCTCACGTCTCGTTAAAATATGTTTTGTTAGAAACATGGTTTAGGGGGCCAGCACGGTGCTTAGTGCTTGGTTGGCCACTCTCCATAAGGACCGGTTCATAGAGCGATAACCTAGGACAACAGCGCTACCACAAGACTGGAATGGGACGGTCTTGGTGTAATAATTAGGTCTTTTTGGTTTGGAGTAACTTACCTGTGGGGCAGGGGAGGTAAGCTTCTATGGCCCTCTTACTGAGTGGCCTCATTTGTGCTCCGTGTCTTGACGCCCACTAGACCTGCTCCATAGTCGCCGATCCACCCTCGCGGTTACTCCTTACCAACGAGATTCTTTGTAAAGGCCTCATAGTGTGCTTGCTAGCCATCTCACCTACGGAAGTGTGATGAACAACTAGCGTAGCTCACGACTTGTGGGTAAAGATGTGCAACCTCTGCAGAGTGTAAAACTGGTATACTAGCCGTGCTCACGGTCATGAGTGGCCCAGATCCACCTTTTGATTAGTGGGGTTATCTTCCTTTGGTTAGGAGGGTTTCCCCGGGTGGCTTGGTTTGGTATGGTTCTCAGTAGTAACATGATTAATTTTGATTAATTACTATGTAACAGGGTTTATGGTAATTCATCAACTTGTAGTAATTAGCTTTAATAAAATTTTGCCAAGACTTAAAAGCTAATGCAGTTGAGTCAGCCAACCTTAGAGCCTCATAGTTTGTGTTATACTTGTTGAGTACAAGTTGTGTACTGATACTTGCCTTCTCTACTCTTTTTCCTCTTGTCCTTTTTGGGGATACTCTACTGCTGCTCAGTTCCTACCGACGCGAGGGAGTTCACCCAGAGCTACCAGGAGTACGAGGACTTCTAGCCGTTCGTCTCCCAGTCGACGTCCCTGTGGTGCCCAGCTTCCGAGAGGCTTCGTTTATGTTTTACGCTTCCACATACTCTGTACCAGACTTTTGTCATTAATGTAATAAATAACATTCGTACTCGCTTTATTATATCTTTTTACGTGATATATGCTGTGATATATTGTTCATTCTATTGTATATACGTGTGACTTGATCCTGGCACGTATATGATTGCTCGGTTTATGTCCTTTTATAAACCGGGTGTTACAATTAACATCTATTGATCAAAGTGAGTTCACGGGAAGGAATTGTGCTCTCTACCTACCACCACATGCAAATGATCCAAAGAAGGGAGCATCCATACATGGGAAGGACATGTGATTTTTAGCAAAGATGGCACTATGTGATGAATGATGAAGCATGGGACAAGGTGAATTACACAAAGTGAAGAAATAATGTTGCAAGTGGACATAAAAAAAAGGAGTGGTTCACGGGATTTGGACTGTGCAAAGCATGAAAGATGTACTGGACAGAAGCAAATAATTGCACCAAGAAGCCACCAGAGAAAGATGAAGTGAAGGAGGGCTAGGAATGCCCTAGGCCGGCCGGCCTGGCCCCTTTTTAAGTGCTCTGGTGCTCACCTTTGACAGGTATGCTCCTCACTCAGTTCATTGCTTATGTTCTTCAAGTTCTTCACCCAGAAACATCAGTTAGAGCCCTGAAAAATTCGTCCACCAAAATCTACTCCAAAAATATCCGAAAATTCGCCACAAATCCTAGTTTGCTCCACTCTTCGATATATTGTTCTCCCGCCGGCAAGAAACCCCCGGTGTGTTTGTTTTTGAGAGTGTGCAGCAAGGAGTCACCATGAGTGGCATCATGAGGTTCGTCACCGGGAGGAGAAGGACGCGTTCATCGACATCCGATGCATCGGCAAGTTCTTCGCGGAGGCACTCGGTCTCTGAGTCTCCGCGGAGCATGGAGGAAGACAACCCCGCACCGAGGAGCAACATGTTGCTCCTTGGTGGGATGAGAGACCCGAGAAGCTCCTCCATGAGATTCACCGAAGGGATGCCACCTCCTCCACGGCGTTCGACAAGGTCATCCGCACCACCACCATATAAGCCCAAGAATTCAGAATATGGGTTTGTTATCTTGTCGAAGGAAGAAGAAGAAAGGCTCAAGTTCATGAAGGGAAGGCTGCGAGCAAAATTATGATTTTAATGATGAAGCATTGGAGAAGTTGGGATTTCATCATGACATCTACCAACTCTTGGAGAACATCGGTTGGAAGTTATTTTCCGACGGTGTCACGGTAGACATGCAAGAAGAAGTGGCTTTGGAGATGTTCATGACATTGGAGAAAACAACGGAAGTGGTGGATGATGAAGAAGTTCCATGTCTGAAATTTCGGCTCAAGAATGAAGAAAAAGTCATCACCTATGGAGAAATAGGGAGTTTGCTCGGATTCAAAAGTAATGCATATGAAATGGTGCAAGTTGAAGATGAAGAGCTTGATGAATTTTGGACAAAGATAGCAAAAGATGTCAACCGCCAAAGGAAGAATATAAGTAATCTGACCCTCCAAATATTCCACTCTTGATTGAGCAAAAGAATTCTCGGGAGGATGAGAGAATCGAAGGTCACCGACCAAGAATTAAATTGGATGTATGCTGCATTGGTGAAGAAGCAAGTGATTGATCCCACCTACATCATGGTTGAAAGGTAGATTTGTGAAGCATCATCCGGTACAGGAGAAGTTGGTTCGGGGTGTTATCTCACAATGGTAGCCCGAGCCATGAATCCGGGGTTACGAGTGATCCAAAAATATTATGTCCCGGGAAGAGATATTGGGATTGAACATTTGAGGCAAGGCCATTATATCGGAGGGGATGAAAAGAAGGGATTCACTATTTCTGAGATGGATATTTCCCTCTCCGATCAAAGGCTGAAATTATTCGCAAGAGGGAGGACTGATTGGCGAGTTGAAAATTTTGGAAAAAAAGGTGAAGAAATCAAAAAGAGGAAGGTTAATTGAAGGAACATCGGCATCGGCATAACAAGAAGACTTGGAAGTAGACCTTCCACCGCCAAGTTCCGCTTATTGGAGGAATGAATTTCAAGGTGCATCAAGTGGACAAGGATACCTGTAAGGATGGACGAGTCAATGGGAAGGGAACCAAGATCAAGCATGGGGGCATGCTGCGGCGACGCCCCCACCATTTAGCAACTACGGCTACCCACCCCCATCATACCAAGGAGAGATGCCCGACCCGTCATTTGGAGCACAATTTTTTGACCTCCCTCAACCGGAACAAGGAATGAGAATCATGGGTGCCTATGCAAGAAGAAACATGGAAGACATAGATGCCATCCGGAGGCACACAAGCCAACTAGAAGATGGAACCGCAGGAATTGCATATCAAATGGGACTTCTAGGCCTGGCGCCACTGGAACAATTTGATGGAGGAGCATTTCAACAATATTATGACCAAGGATACAATGCAAGAGGCAATCAAGAAGAGTGATCGACGACAAGACCATGAGTAAAATGCTCGCACGTGTGGTTTGGATTTTTCTATTTCTTTTCATTTATTTTCATCATGTGTGCAAGCTTGTGTGTGCGTAGCAATTTTTTGTTTTATTTATTTTTCAGCATATGTGCAATTTGCTTTCTTTTGTCTTCATCACCATGATAAATAAATGCATCACCCACGCTTTAATCTTATGGTTAGTAATGATGATAGAAAGTTTGTGCCATGATAAAATATGATGATCGTTGCCGCCTTGTCTACTTTCTTGTGCTTGGTTTATGCATGATTAAACTAATGCTCTCTCTAACATGATCTGAAAATTAATTAAATGCCGGCTAATTCAATTGTGGAGGTTATGATAAATTAAGACCCATATCTTTTATTCTTGCTCTCTTACTTAAGCTTGTTAAGGAAAATTTAATTTGGATTTAATTTTGAGCTAACCTTGTCAATGATACCTTTTGCAATTGCTCTACCCTTCTACAATCCTAAATGATACATCATAACAAACCATAGAGCAAGAATTATTTTCAGGTGAATTAATTCAGGATTTATCTTCTTTGGTACGAGACTAAGAAGCTGACCATTCCCTATTTTTGCGTACCTCTCTTTTGCTAGCCATTATATCCATGCATTGTGAGTTTCTATACCGGGAACATCGCAAACCTCGCTGGATATCCACCCTTAACCAAAAACATCTTTTTGTGAAACACCTCCTTGACCACAACCTATATATTGAGTATATATTTTTATTTCGACGGCAAAACAGTGGAATCAAGAGCAAAATTTAGTAAAACATAAGCTTGGGAAGCATCAAAGAGTTCGCAGAAGAAAAATCCAAAGAATTGGAGGCCTACAGACAGTAGGCCGGCCGGCCCAACACCCCTAGGCCGGCCGGCCTGCCCCTTTTCCTCCTCTGTTGGCTTCAATCTTTCACGAGGAGATGCTCCCTTGAATTCCAAAGTTGAGTCCAGAGAATTGATAAAGGTTTTGTGCACTCACTCCATCAAGTTATCATCACTTCATTGCTTGAGGACAAGCAAACGTTCAAGCATGGGGGGAAAGGTGGAGTAAGTGCATTGTGTTGCCAACGGTTCTGAGGAACAAAAAGAAAAAAACAAAAAAAAGGGGAGAGAAAAGAAAAAAAATGAATGATTATGAAAAGCTCCGCAGTCCCGTTTGCTTCATTAAACTCCAGGTACTTTGAAGATTATTCTATACTCAATTATTCCAACCATGTGCAATCCGATAACAAGGACTTCAGTTGTGCCTTGGGATCAACCGTTGCCATTTGCACATGTCCACCATCTAAAGTGTGTGTTCCATTCTCTCCCTCTCCATAAAGAAATTATTTTCCAATGGTCTTTTTGACAAGACTCGGTAAATCCATAAGAAGTATTTCATGTTTTGATAATATTTTGATTATAATATCTTTTGTTAGGACTAACCTTTCCAGAGCTCTAGATAAAGCCTCACACATACATATGAGAGAAAGAAAGGAGAAAGTTCTAGCAAGTTTGAGAGACAAGATGAGCTGAGAGTTTCCATGAGCAAATTGCAATGAGGTTTAAATTATTGATCTTGGTTTAGCATTACTTATGGAACTTACTTTCTTAATTCTGAGACTTGTTTAATTTTGAGAGCATGTGCTTAATAATTGTGGGGAAGCATTTAACTTGTATCTACCTTCCACATTGAAAAAGCTGGTTACAACTTGAACTATTAACTGCAAAATGTTTTTTGGGAGCATTGTGTTTTCTCGTGTATGATCAAGTGCAGGGATTGCACACTGAAAGGCAATGCTGATTTTTATCAATGACTTACTCGAGGACGAGCAAGGTTTAAGCATGGGGGGAATGTTGGCTGTGACACCTCAGGTGTCATTACCCTTAAACACCATCACTGTACCTCACTAAACTTAAAAGAAAAAGGGGGGAAATTTATTCATAAAGGAGTCAAATAAAAGTCAAAGTGAATAAAAGAAATTAAAGGAGAAAGGAAAAAGAATGAAAAGCTACTCAAATTTCAAGTCAAAAAGATGCACAAAATTTTTGTTGGCTCATGAAAGGTACTTCAATTGACATGTGCTCAATTAAACTTCAGCCAAAAATCAATCAAAAACAGAATAAAACCAAAGTCCTTTTGTGCAAGATTGCAAATTTACAAACAGTTCAAAATGTGAGTTTCAAATGAAAATTTGCATACCACGAAAGTTGTAGATCTTGAAAAGTTATGCAAGATTGGTATTCAACACTTTTTCATTTGAGCCCTCAAAAAAGGAGATATTTTTAGATTACCGATAGGTCCCTAGATTTTCAGAAATCACAAATAGGCCCTCACCTTCATCTCTCTCTCCTCCCGTTACTCTGTTTCGCGCCGCCCGCCGTACGCCGCCGGTGGACTTCGTCCACCGCGCGCCCGCGGCCAAATGGACCCTGGGAAACTCCTCAGCGCCACCTGGCCCGCCCCTTGGCACCTCCTCACGCGCACACGCGTCCCAAACGCCTCCCCGAGCTGCCACGCCACCCCTGCCATGCGCAGCGCCACTCGCTCGCCCGCCAGCCCGCCGTCGAGCCGCCCAGGGCCAAATCGACTGCCCCCAGTCGCTACTTCCCTCGCCCAGGAGCTCCTTGGCCTATAAGAACCCCCAGAGCTCCACCGTCGCGCGCCTTCTCCTCCTTCTTCCTCCTCCCGCCGCTCCACCATGGCCGGCGAGATCTAGCTCGCGCGGACCCGCCACCACTGCCCTGCATTGTCCCATCCAACCACCGCAGTAGCTTCACCACCTCCTAGTTAAGCTACACGCGCGCGAAATCGAACCCAAACCTCCTCCCGACGCCGTTCCTCTTCTGCGCCGCCGCCGGCGACCTCGGGCTCACCGCGGACCTGCCAGCCCAGAGGGAGTCCGTGCACGACAGCTACCCCAGGTGGATCCTCAAGCTCACACGGTGCTCGTGCGCGCCCTGTTCCCCTACCCCGTGCCCTCCTTCACCTCCAACGCCGACGAACCAAACAACCGCCCCGCCATTGACGCCGACGAGCTCGAGTCCGTGCGCCAAACCCTCGAACGCCGACCAGGGTAGGTGTTCCTCGATCCCTACTCTCCCACGCGCCTCCCCGTGGCAGCCCCGGTAAGCCCTGCCTAGCAGAACGCCACCGGCAAGATGCCACGGCGGAGAAGGCCGGCGAAGGGCCCGGTTGTAATTTCTTTTTTTCGTTCAAGGGTGTTTTTGCAAGTATTCCAGTGTATACCAGTGAAATTATAAAATGCAGAACAAATCATAGAAAAATCGTAAAAATGCAGACTCAACAGATCTGGAATCCTTGTAACAATATTTACAAATTTTGTAACAGTCACATCTGCAGGAACTCAACCAATTTTAATCTGGGAAAAAGAATAAGAAAACCACCTTATGCATGTTCAGGAAGTTATACTTAGCAAATGACCTTGATTTTTGGATATGTCATCACTAATGGAATATTAAGATCACAGTAAAAAGATGTCACCCAACCAAAACATATATCATGTTGGAACAATCAAGATTCTCTAATCTGTTGCTAGCTTTCTCGATTTAATACTGGAAAATATGCACATGATCTTGCTCTGGAATTTTTTACTATGTGCATGTGCAACTGAAACCCTGTTAATATCTAAATTTCAGTTTTATTAGAGTTCATTTGCTATATACCATGTTTTATGCTTGCTTAATCAACTTAATTCATCAAATATATTTCTTATGCTCAGAAAAATCTATATTTATTTCTGAAGTCTGTTTTTGGCTCTGTGATCCTGCCTAAAAATTTTGAGCTGCAGTTAATGAGTTTTGCTTTGGTGAATAATCATGCTTAGCATCTTATGGTTAGTATTACCATTTTTGTTCTGAGTAAAATACACCATATCTGATCTTGATATTTTGACATGTTCTTGTGTAGTGTATGATCTGTCTATAATAAAAAGTTCACATGCTTTACTGGTCTTTTGAACTGAGAGAAATTTATGCTAACTCATGTTAAATTAATTTCATAACTAATTTATATGGTGGATATAAAGCTTGATAATTTTTCTGGAGTATGTTTAGCTTATGAATAGGCTCTGGTAAAAATTTGCGAACCATATACCTAGTAAAACTTTCTGTAGAATTAATCTTTGTAAATGGCTTGCTATTTTTATTCTTTTTGTCACCTCTGCTGTATAAGTGTATAAAATCTGGAAAAATTTCAGTACTGAGTTTATGCTATAAAGTTGCTGTCATAAAATTTGTAGCACCAGAACCCATGTTAAACGTTCTGTACAAAAAGATGAAGTAACTAGGGTGATCTACTTACATGAATAGTTATGGTTTTTGCTTTATGGTTAATTGCTGAAATTTATACCATGAATGCTTAAGTTTGGATCTGTGTTACTTGAGTTTTTCACCACTAGCTCATGAGTAGAGTTGTTGTTATGAAATAATGAAAGCATGCTATTGGTTAAATTTGAGAATGAAAACCAAAACCGCCACTCCTTCATGAAGAAACATAATTGTGGTTGCTACTCTATAAACGACTGCCCATGAAATGAAATGTTGAAATCATCACTAAATTAACTTTTGTTGAACTACAACTTTATCGTGAAGGAAAGAAATCGTTAACCATGGATAACTCATAAATTTTGCATTGCATATAGACACGGGTAATCTCGCGGACGGGGACTACGAATTGGTGCCCGCGGACTCTCGTATAGATCAGGAGGTCAATTTGAATTGTGCTAACTTGTCTCAAGACCTGGGCCAAGCCCCAGAGGCTTTTTTGCCTGACAATGCCCAAGAAGGCAAGCCCCGGAGCATAATCCCACTATTTTCCGAATTATCATTCAGCTATCTATTTATTAATGTACTGTAATCTTTTGTTTTCTGCATTTAAGTTTTCTAGGCGTTGATCGAAAACCTTAGACGCATGATCCCTAGGAACCTATGTTTGATACCGGATCTTTTTATCGACTAGTTGCCATGCTAAATAGGTACGGTAGAAGTCGAGTGGTTTCCTGCCTCTCACGAGCAAATAGGAGTTGTACTGACTTTAATTCCTGCTGAAATATAAGGACAACGGGCGGGGTTGTGTAGTTGTGATACCCCGCTGGTATAGTCAGAAATGGCTAAGGTTGCGGTGTGTGGCTCATTTCGTTAAGCGTTTGAAAGTACTAGCCACATACCGAGAAATATGGTAATCGGAAAGCTTAAGTACCTGATTGGACCGGCGAGTGGAACGATCTCGCACCCTCCTGGTAGAAGTAGGGTTTATATTTTGTCGCGACGTACGGGTGCAGAGTGGTCGGACTCTGTAGTCAGGGAGGGTGCCCCGGATCCACGGACTGGAAAGAAAGGGGAACTGTAGCGTGGGCGGGAGCGAAGTCAATCCCCATGCGTGTGGTCTAGGTTCCCCTGGCCAGGTTGAAATTCGATTTGGAATCGTCCGCCTCTCACGGCTTGAGATTGCTTAAAGTTTTCGGTCACAGAGAGTAACAAGTGGAACATGATGATGATAATACTGCTGGCTGATTAAATGATTGCTCTACCATGTTTGTGTAGAGTTAGTTGCAAATTTAGAATGGTTAATCCAACTAGAACATGGCTAAGTAAAACCTGAAAGTAAGGGTCAACATTTAGTGGCATTTTGGCAAAACAAACCCCACCAACCAAAAAGCCTTGCATGTCTAGTTATCGGACTATGTTATATCCGGTGACAGGTCAGTCTTGCTGAGTATTAGTATACTCAGCCTTGCTTGTGGCACTGTTTTTCAGGTACTAACTTTGAGGATCTGTTTGCAAGTCTTACTTGGCCGTGTACCTTGCCTCTAGGTTGGTCTGTTGAGTGGGATGGTCCTTCAGCTGGTGCTGACCACCCTCCCGCTGAGTGACGCTATCGTACGGGCTTTATCGATGCGTCACGGTATCTCGCTAGTTATCGTTTACTGCTTCCGCTGAACGTTGAGACTTGAATAATTGGAGTAGATGGAACTCTGTAGTACTTTGCCACTCTACACATGATTTGTAATAAATTTTCCTTTCCGCTGCAATCGCTCTGATATGTATGAAATGTTCTGTGTTGTAATCTCTAGGCTCACCTTCGTGTGAGTGTTGTCTGCTGATCCTGGAATAGCGTGGCTTTTATCAAGGCTTCACTCGAGGAACTACCGGTGAGTGCCAATTTGGGTCAGAGTTGCTTAGCAACAAAGATCAGTGCACCCGTGCCCAGTAGTTTTGGGTGGTTCCGCCATAGCTGGCATCAGAGCTCGCAGACAGCCTACCAGAGATGGCAGCCTCTGTTTTGAAAACTACAAATTAAGACTCGACTTCAAAACTACTAAAGTTTTTGGAAGAGTTTAGTATCTCCAAGGACAAGTCTAGGACATAAAGCCCTAGGGAATATTATGGGTATAATCAGGTGGCTTATATTGTATGGCTAACTTCCAGCACTTTACTTTCTGGTATTTAAATTTTGTAATTTAAATTCTGCAACTACATCGTCGCCCCGGAGGTATGCTTACTCAGTCAGCTGAGGGAGTCTGACCTTCCCGTCGGTGATGCGAGCCGAACGCTGGAGCTCAAGCAGTGGCCTACTTGAGCTGCTGCCCATATACCAACTTTGATTGAATATATGGGGAGTAATGGTTCGAAATTGGAATTCAATTCCCCGTCAAAGACGGTACTCAATCAATACGTTGTTTCGATGACGTATGCTTAACGTTGTCCATACGGCGGTAATTGTATGGATACCGGTTCTATAGTGATCGGTAATGTATGGGAACGCTTTCGTGAGTGCTGGCACGGAAGATTCAATCTATATATTGTCAATTTTCTGCAGCTACGCTAACTCGAAATCGAATTATAGGCTATCTAACTGTATCGAGTAGCTACATAGTGAGAGACGTAATATGTATGCCACCAAAGTCATTTGCGTAAGACCAAGGTTACTTGGCAATTCTTTTTCTTGGTGAGGATGTGTAGGTTCTGCATTCATCCTCAAAATGGTTAACAAAGGAATCCTTGGAAAAAATCCCAATCAAATCGGCTAAAAACCTATCTTAAGGAGCATCTAGACAGTCTGCAAATTCAGGGAAATTGGTTTCCACGAATTTTAATACTTTGTTAAATTATTCAAATCGACTTGGGGTAGTAATACGAAATGATGTTCCCTAAGCTATCAAACTCTTGTAAAATTTTGAGAATTTTTGAAGCCTTCTAGCATGGTATTTGTGATTTTACAACAACTCTGTGTAAAACTGTTAACTCTGAACAGTCGGTGCAACTGAAATTTTTCGACCCTCATAAGTTGTTCAAACGAAAAATCGTTCAATATGAAAGTTGTATACAACTAAGTGGTGATCTTACCATAAACATTTGAATAATTCTTGACAACTGGTTTGAGAGTTATGGTCAAAATACACCCTCTCTGGACACCCAGTTTTCCTGGTTGACGTTCCTCTGAATACCTGAGCATATCACCCCCATGGAGTCCGAATTGATCTTAGTGATGACTAGATGAATCGTTCCTTAATATCAGAGGGATCTTGTGTAAATTTTTGAGAATTTTTGAAGCAAATTATCTATCGTTTTGGCAATTTATTTCACTGTCCAGAGTTAGTAGTTCTTGTTACCATCAGCTGATCCATCGGTCTTTTGTTGGGACAGATGGAAGAGCTGCTGGTCGTTGACGCGCAGGGGCACGTGCACTCCGCTTGCCTGCACTGGGATGGGTTTCCCCGCCGTCTTTGGGAGCTTTTGAGTGCAGCCGGTTACCTCCAGCCACGGATTTACGATGGCCACGAGTTTGTGGAGGACGGAGTTCGTCGCTGCAGTGTGACGATGGTGATCCCGCAGCACCCGCTCAACGGGTGGGAGCCGATCGTGACTCAGGTGGTCGGTCACTACCTGCTGGACACTTGGGAGCTTACCGCCATGAGGGCGATGACCACTTGTTGCTCTTCGCACCCTCTGGAGGTGGTTCTGACCGCGTTCGGGTTGTTCCCTACACCTGACCCGGCAGACCCGCTTTGGCTAGACCGGATGGCACACGTGGACGTGGTCGCTACCCTTGACCCGGTCGGGGCCCTTCGGACGACAGTGATGTGCTTGGACGGTCTTTACAGACTTCACACTTACCAGAGTTACGCCATCGCTCAGTTGGTGGACCACGCTCAGGCCTTGCACCTGGCGGTCCAGCTGAGAGATGGGCAGCTTCAGGAGGCTAGTACCGAGCTCGAGAGCAGGGCTACTCTTATCGCCCAGCTCCACGGCCAAGTTCATGAGCTTCAGGACACGGTGATGGATCGTGACGCTATGATCAACTTTTTGGAAGATCAGTTCCACGACTTGCAGCTTGAGTTGGACGAGGCCCAGGGGCAGCTCCACGCGATACAGCACGCGCAGGATGCCCTTCACGCACCCCCCGACGAGATGTAGGTGGACGATGAGGACGAGCCCCAGGAGATCGAGGGCGTTTCAGAGATGGACTCCGAGGACCAGGCGCCGCAGCCCGCACCGGTTGAGGTTCACACTCCCGCGGTGAGTGAGGCATCGGTCAACATGTAGACCGAGGCGCGGTTTTCTAGCTTTTGTAGACTCCTCTTAGTGTAGCCTACTTTTGGATCATGACTACTAGGCTAACTTAGAGTTGAGTAACCCCCTTAGTACTGATGTTAGAAGTAACCAAGTAGAAATGAGAGGATGATGGATGTAATAAATCCCTAATGCGACTAATGTGAATTATCAGTGATCTGTGAAAAGCTGAAGGCAGCAGCTAGTTCGAATTTTTGTCCTCTTTTCCTTTCTGAATTTGCTCCTGAGTTGAATACCAAAGTTGTTCTAGATTTCATCATGGAAATGCTCACAAAATTTCAGCTCAAACGGATGAGTATTGCATGAGATAATCACAAATTACAGAAGCTCTGTGTTCTGTAAAAAAGAAAAGACCAGAGGAGGAGTAAATGAAATTTTCGACTAACCTACTCTGGAAATCTGACTTTGTGATGACTACCAAAGTTGTAGCTCATGAAATTATCTATCTCCTGTAAAAGTTTCAAGTTTATATCATGTACGGAACTCCAATTATGAGTGTTTTCGTATCACTGGTTTTGCTGCACAACATGATTAAAGCGATTTCCATTACTTCCATGCCATTTTGAGTTGTAAGTTCCATTTGAAATGATGATAATGTTGAGCCTAATGCAAAAGTACTCACATTTCAGATGGTTGGATCGACTCGAGGCACCCCTAGTGGTTTTGGAGCCGGGGGGAATGGCGATCCACCTCCACCTCCACCTCCTCTACCAGTGGGTATCGCGGAGGTTCTTGCCGCTCAGACGGAAATTTTGCGGCAGTTGGTTCAAGCTTAGCAACAACCGCGGGGTGGGCATCATGCTCACCAAGCTACCAAGATTTCCTCAGTACTCAGCCTCCGCTGTTTAATAAAGTGGATGAGCCTCTGGACGCGGACGCTTGGATTCGCACAATCGAGTCCAAGTTTTCTCTATTGACTACTCCTTGTTCCGAAGCGAACAAGACTCACTACGCCGCGCAGCAGCTCCGCGGATCAGCGCGTATGTGGTGGGATCATTACCACGGGATGCTACCGGCTGATCATGTGGTGAATTGGAATGAGTTCAAACTGGCTTTTCGAGATCATCATATTCCAGCCGGACTTCTTGACCGTAAGCTCAACGAGTTCTTGGCTTTAACTCAGGGCACTCGTACCGTGGTGCAGTATGCCCAAGTATTCCATCAATTGTGTCAGTATGCTGGACATCACGCGGATACCGACGCAAAGAAGCGTGAATGCTTCCGTCGAGGCCTTAGCACCAAGTTACAAGAAAGGCTAAATCTTGTCCGGGCGGACTCTTTCAATGAATTGGTGAATATGGCTATCTCTCAGGAGGATCTTATTTCTGCACACCGCGCTGAAAACAAGCGCATGGCACCTGCTGGACCCTCGAGTGCCTCTACACCGAGGTATCGTATTGTGCAGAACAACCCACCCGCACCCTCTCAAAAGGCCCATCAGACAGGGCATTGGATTATTCGGCCTCCTCAACAGCAGCAGCAGACTCGATTCGGGTTTCCTCAGCAAGCTCGATTTGCACCTCAGCAGCAGCAGAACGGCCCTAGGCCGAATACTCAGCCAGCCGCTCGCCCTGATAATAATAACCGTTGTTTCAGATGCAGGAGTCCGGATCACTTTGCCAAGATGTGCCCCCAGGCGGGACAATCTCAAGGGCAGGCTTCTCGCAGAAATGATCAGAACAAGAGCAAGAGGCAAACCATTCAAGTCAGGCAGGGCCGACTTAACTTCACCAGCCGTGCTGACCTTCCTGAGGGAGCACCAATCATATCAGGTACATTCTCTATAAACTAACACCCCACCATTATCTTATTCGATTCTGGTGCATCTCATAGCTTCATTAGTTCTAAATTTGGAGCAAGGGTTGGGTTAGATTTTCATCACACGAAAGGTTCATTTATGATATCTACTCCGGGTGGTAAAGTTGCATCAAACCAAATCGTTCGTAATGCGCCACTTAGTTTGGGTAGTAAAACTGTTCCTACCACTTTAATCTTGTTGCCACTAGAAGGTATGGACATTATTCTGGGAATGGATTGGATGAAAAGACATGGGGTAATGTTAGATATCTCTTCCCGAGCTGTTGAAATAAATTCTCCAACTCATGGTCATTCGGTTCTATATTTACCTCATCACCAATGCAACAACTCTTGTGCCTATGCAATGAAAGATATTCATCTCGAAGATATTCCGGTAGTCCGTGAATATATAGATGTGTTTCCAGACGATTTACCTGGTATGCCGCCAGACCGGGATATTTAATTTGTCATTGAACTTCAGCCTGGTACAGCACCTATTTCAAAAAGGCCGTACCGAATGCCGCCTAAAGAATTAACCGAATTAAAGATCCAGCTGCAAGAACTTCTAGACAAGGGTTATATTCGCCCGAGTGCTTCACCTTGGGGTTGTCTAGCATTGTTCGTAAAGAAGAAGGATGACAGTAGGTTGTGTGTTGACTACCGGCCTCTCAATGCGGTGACCATCAAAAATAAATACCCACTCCCCCGCATTGATGTACTGTTTGATCAGTTGGCTGGAGCAAAGATCTTCTCCAAGATTGATCTTCGTTCGGGGTATCATCAAATTAAAATCCGGCCTTGTGATATTCCCAAGACCGCTTTCTCAACCAGATATGGTCTCTATGAATATTTGGTTATGTCTTTCGGTCTCACCAATGCGCCAGCTTATTTCATGTATCTCATGAACTCGGTATTCATGCCGGAACTTGACAAGTTCGTCGTGGTTTTCATCGACGACATTCTGATCTATTCCAAGAATGAGGCAGAACATGAACAACACTTGCGTATTGTTCTTCAACATCTCAGAGATCATAAACTGTACGCAAAATTCTCCAAGTGTGAATTCTGGCTGGACACAGTCAAGTTTCTGGGTCACACTATATCCAGTGAAGGCATCTCAGTTGATCCCAGCAAGGTACAAGAAGTGATGGACTGGAAACCTCCTACTTCAGTTCATCAGATCCACAGTTTTCTCGGCTTGGCGGGGTATTACCGCAGATTTATTCCAGACTTCACTAGAATTGCTAAGCCCATGACAGAGCTAATAAGGAAGGATGTCAAGTTTAAATGGAATGCGAAGTGCGATGAAGCATTCCATACATTAAGAGCACATCTAACCACTGCACCAGTCTTGGCTCAACCTGACAACAATAAACCCTATGACGTTTATTGTGATGCTTCAGGTACTGGTCTTGGTTGTGTTCTAATGCAAGACAATCGAGTTATAGCATATGCTTCCCGAGCTCTTCGGCCACACGAGCTAAATTATCCCACTCATGATCTTGAGCTAGCTGCAGTTATTCATTCTCTCAAGCTTTGGAGACATTATCTTATGGGCACTCATTGCAATATTTATACCGACCATAAGAGTCTCAAATACATTTTCACTCAAAGTGAGCTGAATATGAGGCAACGAAGATGGCTGGAATTAATCAAAGATTATGACCTGGAAGTTCATTATCATCAAGGCAAGGCTAATGTTGTAGCCGGTGCGCTCAGTCGCAAGGTTCACTGCAATTGCCTTTTTTGTGGAGTCGTATAATGACACATTATGTGCTGAAATGCAAAAACTGAAATTGGAAATCATCCCTCAGGGCTCGTTGAATCATATTTCGGTGGAACCGACACTCTATGACAAGGTCATCATGGCCCAATTACACGACAAAAGTGTTGGTATCATCAAGCAGAAAGTATTAGAAGGTGAAAATAAATACAAGTGTTTTCGAGTGGACCATAAAGGAATTTTGTGGTTCGAGGATCGCCTAGTTGTTCCAAAGAATCATGAGCTGCGGAAACAAATCCTGGACGAAGCACATCTCTCTAAATTCTCTATTCATCCGGGTAGCACCAAGATGTACCAAGATCTAAAACAAAATTTTTGGTGGACTCGCATGAAGAGAGAGATTGCCAAATATGTCGCAGAGTGTGACACCTGTCAGAGAGTGAAAGCTAGTCACTTGAAGGTTGCTGGAACTCTCCAACCGCTGCCAATTCTGTCTTGGAAATGGGAAGATATCAGCATGGACTTCATAGTGGGATTACCAAATACTTCTCAGCATCATGATTACATTTGGGTCATTGTTGATAGGCTCACAAAGACCGCTCATTTTATTCCAGTGCATACTGAATATCGAGCTAAAAAATATGCTGAAATCTATATCGATCGGATAGTCTGTCTACATGGTATACCCAAGACAATTATCTCGGATCGTGGTCCTCAGTTTGTGGCAAGGTTTTGGGAGCAACTCCAAGAAGCTCTCGGAACCAAATTAATTCGAAGCTCAGCCTACCATCCACAGACGGATGGACAGACCGAAAGGGTGAATCAAATTCTTGAGGATATGCTTCGAGCATGTGTCATCCATTATGACAAGCACTGGGACAAATGTTTATCCTTGGCTGAGTTTTCTTATAACAACAGCTATCAGGCCAGTCTGAAGATGGCACCATTCGAGGCCTTGTATGGTCGACGGTGTCGAACTCCTTTGAGTTGGTCCCAGACTGGAGAACGTCAAATATTTGGACCCGAATTAGTGGTCGAGGCTGAGGAGAAAGTAAAAATAGTACAAGCAAATCTCCGAGCAGCCCAGTCTCGGCAAAAGAGTTATTTCGATAAAAGAAGGGATCCTTTGAAGTTCATGGTTGGTGACCACGTCTATTTACAAGTGTCCCCAACTCGAGGCGTTCAACGTTTCGGAGTCAAGGGTAAGCTCGCACCTCGCTATGTCGGGCCATATGAAATCATTGAAGAATGTGGACCCGTGGCTTATCGTTTGCAACTTCCTTCACGACTTGCTGCCGTCCATAATGTTTTCCACATATCCCAACTCAAGAAATGTGTTCGAGTTCCTACGGAAATCATCAATCAGCAAGAAATTTTAGTGGAGCCCGATCTCTCTTATACCGAATATCCACTCAGAATTCTGGATCAAAAAGAGAGATGTACTCGTCAAAAGGTGGTAAAAATGTATAAAATTCAGTGGTCTCATCACACTGAAGAAGAAGCCACCTGGGAGACGGAAGCATATCTTAATCGACATTATCCGGGTTTTCTTAGCTCCACCTCAGGTATATCACTTCCCTATCTAATTTTCAATCATCCAATCTTGGGGCGAGATTCTTTTTAAGGGGGGTAGGCTGTGACACCTCAGGTGTCAGTACCCTTAAACACCATCACTGTACCTCACTAAACTTAAAAGAAAAAGGGGGGAAATTTATTCATAAAGAAGGAGTCAAATAAAAGTCAAAGTGAATAAAAGAAATTAAAGGAGAAAGGAAAAGGAATGAAAAGCTACTCAAATTTCAAGTAAAAAAGATGCACAAAATTTTTGTTGGCTCATGAAAGGTACTTCAATTGACATGTGCTCAATTGAACTTCAGCCAAAAATCAATCAAAAACAGAATAAAACCAAAGTCCTTTTGTGCAAGATTGCAAATTTACAAACAGTTCAAAATGTGAGTTTCAAATGAAAATTTGCATAACACGAAAGTCGTAGATCTTGAAAAGTTAAGCAAGATTGGTATTCAACAATTTTTCATTTGAGCCCTCAAAATAGGAGATATTTTTAGATTACCGATAGGTCCCTGGATTTTCAGAAATCACAAATAGGCCCTCACCTTCATCTCTCTCTCCTCCTGTTACTCTGTTTCGCGCCGCCCGCCGTACGCCGCCGGTGGACTTCGTACACCACGCGCCCGCGGCCAAATGGACCCGGGGAAACTCCTCAGCGCCACCTGGCCCACCCTTTGGCACCTCCTCACGCGCACACGCGTCCCAGACGCCTCCCCGAGCCGCCACTCCACCCCCACCATGCGCAGCGCCACCCGCTCGCCCGCCAACCCCCGTCGAGCCGCCCAGGGCCAAATCGACTGCCCCCAGTCGCTACTTCCCTCGCCCAAGAGCTCCTTGGCCTATAAGAACCCCCAGAGCTCCACCGTCGCGCGCCTTCTCCTCCTTCTTCCTCCTCCCACCGCTCCGCCATGGACGGCGAGATCTAGATCGCGCGGACCGGACACCACCGCCCTGCATTGTCCCATCCAACCACCGCAGCAGCTTCGCCACCTCCTAGTTAAGCTACACGCGCGTGGAATCGAACCCAAACCTCCTCCCGACACCGTTCCTCTTCTGCGCCGCCGCCGACCTCGGGCTCACCGCGGACCGGCCAGCCCAGAGGGAGTCCGTGCACGACAGCTACCCCAGGCGCATCCTCAAGCTCACGCGGTGCTCGTGCGCGCCCTGTTCCCCTACCCCAAGCACTCCTTCACCTCCAATGCCGACGAACCGAACAACCGCCCCGCCATTGACGCCGACGAGCTCGAGTCCGTGCGCCAAACCCTCGAACGCCGACCAGGGTAGGTGTTCTTCGATCCCTACTCTCCCACGCGCCTCCCCGTGGCAGCCCCGGTAAGCCCTGCCTAGCAGAACGCCACCGGCAAGATGCCACGGCGGAGAAGGCCAGCGAAGGGCCCGGTTGTAATTTCTTTTTTTCATTCAAGGGTGTTTTTGCAAGTATTCCAGTGTATACCAGTGAAATTATAAAGTGCAGAACAAATCATAGAAAAATTGTAAAAATGCAAACTCAACGGATCTGGAATCCTTGTAACAATATCTACAAATTTTGTAACAGTCACATCTGCAGGAACTCAACCAATTTTAATCTGGGAAAAAGAATAAGAAAATCACCTTATGCATGTTCAGGAAGTTATACTTAGCAAATGACCTTGATTTTTGGATATGTCATCACTAATGGAATATTAAGATCACAGTAAAAAGATGACACCCAACCAAAACATATATCATGTTGGAACAATCAAGATTCTCTAATCTGTTGCTAGCTTTCTCGATTTAATACTGGAAAATATGCACATGATCTTGCTCTGGAATTTTTTACTACATGCATGTGCAACTGAAACCCTGTTAATATCTAAATTTCAGTTTTATTAGAGTTCATTTGCTATATACCATGTTTTATGCTTGCTTAATCAACTTAATTCATCAAATATATTTCTTATGCTCAGAAAAATCTATATTTATTTCTGAAGTCTGTTTTTGGCTCTGTGATCCTGCCTAAAAATTTTGAGCTGCAGTTAATGAGTTTTGCTTTGGTGAATAATCATGCTTAGCATCTTATGGTTAGTTTTACCATTTTTGTTCTGAGTAAAATACACCATATCTGATCTTGATATTTTGACATGTTCTTGTGTAGAGTATGATTTGTCTATAATAAAAAGTTCACATGCTTTACTGGTCTTTTGAACTGAGAGAAATTTATGCTAACTCATGTTAAATTAATTTCATAACTAATTTATCTGGTGGATATAAAGTTTGATAATTTTTCTGGAGTATGCTTAGCTTATGAATAGGCTCTGGTAAAAATTTGCGAACCATATACCTAGTAAAACTTTCTGTAGAATTAATCTTTGTAAATGGCTTGCTGTTTTTATTCTTTTTGTCACCTCTGCTGTATAAGTGTATAAAATCTGAAAAAATTTCAGTACTGAGTTTATGCTATAAAGTTGCTCTCGTAAAATTTGTAGCACCAGAACCCATGTTAAACGTTCTGTACAAAAAGATGAAGTAACTAGGGTGATCTACTTACATGAATAGTTATGGTTTTTGCTTTATGGTTAATTGCTGAAATTTATACCATGAATGCTTAAGTTTGGATCTGTGTTGCTTGAGTTTTTCACCACTAGCTCATGAGTAGAGTTGTTATTATGAAATAATGAAAGCATGCTATGGGTTAAATTTGAGAATGAAAACCAAAACCGCCACTCCTTCATGAAGAAACATAATTGTGGTTGCTACTCTATAAACGACTGCCCATGAAATGAAATGTTGAAATCATCACTAAATTAACTTTTGTTGAACTACAACTTTATCGTGAAGGAAAGAAATTGTTAACCATGGATAACTCATAAATTTTGCATTGCATATAGACACGGGTAATCTCGCGGACGGGGACTACGAATTGGTGCCCGCGGACTCTCGTATAGATCAGGAGGTCAATTTGAATTGTGCTAACTTGTCTCAAGACCTGGGCCAAGCCCCAGAGGCTTTTTTGCCTGACAATGCCCAAGAAGGCAAGCCCCGGAGCATAATCCCACTATTTTCTGAATTATCATTCAGCTATCTATTTATTAATGTACTATAATCTTTTGTTTTCTGCATTTAAGTTTTCTAGGCGTTGATCGAAAACCTTAGATGCATGATCCCTAGGAACCTATGTTTGATACCGGATCTTTTTATCGACTAGTTGCCATGCTAAATAGGTACGGTAGAAGTCGAGTGGTTTCCTGCCTCTCGCGAGCAAATAGGAGTTGTACTGACTTTAATTCCTGCTGAAATATAAGGACAACGGGCGGGGTTGTGTAGTTGTGATACCCCGTTGGTATAGTCAGAAATGGCTAAGGTCGCGGTGTGTGGCTCATTTCGTTAAGCGTTTGAAAGTACTAGCCACATACTGAGAAATTTGGTAATCAGAAAGCTTAAGTACCTGATTGGACCGGCGAGTGGAACGATCTCGAACCCTCCTGGTAGAAGTAGGGTTTATATTTTGTCACGATGTACGGGTGCAGAGTGGTCGGACTCTGTAGTCGGGGAGGGTGCCCCAGATCCACGGACTGGAAAGAAGTCAATCCCCATGCGTGTGGTCTAGGTTCCCCTAGCCAGGTTGAAATTCGATTTGGAATCGTCCGCCTCTCACGGCATGAGATTGCTTAAAGTTTTCGGTCACACAGAGTAACAAGTGGAACATGATGATGATAATACTGCTGGCTGATTAAATGGTTGCTCTACCATGTTTGTGTAGAGTTAGTTGCAAATTTAGAATGGTTAATCCAACTAGAACATGGCTAAGTAAAACCTGAAAGTAAGGATCAACATTTAGTGGCATTTTGGCAAAACAAACACCACCAACCAAAAAGCCTTGCATGTCTAGTTATCAGACTATGTTATATCCGGTGACGGGTCAGTCTTGTTGAGTATTAGTATACTCAGCCTTGCTTGTGGCACTGTTTTTCAGGTACTAACTTTGAGGATCTGTTTGCATGTCTTACTTGGCCGTGTACCTTGCCTCCGGGTTGGTCTGTTGAGTGGGATGGTCCTTCAGCTGGTGCTGACCACCCTCCCGCTGAGTGACGCTATTGTACGGGCTTTATCGATGCGTCACAGCATCTCACTAGTTCTCTTTTACTGCTTCCGCTGAACATTGAGACTTGAATAATTGGAGTAGATGGAACTCTGTAGTACTTTGCCACTCTACACATGGTTTGTAATAAATTTTCCTTTCCGCTGCAATCACTCTGATATGTATGAAATGTTCTGTGTTGTAATCTCTGGGCTCACCTTCGTGTGAGTGTTGTCTGCTGATCCTGGAATAGCGTGGCTTTTATCGAGGCTTCACTCGAGGAACTACCGGTGAGTACCAATTTGGGTCAGGGTTGCTTAGCAACAAAGATCAGTGCACCCGGGCCCAGTAGTTTTGGGTGGTTCCGCCACATTGGCGCTCCTTAAGTATCCATTTTATCCCCTGTTTAACTTTGATAATGGCATGAATTTAATATCAAAATCACTAACCATCCTAACCTCGGCCCAATTATTGGTCATTTTCGCGTTTGCACATATATTTTGGAGGTACTTCGTTTTTGCAGGTTTTTGACCAGTTTTGGAGCATGAAATGACGAGGCCCACGATGACACGATGACACGAAGAAAGACGAAGGCCATTGGGCCGGCCGGCCCAGCCCCTTTTTGAGGCGGTTCGGCCTCCCCTTTGACCTAGGGTTTCCTGAGGCTATTTAAAGAACCCTCCCCAAGGTTCACGCAGAGATCAATTGGGGATACGAAGCCAAGGTGCAAAGAAGATAGAGGGACACCTCTCGGAGAGCCGAGGGTCGTGCTAGTTGTTTAGGGTTTGCCCTAGCCGACGTGGGAACCTTGCAAGGAAGACCACGTCGGAGTTTTGGAGCTAGGATCATCAAGATCAAGGTAGGGCCCCGGTTGTGATCTTGTGATGTACAATCATTCATGGTGAAGTTATTTGTGATTCCGAATGTTTAGCGACCATGTTCTCTCTTTCGATTTCGTTCTTTTCTTTGGGTTTGCTTCATCCTAGATCTATTATCGAGATAGATCGCTTAGCATGATCTTGTAGTCATGGTGGCTAGAGGTTCATGGCGGAACTACCAAAGGAGGTTCAACTTGCTTCAGGGTACTTTCATCCAAAGGGGGGCATCGTGACAGGACATTGCCACTGAGTAGGTGGGGTATCGAGGGATTGGATTGGAGATTTTGAGTTTAAAGATGTTTTTCATTGCGATTCACATATATCTTACTTCACTACATCTAGATTGGTTATCTCTAACTTTCTCTTGCTACCTTCGGTGTTTGTCGTTTTTAGTAGATTAGATTCGTTTTTCACCATCTCAACACAAAGGAATCTCTATGCTAGTAGATTGTTTCTTGTATCTTTGGTTCTGTGGATTGATAAACCTTGGGGGAATACTCTAAGGGAAAAGCTACACAAACCGTGCGCTTGAGGTATACAAATTGGGGGCGCTAAGGAGCGTCAACACCGGTGCTCCCCGATGTAGGGAAGGAAGACTTCGGTGAGGCACATGCCAATTTGGGTGGTCGCATGCGGATCGGATCTGCTAGGAGATGGAGGAGGCGACTGAAGGCAAGGAGGCGAGAAGGAGAGAACAGGAAGGCAAGGGAACGGTGTAGCGAAAATGGCCTCTCATGCCATATTTCAATATAATGTTTTGGCGATTGATGACGCACACAACACTTGGACTAATGTGATTGTTAAGATGACTATTCTCAGGCTTTTAGGTTCAAGTGATGACAAAGAGAAGAGAGGCGTAGCAAGGCCCGAAGGGCCACCCCTACGGGGGTTCCGCTGCGGGCTAGGGTTTTACACCGGATTAACCGACGCTACGGAAGTTATATACGTCGATGCATTGGCAGATGAAGACCGAGGAAAATACATACACCGGTTGAACCGATGATGCATCGGTCAATTGCATCGGTTCAGTTGTCCAAAGAGGTGGTTTTTGGAGGAACGTGAAGAAGTTACACTCACCGGTTAAACCGACGCTAATATTACATACACCAGTTGATTGCATCGGTTAAACCGGCAATACACCGGTTGATTGCTAACGGCTAGTTTTTCAATTAGCAGTTTACATACACCGGTTGAACCGATGATGGCTTTTGGGGTACGTCGGATTAACCGGCGTTACGCAGTTTTCTGGCAGCTTTTCTCCAACGGCTATATTTGCTTATGCTGCCTATATATACCCCCAAGGCCGGGTCATTTGTAGGTGCTGGAGTTCAAGGAAGTATACAAGAGCTAAAGATCATCTCCAACCACCATAGAGCTTCATTGTACATCATATAGGCTTAAGCACACTTGTGAGAGTGCTTAGTGCTTGTAATAGGGATTAGTTTTTGCGAGAGCTCCCTTGAGAGAAGTCTTGCTGCGGCAAGCAATCCTTGTGATTCGTCGTGTGACCCTCCGACTTGGTGTGGAGTGGCAACGATACTTTGTGCGGGGGAAGAGGAGGCCCCCTCCTTGGTGGAGAAGCTCCGTAGTGGATTTCGGCCGAGTGACCGAGAGAGACGGTGGCGGTGCACGAGACTCGGTGTCTTGTGGGCACTAGCCTTTGCTTGCCGGCATCGCCATTGGTGGCGTAGTGCAAGATGGTGATCGGAAGAGCCTCGGTGTCCCGTGGACGTAGGCGTTTATGCCGAACCACGTTACATGACCGTGTCTACTCGGGAGTTTGCATCCCTCTTGCACTTACCTCTTTACTTACCGCATTACGTTTCCGCACTTACTCTATCTTGCATACCTTTACTTTCCTAGTTAGTTTGATTAGGATTAGCTAGGTTGCAAGTCTTCTTAGGGGTAAGTAGAGAGTAGCATAGATAAACCTTAGTCATAACTAGCATGCGTAGGACGTGTTAGGTTTATCTTATGCAAGTAGTTTGAGCCCTAGGTTAAAAAGCGATTAGCGACCCTATTCACCCCCTCCGCCTCTAGGGTCGGACACCCCGGTGATCCTTACAAACGGGTAACCCTCCGTGGGCTGGGCCCTTTCCCTTTTAAAGAGGAACGGGCGCGGGTGTAATGGCAACCCTGAAGATTGCGTGGAATTCGAATCGACTTTCCAGAAACTGCTCGAGTCGTACTCGGCAAGGAGCGGGTCCCCAATGGTAACTTTCTGCCCGTTGCGGTCAAAACCAATGGTAAAAATACAAAATTACCTGGATGACTCAACTACTCAGTGTGTCTCCGCGACTCCGCCAGCCGCCCTGCTCGGGGGCTAGGTGCCACAACTACTCGGTGTGTCTCCGCGACTCCACTAGCCACCCTGCTCGGGGGCTGGGCGCCACAACTACTCGGCGTGTCTCCGCGACTCCGCCAGCCACCCTGCTCGGGCACTGGGCGCCGCAACTACTTGCCGTGTCTCCGCGACTCCGTCAGCCACCCTACTCAGGGGCTGGGTGCCGCAACTACTCGCCGTGTCTCCGTGACTCCTCCAGCCACCCTACTCTAGGTGGGCGCCGCAACTACTCGGCGTGTCTCCGCGACTCCGTCGGCACCCTGCTCGGGGGCAGGGCGCCGTAACTACACGGCATGTCTCTGTGATTCCGCCGGCCACCTAGCTCGGGGGCTGGGCGCTCAAACTACTCAGCGTGTCTCCACGACTCTGCCCGCCACCCTGCTCAGGGGCTGGGCGCCGCAACTACTCGGCGTGTCTCCGTGACTCCGCCAGCACCCTGCTCGGGGGCTGGGTGCTGCAACTACTCGGCGTATCTCCGCGACTCCGCCAGCCACCCTACTCAGGGGCTGTGTGCCGTGACTCCAGGGTTAGACGAATCCGATCTAACAAGCGATTGGGTAAATGACAAAGTAACATGGTGACCTGGGCGCTCAAGCGGCTTGGGAATTCGGACAAACAAGGCTTCTTTATTGACCCTCGAAAAGCTTCTTCGAAACCTTCCGAGGCTCGGGGGCTGCACCCAATGGGTGCGCCCAGGGGCGCATCCCGTTGAAGACTAAAGGAGACAAGAATCATCATTTGAGTCCCGAAGAACTTCGCAACAAGTTAACCATCAAGATTCGGCTCAAGCTCTTCAGCACTCGAGGGCTTGACGGAGGTACGTCCTTGTACCTCCTAGCCGAGTAGTTATCTCCTGACTGGGTACCTACTCGGCCAAGACCACTCTGCATGACTACCCGGCGGACAGGCACTCGGCTGGACATCGAAAGGTTCCTCCGAGGATCAGGATCAAAGCATGGATATGGGTTCCAGATATCTAGGGATCTCAACTGATTTTATCCCATGTAACAACCTGAGTAGATATCCTCCCTTACTTGTAACCCACGGCACCTAGCCTATAAAGGCGCCGTGAGGAGACCCATAGAAAACACATTGCATCATAGCATCTCATTCATCATCAAGCTCATACAATACACAAAACACAGTGACGGAGCTACATCCGGGTACCTCCCAGCCGAGTAGTTATCTCCCGACTGGGTACCTACTCAGCCAGGACCACTCTGCACGACTACCCAGCGGACAGGCACTCGGCTGGATGTCGGAAGGTTCCTCCAAGGATCAGGATCAAGGCGTGGATATGTATTCCGGATATCTAGGGATCTAAACCAACCTAATTCCATGTAATAACCCGAGTAGATATCTTCCCTTACTTGTAACCCACGGCACCTGGCCTATAAAGGCATCATGAGGGGACCCATAGAACACATATCTAGCATCATCATCATCCCATCTACACCTTTCATCGTCAAGCTCAATACATACAACACAGGACGTAGGGTATTACGCTCCCGAGCGGCCCGAACCTGTCTAAACCCTAGCGTCAACTCGCAACCATCTAGTTCTTGGCTCCGGAATCCCCTCTTCACCTACAAATCTACCGCCGGGCATACCCCTAGTGGACTTGCCGGATAAGCAATCCGACAGTTGGCGCGCCAGGTAGGGGAGATTTCTCAGGAGTCCTTGCAGCGAACTTGATGGTAGCAAGATTCGGCGTCTTCTTCTCCGCCAACGTCAGCATCCAGATGGAGGCCACTGCCGGATTCACCTTCACCTTCGGTAGTTTCCCAAAAACTACTATTCCCCGGAACCCACCCACCAGCCCTGTTGGCGCTCCTTAAGTACCCGTTTTATCCCTTGTTTATTTTTGATAATGGCATGAATTCAATATCAAAATCACTAACCGTCCTAACCCCGGCCTAATTATTGGTCATTTTCACATATGCACATATATTTTGGAGGAACTTCATTTTTGTAGGTTTTTGGCCTATTTTGGAGCATGAAATGACGAGGCCCGTGATCGAGCGCTAACATGGAGAAAGACGAAGGCCAAAGCACAAAGGAAGGACCAAAGCCCATGTTGATTCGAAGCCCATTCATGCACATCCATCCTCCAAGAGAGCCCAAAGGACCGAGCCC
Organism: Panicum virgatum; assembly: GCF_016808335.1. NCBI lineage: Eukaryota > Viridiplantae > Streptophyta > Magnoliopsida > Poales > Poaceae > Panicum > Panicum virgatum. The sequence goes on along the minus strand of NC_053141.1, from coordinate 29,045,016 downwards.
ACGAAGATGAGATCAAGATACTTCGGGATTAAGCAAAGCAAATGAAGATTTAAGGAAGGATTCCCTATCCTATCCTTTCCTCGAAGATATCTCCAAGATAACGACATCAAAAGGGGTGCAATCGTGAAGGACATAAACTTTAGAAGATGCGAGGAGTCTGTACGCAAAAAATGAGAACGAGACGAGCCCGAAACAGGGTAGGCCGGCCGGCCTAGGCCCATGGGGCCGGCCGGCCCAGCCCATTTTCGGGGCGGTTTGGCCTCCCCTTCGACCGGTGGCTTCCTCAGCTTATAAATAGCTCGCACCTTATTCAACTCGTGGCATCCATCCACCCAGAACTCGACGAAAACCTAGGGCCAAGACCGGAGGGAGACGACGGCCGCCGCAAGTCTTCGAAGTTGTCTTGGAGATGGCTTAGGCCGCCCCTAGCCGCCATGGCCTCCATGCGAGGTTGTGCCATGGTGGAGTTCATGAGCTAGTTGGAGTCGTCAATGGTATGTACTCGGTGGTGACGATCCAAACGAATCTATTATGTGAGTAATGATAATCATGTCTTCCGAATCTATTAGCGATCATGCTCTCTCTTTCGATTTTGTTCTTTTCTTTGGGTTTGCTTCATCTTAGATCTATTATCGAGATAGATCGCTTAGCATGATCTTGTAGTCATGGTGGCTAGAGGTTCATGGCAGAACTACCAAAGGGGGTTCGACTTGCTTCAGGGTATTTCGTTCAAAAGGAGGGCATCGTGACAGGCCGTCTCCATAGAGTAGGCAGAGTATCGAGGGATCGGATTGGAGATTTTGAGTTTAAAGATGCTTTTGATTGAGATGCATGATTTATTTGCTCGTTAGCTTAAACTACAACTAGATGACGATAGGCCTAGTCATGTCTTTGGTTTTGCTATGATTAAGCCTATGTTCATGGATGAGATCAACCTTTACACATCACTCATATCTGTCAAAGGTTTACCCTCTATATGCAATCAATGCTTCATGTTAGGATAGATCCATTAGATTAGATGGAAAACCTTAGGTAGTTCTTTGTCGATCCACGGATTGATAAACCTTGGGGGAATACTCTAAGGGAAAAGCTACACGAACCGTGCGCTTGGGGTATACAAATCGGGGCGCTAAGGAGCGTCAACAAGCCCCTTGATCACCGAGAGTGGCAACTCCACCAGCGTCAGATCCGATCTAACGGCTCAAAGCTCCATCACTCGTCGAGTTTCCAAACTTGACATCAATGAACCTCCGATCGTTTGCCCCAGGGCAACGCGTCAGCCGGTCATCTGTAGCAACGATCTAATCTCCGGAATAGATCGTGTCACCAAGTCCCATGCCGAGTGCATTCAACTCGGCGAGACTGTGCTAGGTCGTCCAGGCGGCTCGGCTGTCCGCCCGTACGGGCTCCGCAACAACTCCGCGGTCTATTCGGATCAGATCCGAGTACGTAAGGGTAACCTGCGCATCACCGAGTTAGACCAGTCCGACTCGGATCAGATCCAATCTGATCCGCCCTCATCTATTGAGGTTGGGTATCAGGTGGCCGTCTTCACCCTCCCACCCAACCGCAACAACCCCAATGGCCGGCGCCAGGTCTCGATCGTCTCGGTGGACTCCGACTCCTTCACCAGCGAGGAGGACCAACAGAGGGCGGAACGTCTTCATCACTATTGACGGTCCTTAAGTGCTAAAATTAACCGTCAACTCCTGTAGCTTTTTAGGATATTTAATCACCAAACTTAGATATAGGGCTTGTAACTAATCAATTCCACGAGTTTTGGTGAATTGTCATCTGCAGGCACCCACATCTGCAAAGCGGGGAAAACACAGGAGAACACACGATAAAATGCACAAAATACTGCTATCCAGAAATGCCACTTACAAGGAGGGCCCACAAATCAGAGAAAATGGGCGCGCCACGCAAGATACACCTGAGGATAAGGCTCAGGGCTCACGTGTCAGCCTACCAGAGGAAGCAGAGCCGAAAAACCTACACCTGGAGGTCGGCCGACCACCAGGTTCGGCCGAACCTGGACAAGCGTATGTCCTGGTGCAGCTCGATGTGGAGAAGCCCCTAAGCAACCTCATCCCGAGGAGATATGGTTTCCATGTAAAGAACCACGTAGAGTAGCCCCTACTCCAGCTCCACCACTATATAAGGGGGGCCCCTCTCCCCCTCTCATGCATTCCACCCATCATCACATTCACCCATTCATTCCACACACACCATTTCATACGTGAAGGAGAAGAGTAGAGAGGCTCCACCTCTTTGTATCATTAGCCTAGGGAGTGTGTGAGGAAGGAGTACGGAGAAGAGCCGGACTTGTCAGCGTCTCTTCGGCCTTGTACCTCTACGGATACGGTGTGGTTGGAGTACATATCCGGGTTCTTCTATTTGGTAAGTTCTAGTAAAGTTATTCTTTTGTTCTCATTCGTTCGCGAGTTCATCGTCTGTTCTCGTAGTGGATACTCTAGAAGAGGGCCCCTGATAGAGACGGGATAACCCTGCACTTGTGGTATACAAATCAGGGCGCTAAGGCGCATCAACAAGCTTTTCTGGTGCCGTTGCCGGGGATCGGCAACACGAACCCTAGGGCAATCTATCTAGTTTTTGGACTAACCCTAATTTTATTGTTGCATATATCCTGTGTTTCTTGTTTGTGTCCATGAATATTGGTAAAACCCTAGACACAAAGTGATTGAGAAGTTCTCAATGTCTGTACTTTGACAAGTCCAATCTCACTCATGCAAGTTGATGGCTACGTGAAGACCCGCTCTTTAGTGGTAGGTGCTAACTTTTGTTAGTGGCCCAGCATCCGCTATCCAGTCCCCACTCCCCAAAGCAAAAGATGATAAATAAGGTACACCGCCGTGTCAATTGATTTTAAAGACTAATGTTTTTGGAAAAAATTGTTTGTTCAAGCAATAGGTATGAAGCATGCCCGCGAAGAAAATCGTGTGATCGGATCATCATCATCTCCAAAGTGTTACTGTTGTATTGAGTTTTTCATCCAAGATCAGAGAAGTACCATGAGCAAATAATAGATTATTTTGAAGCTCCATCAAGTCTACTTTCCATCGCATCAAGAATCATGAATTTTGGAGATCGGTGTGAAGAGTTATGATAAAATCTTTCAACACTGCGCGTTCTGAAATGTCTCGAGACAGAGCGTAATCAAGTCTACTTTCCAACGCATCAAGAATCATGAATTTTGGAGATCGGTGTGAAGAGTTATGATAAAATCTTTCAACACTGCGCGTTCTGAAATGTATCGAGACAGAGCGTAGTGCCGGAGTAAAACGACCATAACTTCTTCATCCGGAGTCCGTTTGGGATCAATGACCACTCGTTGAAAAGGTAATTTCATAAGGCTTTCCATGGAGTAGAATTTTGGTACAAGTTCTATGCAGGATGATCAAGTAATTCAATGAAGAAGAGGCAGCAACAAACAATGGAGAAAGTGATGACGCTGTCGCAAGATGTTTGGAGAACCTTGTGCACAAAAGTTGATGATTTGAAGTTGACCAACGCTAGAGGAAACAAGATTAGAGGAACCATGATGCCACCCATCTTCTCCATGGGATGCTCAAGAAGCTTCTAGTCGAGTGCAATCAAAGAAAGAGACCGCTCTGATTATCGACACAAAGCACGGGAGCCTCCTTCGATCCCGACACCTTAGGCAAAGCAAGAACCATGGAGACAGACCATTAGATCCATGATACTTGCTGGTGAATCAATGGTGATGACCTTGAAGCCAAGGATGCACAACAAGATGCTCCGAAGACCACAAGATCAAGATCATCGACATCTTCGGATCGATTCGTAAGAAGTCATTGTTATCATCAATATTATGCTCAACCTCAGAAGCAAATAGCATCATATTTTTGGATATTCAAAATCTCCACGAAGTTCCTGTCTCAACGAATCAAGAACCAAGTGAATCGGAGATTCCTACAAGCGGGTATGGCCAAAACATTGAAGGTTGTGCACTCTGAAAATTTCTAGACAGCAGCAGCGCCAAAAGTGAAACGGGCATAACTCTCTCGTTTGGACTCCGTTTAAAGCGAATGACCACTCGTTGGAAAGGTAATTTCATAAAATTTTCAATAGATCTATATTTTGGTATATGTTCTGTTGAGTATACAGGAGAGATTCCACGAAGAAGAGGCAGGAGCAACGCGATGAGAACAAGATAGGGAAGATGACGGTGATAACAATGAAGGCGAGCTTGGGCGATGTTTTCATCAAGCGTACATGATAAAATTCAGAGGCTTGGAGCAGAGGAAGAACCCCAATGACATTGGCAAATGAAGGCACAAGCGGTCGACCTTCGACAAACGAGGATGTTGCAAACAAACCACGACGGATTACAAGAGCGCAACATTCAACACATGGAGACGTGAGAAGCAAATCACGATGGACCATGAGGAGTGCATCAAGATGACATCTCGCACAAAGCACCACGATTCCAATGAGTATGAAAAAGCTCCGAGGCTAAGGTATACATTGAATTCTCAAGCTTCTATTGGTTTTGTTGATAATCGTTAAAAATCTCATGCTCGAACCAATAGTCGGAATGAAAGTTTAAATTCTATGCCTTGTTCTTTTCATGATGATAGGCTAGAGTTTCTTGAGAAGGTTGATTTCATGCTTAAAGAATCTCTGTCTAATAATGAGCTCCGCGCTATGCAAGAAACACATGCTGCATTTAATTACACCTTTCCTTATTGATGAAATTTAATTGAGGATATGATTATGTTGCATATGTTTACAAATAATTGCAAATCTCGATCTTGCTTTGCGCTTGGTCAAGCTCATGACGATAGATCATTTACTGGTCTCTTGTATCTTCACCCGACAAGTTTGGTTTAGGATATTACAGAAACTTGGCCTGCAGACCCTAACTCTGGAGGTGGAAACTGCTTCTTTTGATGAATGGTGGGAAACAACAAGCAATAGAGTCGACGGACAGGTTCAAAAGGGTCTGAATTCCATCATCATTCTTGGTGCTTGGTCAATATGGAATCACCGAAATCGTTGTGTCTTTGATGGAATCTCTCCAAACTTAAATGTTGTTCTTTCAGTTGTAGAAGAGGAGATGCACTTATGGAGTTGGGCTGGAGCTAGAGGAGTCTCTCATCTCCTCGCTCTGGCACCTTGTTGATCTAGCTTAGGGCTAGTTAGGGTCAGGCCTTTCTTCCTTTATTTAACAGGTGATTAGGCTCTTTTTGTAAGGCATGGTTTTTCTTGTCCAGGTTTTTTCCGTAATAAAACCTGGCTGTACCCTGGGTTTCTAAACCCTTTTTCTTCTTAATATATTGATACGCAGCTCTCCTGCGTGTTCGAGAAAAAAATTGGTCAAGCTCATGACCCTAAAAGAGCACATGTCGGGTGAAGCCCCGAATTTCACTAAACATGCAGGACATGAAACTCAAATGATGAGGAGGGAAACTGTGCCCAAAATTTTGAACACCATCATCAACATCTTCAAGTTTCAAGAATGGACATGGCTAAGCCTCATCAATTTTGTGCACAAGTCCAGAGATTTACAATGCAAGAAAGTCGAATATTCAGGATCTCCATCAAGTCATCAGTTCAACGCATCCATAATCGATACAATTGAAGACCCACGGGAGGAGCTATGTCTCAAACATCGGAGATGCACGTGCTAAAATCAGCACGGGGCAGATTGCAGTGACGGAAAAAAGGGCATAACTCCCTCAATTGGAATGCATTTTGGGCAAATGAAGACTTGTTGGAAAGAAGATTTCGTTCACCTTGCATTGGATCAATTGTTTGGCGCAATTCCCAATCTGGACAGAGAGGAAAATCTGTGAAAAGAAAGGTAGCAACGAAGGACAACAAAGAAGGAGGTGACCATGATGTGAGAGACGATTGGACAAGTTTTCCATTAAGCGTGATTGATCATGTCCAACATGGGAAGTGGAATAAGAGCTGCATGGAACACCTTCACCTCTTGCATGAAGGACCATGGCTTCGCATCAATTTGAAGGTAAGAAAGTCGAGCTCTATGACTTTAAATGAAGCGCTTTGCGGGAGGCAACCCGATCTTTTATTTTATATATATTAATATGACCGTCTACATTGCACTCTTTAATCGGAATATCAAGTAACATTGTACCGTTGCTCTAACAAAAACCACAACTTCATGTTGTTCATTCTAAATGTTATTGAGGGAGCACTTTGTTATTTGATCTTGGGAAACTTGTAGACCTTTTTGTGTGCCTATTAGTGTTTAGAGTCTTTTTATTTGTGTCCTTTTAGAGGGAATTATGAAGTGTTGCACCACCCTTTGATTCTAAACTTGTGGTTAATTAACTTAGGCTAACTTTTTGTTTTGTTTTAGACCACCTCATCATGTCATATCATTTTGTTCATCCACCCCGTGTTGCATTGCATACCATGTTGTTTGTCTCACCCTTGCATTGCATTGCATGTTGCATTTAAAAAATCCTTTTCTAAAAATATTGACTAGCCTCGCTTTTGAGATCCTAAAACACTTAGGAAAACCACTCATAGAGCAATCCCAAAACCATAGGGTATGTTTTTCATTCAAAAAAAAAATCTAACTTTTGTTTCTCTCTATTTTTTTTTGAAACCACCTTAGATAGAATTTCTATACCCAACACTCTCTCTCTTCAAAATTTTGTTTTAAGCCTAAAATATAGGAAACCCATAAACCTACTTCTAAAACCTTGTTAGCTCGGTTGCTTGGTCCTTTTCGATAAATAACCTTTTCATTGACAAAAGCCTCACTTCTTATGAAGTGTCGCGAAGGCTTTTTGTCACTCTTAGCAATTGTTTTTGAATAAGCTAGTTGCGGAACAACATCGAAAGGTCCTTTCAACCCTGCTAACACTTGTTTTTGCTAACTTTGCATTTGCACTATGCATCCATTCCATTGTTCATGCCCTCATTTTGCTAGCTTGGTCTCAATCTTATTGATGTATGCTTTCCTATCTATGTAATGCTAATCATGATAGCATTTACCTTTTGCAATCTTGTGTAAACATGGTGTTTAGACATGATTGAAGACCATCATCATTTAGTTACCAAGCTATGAGGTCGCATTTGGTTGGTTTATAAGCTTTGCAATGCGCTTTATTTTTTTTCTTGTGCTATGAAGGCCTATTGATCTTGGGATAGACATGGTGTTTTGACCTTGGTTAAATAAGTCTTTTTGGCTATGAAGAAGTCCGGCAACCTAGTTGTAAACATGGTGTTTTGAACTAGATGTAAACATTGTCTTTGTTTATATACCTTCCTCTCATTTGCATTTACACTAGTACACACGTACACTCACTAGTTTCGCTAAGCTAGCTATGCCACAAATTGAGATCTTAGGAATGGTGGGTTTGTTGGCATTTGTTTCTACTACCGACTGTCACCTTGGGGGTAGATTGTGCACTTGAATTGTTTTGCAGGCATGACAAAGTGTTCCCATGAATTCGTGATCAAAGAAGAAATCAAATTCGTCAACATCTCCAAAGTTCGAGAGCAAGCCCCGCTGTTTTCATCAAATTTTGCGCATGGACAGAAACATACAAGGAAGAAAAAGTTGATATTCAGAATCTCCATGAAATTACCGTTCCAACGCATCCAAGATCAACGAATTTGAAGACCCGTACAAGGAGATATGACAAAAACTTTGGACGTTGCGCGTTCTGAAATTCGGAATAGATTGCAGCGCTGGGATAAAATGGACACAACTCTCTTGTTCGGAATCAATTTTGGGCGAATAAGGACTTTTTGGAAAGGAAAATTTGTGCACTTCGCAATGGAGCAATGTTTCAATATAGGTTCTGTTCTAGAAATTGAAAGAAAAATTCGTGAAGATGAGGCAGCAATGGGACAACGAGGAATTGAAGGAGGCGACGACGATGAGAAGCAAAGATTGGGACCATGACTTAGTACAAGAAGAAGTTGAAGGAAATTGAGGCAACAAAGGTGAAGACACATTGGAGATGATATTCATACACATGAGGGAAGGACTTCAAGAATTGCAAGATGGTCCATCTTCTCCTTCTACGCCTAGCATCATGCTAAGCATGGGGGAGGATTTCGTGGACAAGGAAGAAAGATCTCATGGAGTAAGATAATCACGGTTGCCACAAGATGCTCATGATTCTTCTTCCATGCTTAGCACAATGCTTAAGTATCGGGGAGGCCGTGCTACACTTCATTACGAGCATCGAGAAGGACGGTAATTCTTCCTCAACTCTCTCTTTTTTTCTAAATGCTTGTACATATATGCCTTCAACCATAGATGCAACCTTTGTATATATCTCTCAACCTATCACATGGCTTCTAGGAGGACAACCTAGTTTTGTTTTTGTTTTCAATAAGTGTAGGATCACCATCACTTTGTGCTCACCACATTGATACATTTTGGCAATGCCTTATGCTTATGGAAAAATGATGAAAGTTGCTGCTTTGTTTTACCTACGCTATGTTGTATATGACTTAACTATTTGCTCTCAATTAAATGGAATTAAAATGATTAAATACCAGCTCTTTTATTTGTAGAGGTTAAATGACTAAATTCTAAACCCACATATTCTATGTTGTTCTTTGATTTAAGTCTACCGATGACCTTACACCTTGTGATTGTTTAATTTGAAAACTTAATTCCTATGCTATCTACATTTGTGAATCTCTTGCAAAGTTCTACCCACCAAAGCCTATACATACATATTCTTTCATGATGAAACCTTTAGATTGCAAACATATATTTTGATGAGTTAGATTAAGATTGATTTCTTTGGTATGAGACTAAGAAGCTGGTCATTCCGTTTTTTGTGTAACCTTCTTTTTGCTAGCCTATTTATCTATGCATTGTGAGTTTCTACTTCGAAAATTTTACAAACCTCGCTGGATATCCACCCTAAACCAAAAATATCTTTTTGTGATTACCTCCTTGACCACAAACCAATTTGAGTATGGATTATCATTTCGATGGAATCAAAAGAATCAAGGGCACCATATAAAGAAATGTTTTGGGAGACAAGGCTCTCTAGAGATTCAAGAGGTTCTACGAAGAAGAAGGTGAATTTGAGATACTTACCCTAGCTAGTTGGTTCTCCTACTATTCATACTCGAGGACGAGCATTCGTTCAAGCATGGGGGGATGGCTGGGTAAGTATTATATGCTATCAAAAGTTCTAAGGAGCAAAAAGAAAGAAAAAAAAGAAAAGAAAGAGAAAAATAGAAAAATGAAAAAAAGGAGAAAATAAAAAAAATGAAAGAAAAAAAGAGAAGAATAAAATGCTCCTTAGTTCTTTTTGGCTTCATTAATTTTCCAAGTTACTTTGAAGGACTATTCCATACTCAAATCTTCCAACCATGTGCAATCCGATAACGAGAACTTCATTTGTGTCTCGGGATCATCTATTTGCCACTTGCACATGTCCACCTATCTAAATGTGTGTGTTTCATCTTTCTCCCTCTCCAATATTATTTTCCAATGGCCTTTTTGACTAGTCTCAGTAAATCCAATAGATCTCTCTCTTAGTTTGACAAATATTTCAGACATAATGTTTTGCTAGGATTGTTTTTACCTACCAAGCTCCACATAAGCCTTCCACTTTTACATATGAGTAGAATAGGTTGAAGACAATCTAATGTAGGCTTGAGCGACTGGATGAGATGAGTATTTCCATGATCTTTTGCAAGAGAACCTCACTTATGTTTGATACGCATTATTTTGAAAACTCTTCACGATGAAACAAGGTAAATGTTTGAAGTTCGCTTAAGTTTGAGAGCATTGCATTTATTTATTATTGTGGTTTGTTCTTTAATTGCTAGTCTATCTTCCATAATGAAAAAGTAGCCGGTCACAACATGAACTTAAATGCTAAATACTTGAGAGAGCAATATGTCTTGTTATGTATGACTAAGTGCAGAGAGGACATTGAGGGGCAACGCTGATTTCTTTATAAGCAAAGCTCCAGGACTTACTCGAGGACGAGCAAGGTTTAAGCATGGAGGGAATGTTGGCACTCCTTAAGTACCCATTTTATCCCTTGTTTATCCTTGATAATGGAATGAATTCAATATCAAAATCACTAACCGTCCTAACCACGGCCTAATTATTGGTCATTTTCACATATGCACATATATTTTGGAGGAACTTCGTTTTTTGCAGGTTTTTGGCCTATTTTGGAGCATGAAATAACGAGGCCGGTGATCGAGCGCTAACACGGAGAAAGACGAAGACCAAAGCCCAAAGGAAGGACCAAAGCCCATGTTGATTCGAAGCCCATTCATGCACATCCATCCTCCAAGAGAGCCCAAAGGACCGAGCCCATGAAGATGAGATCAAGATACTTCGGGATTAAGCAAAGCAAATGAAGATTTAAGGAAGGATTCCCTATCCTATCCTTTCCTTGAAGATATCTCCAAGATAACGACGTCAAAAGGGGTGCAATCGTGAAGGACATAAACTCTAGAAGATGCGAGGAGTCTGCACGCGAAAAATGAGACCGAGGCGAGCCCAAAACAGGGTAGGCCGGCCGGCCGGCCCAGCCCGTTTTCGAGGTAGTTTGGCCTCCCCTTTGACCGGTGGCTTCCTCGGCTTATAAATAGCTCGCACCTTATTCAACTCGTGGCATCCATCCACCCAGAACTCGACGAAAACCTGGGGCCAAGACCGGAGGGAGACGACGGCCGCCGCAAGTCTTCGAAGTTGTCTTGGAGATGGCTTAGGCCGCCCCTAGCTGCCATGGCCTCCCTGCAAGGTTGTGCCATGGTGGAGTTCATGAGCTAGTTGGAGTCGTCAATGGTATGTACTCGGTGGTGACGATCCAAACGAATCTATTATGTGAGTAATAATAATCATGTCTTCCGAATCTATTAGCGATCATGTTCTCTCTTTCGATTTCGTTCTTTTCTTTGGGTTTGCTTCATCTTAGATCTATTATCGAGATAGATCGCTTAGCATGATCTTGTAGTCATGGTGGCTAGAGGTTCATGGCGGAACGACCAAAGGGTTTCGACTTGCTTCAGGGTATTTCGTTCAAAAGGGGGGCGTCGTGACAGGCCGTCTCCACAGAGTAGGCAGAGTATCGAGGGATCGGATTGGAGATTTTGAGCTTAAAGATGCTTTTGATTGAGATGCAAGATTTATTTGCTCGTTAGCTTGAACTACAACTAGATGACGATAGGCCTAGTCATGTCTTTGGTTTTGCTATGATTAAGCCTATGTTCATGGATGAGATCAACCTTTACACATCACTCATATCTGTCAAAGGTTTACCCTTTATATGCAATCAATGCTTCATGTTAGGATAGATCCGTTAGATTAGATGGAAAACCTTAATTAGTTATTTGTCGATCCACGGATTGATAAACCTTGGGGGAATACTCTAAGGGAAAAGCTACACGAACCGTGCGCTTGCGGTATACAAATCGGGGCGCTAAGGAGCGTCAACAAGCCCCTCGATCACCGAGAGCGGCAACTCCACCAGCGTCAGATCCGATCTGACGGCTCAAAGCTCCATCACTCGTCGAGTTTCCAAACTTGACATCAATGAACCTCCGATCGTTTGCCCCAGGGCAACGTGTCGGCCGGTCATCTGCAACAATGATCTAATCTCCGGAATAGATCGTGTCACCAAGTCCCATGCCGAGTGCATTCAACTCGGCGAGACTGTGCTGGGTCGTCCAGGCGGCTCGGCTATCCACCCGTACAGGCTCCGCAACAACTCCGCGGTCTATTCGGATCAGATCCGAGTACGTATGGGTAACCTACGCATCACCGAGTTAGACCAGTCCGACTCGGATCAGATGCAATTTGATCCGCCCTCATCTATTGAGGTTGGGTATCAGGTGGCCGTCTTCACCCTCCGACCCAACCGCAACAACCCCAACGGCCGGCGCCAGATCTCGATCATCTCGGTGGACTCCAACTCCTTCACCGGCGAGGACGACCAACAGAGGGCGGAACGTCTTCACCACTATTGACGGTCCTTAAGTGCTAAAATTAACCGTCAACTCCTGCAGCTTTTTAGGATATTTAATCACCAAATTAGATATAGGGCTTGTAACTAATCAATTCCACGAGTTTTGGTGAATTGTCATCTGCAGGCACCCACATCTGCAAAGTGGGGAAAACACAGGAGAACACACAATAAAATGCACAAAATACTGCTATCCAGAAATGCCACTTACAAGGAGGGCCCACAAATCAGAGAAAATGGGCGCGCCACGCAGGATACACCTGAGGATAAGGCTCAGGGCTCACGTGTCAGCCTACCAGAGGAAGCAGAGCCGAAAAACCTGCACCTGGGGGTCGGCCGACCCCCAGGTTCGGCCGAACCTGGACAAGCGTATGTCCAGGTGCAGCTCGACGTGGAGTAGCCCCTAAGCAACCTCATCCCGAGGAGATATGGTTTCCATGTAAAGAACCACGTAGAGTAGCCCCTACTCCACCTCCACCACTATATAAGGGGGGCCCCTCTCCCCCTCTCATGCATTCCACCCATCATCACATTCACCCATTCATTCCACACACACCATTTCATACGTGAAGGAGAAGAGTAGAGAGGCTCCACCTCTTTGTATCATTAGCCTAGGGAGTGTGTGAGGAAGGAGTACGAAGAAGAGCCAGACTTGTCGGCGTCTCTTCGGCCTTGTGCCTCTACGGATACGGTGTGGTTGGAGTACATATCCGGATTCTTCTATTTGGTAAGTTCTAGTAAAGTTATTCTTTTGTTCTCATTCGTTCGCGGGTTCATCATCCGTTCTCGTAGCGGATACTCTAGAAGAGGGCCCCTGATAAAGACGGGATAACCCTGCGCTTGCGGTATACAAATCGGGGCGCTAAGGAGCGTCAACAAACTTTTCTGGCGCCGTTGCCGGGGTTCGGCAACACGAACCCTAGGGCGATCTATCTAGTTTTTGGACTAACCCTAATTTTATTGTTGCATATATCCTGTGTTTCTTGTTTGTGTCCATGAATGCAGGTAAAACCCTAGACACAAAGTGATTGAGAAGTTCTCAACGTCTGTACTTTGACAAGTCCAATCTCACTCAAGCAAGTTGATGGCTACGTGAAGACCCGCTCTTTAGTGGTAGGTGCTAACTTTTGTTAGTAGCCCAGCATCCGCTATCGAGTCCCCACTCCCCAAAGCAAAAGATGATAAATAAGGTACACCGCCGTGTCAATTGATTTTAAAGACTAATGTTTTTGGAAAAAATTGTTTGTTGAAGCAATAGGTATGAAGCATGCCCGCGAAGAAAATCGTGCGTTCGGATCATCATCATCTCCAAAGTGTTACTGTTGTAATGTGTTTTTCGTCCAAGATCAGAGAAGTACCATGAGCAAATAATAGATTATTTTGAAGCTCCATCAAGTCTACTTTCGAACGCATCAAGAATCATGAGTATTTCCGTGCGCTTGCGGATTCCTCTGTGAGAGTTAAGAAATACCAACAAGCATTTCTGGCGCCGTTGCCGGGGAACGGTTGCCGTAGTTGTCTTCGAACCTAGTTGCCCGTGTGTGTTTTCTTTTACCTTTTCTTTTCTTTTATCCTTATACCATGTCATCCTCTTCTATCCGCCAACTCTCTACCTCCGAGGATGAGTTCTCGGAGCCATCAACCTCTTCAAGGCCTTTCACGACTTCTGGCTATGAACTTCATCCTCGCATCATTGCCATGGTTCGGGCACAAACCTTCTCTGGTTTAGAAAGCGAAGATTCCGACCTTCATTTGCAAGTGTTCGAGGAACTGTGTTCGTGCTTGGTAATACTAGGCATGTCACAGGAAACCATGAGGTGGAAATTGTTCCTTTTCTCTCTCATGGGGAAGGCGGAACAATGGTACACTCACAACATGAGGGGTACGATCCATGATTGGGAAGAGCTCTGAGATGACTTTTGTCTCTCGTTCTCTTCTGAATCCCATACATCCTCTCTTCGAAGTGAAATCCTTGCATTTGAACAAATGGAGGAGTCCATAGGTGCGGCATAGGCAAGATTCTCACACCTGTTAGCTACATGCCCAGACTGGTCTATACCCGAAGATGTATCCTTGCACATCTTTTACACGGGTTTAGACATGGACTCAGCCGATGATCTCGATATCGCCGCTGGAGGTTCGTTTGCACACCGATCTCCAATAGAAGGAAGAGAAATCCTAGATCGCATCTTAAGAAAGTCCTCTCTTCCTTCCTATCCTCGTGAGCCCCAGCACGAGTCCCGATCGCACCATGAGAGCCCCTCATCAGCCGAATCCAACCCTTCACCTTCCACATCCCTAGATTCATCTGTTGAGCCCTCTCCCGAACCACGAACATCGAAGGAAGAAGAAATTCAACCTTCGAAGTTCTCTTCCCAACTCGAGGATTATCTTTATGAAATGCTTACAAACACCTCGAATTACCTTTGTGATAGGAGACCTACTTCATCCCTTTCTTTTCCTGGAAAATCCATGAACGAGGAATGGTTGGAGGGAATGAAACGCTCTTCTGAAGCCTTCCGAATTAGCTCACCTCCACAACCATTTCTTGTTCAATAAGAGGAACTTCCATAGAAGCCCTTCATGATCACACTGCCAAGGCTTGCATCATGTCCTAATTTCTCGCATAAACCTACATAGGAAGCATGCCTCTAGACCCGACCGACAGACTCTTCCAAAGTCCTTCAGGACTATTCTTTGAATGTCGGGGGATCGCACGGGCAGTGTCGGTTGAGATAGACAAAATCGAGGTTTGCTTAGACTTCCACGTCTACCCGATTGTCGATTTTGATCTTCTTCTAGGCTCCCCTTTAGAAAACCTTCTCCAAGAAAAATCATCGCAAGGGATCCTTAGTTATGAATCTGAGGAAACTTCTCCTATCTCTTTCCCGAAAAATCCAATGGCGGAGCATCATGACAACCACAACCTATTCAAAGAGACAACGCTTATGTCGCCATTCATCTCTCCAAACACTGCTTCTTCTCCTGATCCACTCAATGATGCACTTCTCAAGGAGGAAATCTAGGAGGAATGGTCAGACAGAACAAGACACTTTTCCGAAGCAGTTTGGATCAAATCACCCTCAATGATCATTCCATGTTCCATATGGGGAATCACCATAGAAGCCCAGCTTAT
This sequence comes from Panicum virgatum, assembly GCF_016808335.1. Taxonomy (NCBI): domain Eukaryota; kingdom Viridiplantae; phylum Streptophyta; class Magnoliopsida; order Poales; family Poaceae; genus Panicum; species Panicum virgatum. Next base: position 29,029,899 of record NC_053141.1, on the reverse strand, counting down.
CCCCAACATGGAGGGTAATATCATGCCATGGCACTTGGCACACTCTCTCTTGGGTAGTGTTTCGCTAAAGCCATCCGGTAAGCCCTTTGAAAGTTGTCCCAAAGGACACATTCTTGAATGCCGGGGGGTCGCAAGTGCCGTGCCAATTAGCATGGACAAAATCGGGGTCAATCTTGATTTTTACATCTTTGATACCCTCGATTTTGATCTCCTGATAGGCTAACCCCTAGAAAACCTACATCATTCACCTCTAGGGAGCCTACATGAACAGCTTGGGAATTCAACTTTCACCACACCTTGTTTAGAAAATCCTTCGGCGAAGCCTTTTCCCAAGCAGAACCAGCTCGAGATGATGGTGCAAACCTCATCATCCTTGATCGAGTTCGAGCCTCGTCCCACTAGCCCACGTCGTATTGTTCTCGATCGTGATCGAGACACAGCCATGATCGTCCACGATGAACCTCTTGAGGCAGAGAACCCTTGGGCTAGGGAATTCACTGAGGCACTGCCTCTGGAGTGCGAAGAAAGCGAATCTATAGACGAGCATGGCAGCTTCATCCTGGAATCACCACCACCTTGCTCTTTTAGCAGCCCTCCAGAGTTAGCCACTGCTGCACCACGAATGCCTTCGCAAGCTGCAACCTCCTTATAGCTCTCTCTAGCCAAACTTTTGGAAGGATGGTTGTAGACACCTTTGTTTATCGTAAGCATTGTAAATTTTGTGGTTGCACTATCGCACTAACCCTGCAGCTTAAACACAATTGACGGAGGGTGGTGAAGGCGAGGGCTACACCACCAGTTGATAGCTGCAGGAAGAAGCCCCCATGGTCAAGCTCGTGACCTTAAACGAAGCGCTGCCGGGAGACAGCCCGAATTATCAAAAAGAAAAAAAAGAATATATATAATATTTATATACAAAAAAAATTCCTTCTTTATCATAATAAGCATGAACATGTTTTCAGTTTAGTATGCACTTTCGGGTATCCTTGGTCCTTACCATTGCAGGCAAAGATTAAGAAAAACAGGGACATACGATGGCTGGAAACATGGGGATTGCATCAACACTTTGGTACATTTGCGATGGAGCACACTCTGAAGGAGGCACCAACACCGCACACTTGATTTAGTGTCATATGACATGAAAGTCCAAGTGTGGGGGAGATTGGTAATTGCTGCACAATAAAATCCATCCGTACCAAGGTTGGTATTTGCAAAAAAAAGAGAGATGAAGAAAAAAAGGAAAACAAAAAAAGAGTGAAAAAAGGAGAGAAAAGAGAGAGAGAGAGAGAAAAAAAGAGGGTATATAAAAAAAGAGGCAGTAAGAAAGGGAGTGAGAGTGAGCTAGCTAGCTCTACACACGTCAAAGGCTATCTTGTGCACGCCTTCAAGTTGTGGCAATACACTTCATTAGAAAAACATTTTGCCACCTGGCTCCACCCAACCTTGCTCTCGTGCACTTGCAAAGCTGTAACACCCGATTTATAAAAGAACATAAACCGAGCAATCATATACGTGCCAGGATCAAGTCACACGTATATACAACAGAATGAACAGTATATCATAGCACATATCACGTAAAAAGACATAATAAATCGAAATACGAATGTTATTTATTACATTAATGACAAAAATGTCTGGTACAGCGGAAGCGAAGTACAAATACGGTAAAAGCTCTCCGAAGCTGAGCAGGGCGTCACAGGGACGTCGACTGGGAGACGAACGCCTAGAAGTCCTCGTAGTCATGGTAGCGCTGAGCGAACTCCCTCGTGTCGGCAGGAACTGAGCAGCAGTAGCGTAGCCAAGAGGAAAAAGTAGAGAAGAGGCAAGAGTGAGTACACAACTTGTACTCAACAAGTATAACACAAACTATGAGGCTCTAAGGTTGGCTAACTGACTGCATTAGCTTTTAAGTCTTGGCAAAATTTTATTAAAGCTATTTACTACAAGTTGATGAATTACCATTAACCCAGTTACATAGTAATTAATCAAGATTAAACATGTTACTACTGAGAACCAAACCGAAACCAAGCCACCAAGGTAACCCCGAGAGGCACCTCCCACGTCGGAAGGAGACAACCCCACTAATCAAAAGGAGGATCTGGGCCGCTCATAACCGTGAGCACGGCTAGTATACCAGTTTTACACTCTGCAGAGGTTGCACATCTTTACCCACAAGTCGTGAGCTACGCTAGAGGTTCATCACACTTCCTTAGGTGAGATGACTAGCGACTCACTACGAGGCCTTTACAAAGAATCTCATTGGTAGGGAGTAACCACGAGGGTGGATCGGCGACTATGGAGCAGGTCTAGTGGGCGTCAAGACACGAAGCACAGACGAGGCCACTCAGCACGAGGGCCATAGAAGCTTACCGCCCCTGCCCCGCAGGTAAGTTACTCCAAACCAAAAAGATCTAATTATTACGCCAAGTCTATCCCATTCTAGCCTTGTGGTAGCGCTGTTGTCCCAGGTTGTTGCTCTATGAACCGGTCCTTATGGAGAGTGGCCAACCAAGCACTAAGCACCGTGCTGGCCCCCTAAACCATGTTTCTAACAAAACATATTTTAACAGGACGTGAGCCACCCAAGCACGAAGCACAGAGGGCCACTCCCAGAATTAAGTTGCATATACCATTAATCAAATTAATTAAAAAGGACCATAGTGTATTATAGCGCGGCACCTAGCACAACTAACCAAAATGCAACCCAAAGGATATATATAAAGGATATAAAGTGGCTAGGAAAATCCTTATAGGCATACAGTATTAAAATGCAGTATGAAATTGTATTTAAAGATGATAGGTTGTTCATGTTATACTTGCATTCCTCGTACTGCTCTTGCTGCTGCTCAAAGTGGTCAGAAGATGGCTGCTCCGGGTACTGGTACTGGGGCTCCTCAGATGGATCAGCGTCTACTCACGAACACATGGCCAAAACAATGCACAACAATAAGCATACAAGCAAACACTAACAAAAACTAAGAAATAATACATCAATACATAAAAACAGCACACTAAACTAGTCTAAAACTATTCTACGCGTTACAATGATCGCGTGGACATAAAGAACGCTTAAAACGGAGCTAAAACGCATATTCTAGGCCAAAAACAAGTTCTAGGGGCTTATCTGCGATAAAAACTAAGTTCCAGGGGGTTTTCTGCAAAAAACCGAGGGCCTAAACATAATTAAACCTTAAATCTAAGGGCTAACATGCAAAATCAGCGGGCCTGGATGGCGGGTTCAAAATCTACAAAGCTCAGGGGTTAAAAAGTTAAAACAAGGACTAACTGGAATTATAATTGAACATGTGTGGACTGCGGACTGAATACTGAGAACCCGAGGGGTTCTTTAACAAAATGGCCAGGCGAAGGGGTACGCGCGGATCTGATCCGTTGGATCGAGATCCGGCGGCTCAGAACAGACGTGGCCGCGATCTAATCTCGCGCCTCTATTTCAGATCTGACGGCCCAGGTTGAAAGAGGGCGACGGCGGCGGCGCGGGTCACCGGAGACGGGCTCCCGCGGCGGCGCAGTGCCGGAGAAGGCCGAACACGGCCTTCCAGGGGCGGATTCGAGTGGGGCCGGGGCCTAGAAGCACCTATGCGGCATGCGCAAGCCACTGGTAGCATCAGTAGAACGGTTCGAGGCTTCGAGCGTGAAGCTCGTCGGAGATGGTGGCTCGACGGCACAGGGCTCGCCTGCTTTTGGTAAACTGGCAAAACTGGGGTCAAAACAAGGGGGTTTTGGGTCGGGCATCTTCAGTGTACCAAGACGAACGTGACTGGGTCCACCGCAAGACACACTCGGGCTCGGGTCATGGTTGCGGCGGAGCAGGCGGCTAGACTCGTCGGAGTGCGGCGGTCTGGGTCCACGGAATGGCCTACGGGCCCTGGAATCTAGCGCAATCTAGTGAGGGAGGGTTTGGCGTGCTCACCGTGGGACGGGGTCGAAGAGAGGGCCGGCGCAGTGGTGGAATTCCGGTGGTGCAGGCGCTAAACGACGGAGCTTGCCACGCGAATTCCCGTGCGCAGCGGGGCCGGGGTCGGGGAAGAAGAGCTTGGCGAGGACCGTGGCCTCCGTGTGAAGCTCCCCCGGTGGCTTGCTGTGGTGGGGAACGTCGGGAGCATAGGAAACGCGGTGGCGCAGGCTTCTACTCCGACTCCGAGGTCGTAGCGGTGCGTTGGGCTTTTGCTGGCGGCTAGGGCGTGGAAAAGAGCAGGGGAGTCGCGGGGCGTTTAAAGAAGGCGACCGGGAATCTCGGCGTCCGTTCCAGAAAGGAAAGTGGCAAAGATTGCGGCCGTGATGTGCGGCGGGCGAAGCGGACCGCATACCGGCGATGCGTGATCCGGACTCGGAGCGTGGCTTCTAGAAGGAGGGGCGCGGCTTGTTTGGCATGCATTCCGCGAGGATGGGGCGTAGGGTGGATTTGGGCCAGCAGCAGGAGAGAGCGCGGAGCGGCGGAGGCCCGGGGAGCAGAGGCCGCGGCGCGAGGAAGAAGGAGGGTCTGACGTGCGGGCCACGGCTGTCAGTGGGTGCGCGGGTTGAGCAGAGGCAGCGAGCTGGACTCGGCACGTGAGCGGGCTAGCTGGGCCGCGGGGGGGGGGGGGGGGGGGGGGGAAACGGTTCGGCCGGGCGGGATTGCGGGGCCGCGGGGGGAAAGCGGGCCGTGGGGAGAGGGGTAAAGAAGAGTAGTTGGGCTGATGGGGTTCTTGGGCCGGTTTTGGGTTTGAGATATTCTAGTTTATTTTCTATTTCTTTTTCTTTCTAAATCTAATCCTAATTCAAACCCAAGGAAAATGAATTCAAATTTAAATTTGAATTCACACAAGCACTCAACAAATAAAACAATGCTCCAGCATGATGCAACAACAAAAATTAAACCTATGATAAATTTTAATTACTTATAGAACAAAAATTTAGATTAAATGCAAGTCTAACACAATAAACCTTAGAAAATTAAATAAAGCCAATTAAATTTATTAATAAATGCTGAAATTTAAAATAGGGTGTTACAAAAGCCTTGCCATAACTCTCATCCGCTGCCAGCTTTGCATAGCGTCGCTAGCAGCCCCAACGCACGCAAAAGAAAAGGAATGCTCCTCTTACGATCCAGGGCTTTGCTACTCCACCATGTTTGGCACATGCTCATATGCAAAGAAAGGAGACGTACTTTGCACCTCCAATCCCAAAGCATTGTGCCAACGGATCAAGCCACCATGGTCCATGGTTTCTACACGCTAGCCGTGTGTACGACCTGGCCTTGATTACTCGCCTAAGTTGGGATGGTCAAGTGCCCTCCTCCGCTTCAAGCTCTCATCAAAAGAAGGAATCGTTAACAACCATATGCGACCATGCCACCATTGCAGCAACTCCAAGACGTCCATCCATATATGCTGCTGGTAAGTACACTTAGGTATGTGCCAAGGTAATTCAATGTTCACCAATCGTTCACACATTTTTATCTCCATTTTGAACATAGCTTGATTTTACAAGATGTATGCAACCTTTGCCTATTTTTTGGTATGCTCTGGTTTTAGCCTAGTGCTTGGGATGTTTAATCAAATGAGACTTCGTGTCAAATTTGATTAATGATCCATCAGAGTTAATACTTTCATAAGCATTGGATGTATATCTTTTGTGGACTAATCCCTACAGGAAAGACTTCAAATAGATGGGTAAGTCCTGAAGCTAGACTCATTCTGGAGGTAACCAAGGCTCGGGACGCACTTCAAAAGAATGCACAACATACAAAGGAGGCACAAATCACCTTTCAAGGTGCACTGTAAGTATTTTGTCAAAATAACCCTTTGTGTTCATGCAGTTTTATCCTGGCCTTGTTTGAGTTTTCTGAAAAGATAAAAAAATTTGGTGAACAGCAATAAAAACCCTTTGAAAAAAAAGTATATCTCTCTCTTGAAAAAATAATGAAATAAAATAATGGCAAACAATCTGGGATCCATGGCTTTTGAACCTTCAAATCTGTTTTTCTTTAGAGCATGGATGTAAACAACTAATCTCAAGGCAAAGATGAAATCCCTTCAAAATTCTTTAAACATGCCTCGAGTATTTGTTGTCCACTAACCTTTTGCAGGGAATAAAAAGAAAACAACCAAGAAGCAACATGCAACAACCCAACACTCATGCAACGCTCCTTGGTTCCATGGAGGACAAATGCACGAGGAACTAAGATGAACAAAACGCAAAACTTTGCTTCACCAAGCTTAGCTATTACATTAGCATTCATGCTTGGCGAGTTCTCAGGTAAGTAATCTCATAACTCATGCATCCTCATGTCATGCTTCCACCCTGCTAAGTTACCCATAATGCCTAGTTTGCCATGATAAAAAAATATAAACAATAAAATAAAATAAAAATAAGTCTTTTCAAATACTTCTCCAATAAAAGTTTAGACTCCCCGGTGTTTACAACCGGTAGAGTCCTTGCTTGTTTCCACCTTTGTTTTGTTGAATAAAAGCAGGTACAAGAATAAGTGTGGGGGAGATCTCTCAAAAGCACAAGGAGAAAACTCACTTGAGATCTCTCCCCCAACATGATGCACAACATCAACGGACCAGCATCGTACAACATGCCCAAGACAGGACTTGATGGGCCACAATGAGGACAGCCGATTGACCCTAGGGTCTACCGAACCATTCAAGCCCATACAGCCCTGCATCATCCATCACGCTGGTTTGCATCCTAAACTCACACCTCCCTGTTCAAATAAATTCTGATATGAAATTTTCAACTCCAAATCACAATGCAAAGAAGGGCCTTGCACTCCATGTGTTTTCATGAATAAATTTGCATACTCTTTATTCCTTGCATTCTCTCTAGTTCTTGTAAACAATCATTTTCATAGGGAACCCATGCTATCTAAGTAATTGACGAATGTGATATGATTGGATGAATGGAACCATGCTCTTCCTTGCAAAGTACTTGGGATTTCTTTTCAAAAAATTAAAAAAATGGCTTGCCTCCTCAAATTACAAATTCCTACCAGGGCCAAAGTTAGATTTTCATGATCAAACCCTCATATGCAGTTTGACTTTGCTTTGAGTTTTGTCAAATTCTTTGACCCTTGTTAGAGACTTGTCATACTCTCATGATCAAGATCACGTACACGTCCACTCACATGCTATACTTCTACCACACTGGAAGATAGCAAGAATTTCCATCCACTCACAAAATAAAACTCCAAGTTCTACCATGACTCTCTCTCCAAGGTTATCATCAAGGATATGGGCTATACGAAAAGAAATAAAAGATGCATACCCAAAGAAGGTATGCCACATGCCCAAAAGGCATGACAATGAAAAAAAAAGAGAAAAGATGCATACCCAAAGAAGGTATGCCACATGTCCACAAGACATGTCGAAAAAAAGAAGAGAAAAAAATTATATATATATATAGCCCATGTCCAAGAAAAAATATAAAGAGAGAGATAGATTATCCAATGGAGTTCATCCACTATCCATCAAAAATATTTCACACACTTGTACCTCTTGATTAGGTTGTATGACTCGTTTCTGCTTGGATCTTGTTTTTGACTTAACAACATAAGCAAAGCAAACGTGCCTCTTTACCCCTACCCTAAGCTCCACATAAGCCTGATTAGATGGTAGGAGAAAAGAAGGCAACAACTTTGCCTTGGTGGATCTGAAATAAAAAGAGTGATTCGAGAGAATAATTTGAGGAGCAAGACTATGCTTTTGTTTTCAAAATAAAAATAAAAAACCCAAGTTTCTGAGCAGGAAGAGCCAGGAACCTGAAGTATGCTTCATTCCATTTTTCAATTACCCAAGAAAGCATGGTAGCCACACAAAAAGTTTCACAAGGATTGGAAGAAACTTGGAATAACTTGTATGCAGGTTATGTTCAAGGAGTGGCATCCACCTTAGTCCTTCAAACTTTACTCGAGGATGAGCAAAGGGCTAAGTGTGGGGGTGTTGTTGACGGTCCTTAAGTGCTAAAATTAACCGTCAACTCCTGCAGCTTTTCAGGATATTTAATCACCAAACATAGATATAGGGCTTGTAACTAATCAATTCCATGAGTTTTGGTGAATTGTCATATGCAGGCACCCCACATCTGCAAAGCGGGGAAAACACAGGAGAACACACGATAAAATGCACAAAATACTGCTACCCAGAAATGCCACTTACAAGGAGGGCCCACAAATCAAAGGACACGGGCGCGCCACGCAAGATGCACCTGAGGATAAGACTCAGGGCCCACGTGTCAGCCTACCAGAGGAAGCAGAGCCGAAGAACCTGCACCTGGGGGTCGGCCGACCCCTAGGTTCGGCTGAACCTGGACAAGCGTATGTCCAGGTGTAGCTCGACGTGGAGTAGCCCCTAAGCAACCTCATCCCGGGGAGATATGGTTTCCATGTAAAGAACCACATAGAGTAGCCCCTACTCCACCTCCACCACTATATAAGGGGGTCCCCTCTCCCTCTCTCATGCATTCCACCCATCATCACATTCACCCATTCATTCCACACACACACCATTTCATACGTGAAGGAGAAGAGTAGAGAGGCTCCACCTCTTTGTATCATTAGCCTAGGGAGTGTGTGAGGAAGGAGTACGGAGAAGAGCCGGACTTGTCGGCGTCTCTTCGGCCTTGTACCTCTATGGATACGGTGCGGTTGGAGTACATATCCGGGTTCTTCTATTTGGTAAGTTCTTGTAAAGTTATTCTTTTGTTCTCATTCGTTCGCGGGTTCATCATCCGTTCTCGTAGCGGATACTCTAGAAGAGGGCCCCTGATAAAGACGGGATAACCCTGCGCAACTCTAGAGTAGTAGTCGAAGGCATAGGCGTGGTGTCTGGGCCTTAGATTACCTTTATTTGTCTCGTATTCAGCTGGTATTGTAGGGTAGATGGCAGGTGGTGACAGCCATGTCCGTCCTCTACGGAGACAGTCTGCGTGGTTAGTGCACTCCCTCCGCCTGGGTATGACATAGAGCGATACTGGAGGTCCCTGGCAGACCAGGGTCAGACCGGTGCCTGAAGTGAGTGAGTGAAAACATTAGTGTATCTTCCCTTGAACCCATCCTTAGATCAGAACCACACTACCCTAAAGTCTCTTTATCTCTTATCTTCCTCGGGGTAATCTAGTTAGAAGATAGTTACACACCCGTTCCTCGTGGAAAATACGATACCCTGAATACTCCCAGGTGAAGTGCTACAACGGTATTTTCGTGTGCTTGCGGATTCCTCTATGAGAGTTAAGAAATACGAGCAACCGCAATGGCCTCCGCGCCATCCGTCGGGCCAACGAGCAAGTCATCTTTCAGGGCGAGGAAGATCTCGATAACGCCGAGCGTCGCAACCCCAGGGTTGCACGGAGGCGACCTTCACCGCCAAGGCCCAGAAACCTCGAAAATGAGTTCATCCTAGATTACAACGGTCATCAAGTCTTCACCACACCGTCCGCCAACGTGGCCGCCGTCCTCCAGGTATTCGAGGGACTACCCCAAACTCCCGAGATTACAAAAGCTCGTGCTCGTCTACATGTTGCAGCAACCTAGGCCTAGGGCCTGAGAAGGGAGTACTCCAACCACTGGGGGCAATCAAGCTCCAATCGCTCAGTGCGTCCTCATCGCCGTGATGAAGAGGTCGACCGGCCCGACCTTCGCGACCGTCTCGCCCGCCGAGATCTTCGACCCCGCATCGACAACCATCATCACCAACAAGACAACGCCGAGCGGGAACGACGTCGCTGCTACAACGACGAGCATGGTGCACCCGACCACATCCGCAACAACAGTGATTGCCGACCCCGCGACGACGACTATGATATGGCGGATGACTCGGATGGTTTCTCCGCCTTCTTCGACAGGTTGCGAGCCATCCAATGGCCCGCGACCTTCAAGCCGGTCGGCATTGAAAAGTTTGATGGCGAGTCCGACCCCAAAACATGGCTGCGCACCTACTCCATTGCCGTCCGAGCAGCGAACGGCAACAACGACATCATGGCAGCATACTTCCCGGTGTTGATGAGCCGGCAAGCACAGGACTGGCTCGAGTCTCTTCCTGCCGGCTCGATCAACAGCTGGCAGGACCTTTGCACCGCCTTCGTCCAATACTACCAAGCAGCCTGCCCGGGCCCCAAAACCAGATGGGATCTGGGCAGCGTCACACAACGGCCTTCCGAGTCCCTGCGTGATTACATCAAAAGGTACTTTGCTAACCGTAATACAATTACGGAAGTTGATGACAGGGACGTGATCTACCACTTCTACCAAGGCCTCCATAGCATCGAACTATGGAGAAAGATGTTTGAGTCCAACCCCAAGACCGTCTCCGACATGATGGCCGTCGTCAACAAGCACGCCGACATGGAGGACGCCGAGCGCGTACATCGCCGCCAGAAGGACCGCTGCGAGCCCGCCGATCGTCCTCGCCAAGGGCACGACAACTCGGCTCGCCCAAGCGGGGATCGTCCACCACGTCACGACAAGAACCGCGACCACGCTGAGTCATCCAAGGCCTCAGCAACGTACCTCCCTCAACCATGAGGAGCTCGACAGGCTCCTCGACTCCAAGTTCCCCTGGCACAAAGACGCAAACCACACCGCGTGAGAATGTCGCGCCCTCTCCAACAGCGTTGCTCCAGAGGAACCCAAGCGGCCCAGGCTCGATGATCGTGAAAGGCCAGGTAGCTCCAGAATCTCCCGCGGCCGTGGCCATTGGAACTGCTCCTCTAGGCGAGACGAGGAGGACCAGTAGGGCAACAGGTCACCAGGCACCTTCCAGGAGGAGCAATGAGTGGTTAATATCATCTTCGGAGGCTCCAGCGCCCCGTCCTGCAAGTGCAGCATCAAGCTGCACAATCGTGACGTCAATTCGGTATTCAGGCACCCGGTTGAACCTCTTCGCTAGTCGAAAATCCCCATTACCTTCGATCGACGCGACCACTGGGTTCACCTGCCCAGGCCAGGTGCTTACCTACTCGTGGTCAACCCGGTGATACGCCAGATCCGTCTGGCCAGGGTACTCGTCGATGGGGGCAGTGCCCTCAACATCATCTTCGCCAAGACTCTAGAGGACATGGGCTTCGACATGACCAAGCTTGTTCCTTCAGACCAGGCCTTCTATGGCATCATCCCGGGTGCGGGCTCAACACCGGTTGGCAAGGTCACCCTCCCCATCACCTTCGGCACCCAAGACAACTACCGCACATAGTCCATCATCTTCGAGGTGGCCCCGTTCGAGACTTCCTACCACGCTATACTAGGGAGACCAGCTCTCGCCAAGTTTATGGCGATCCCCAACCACACATATCTTATCTTGAAGATACCGGCTCCAAACGGAGTCCTTTCCATCCACGGCGACATCCAGACGTGTCACTCCTATGAGATGGAGAACATCAACACCGTCGAGGCCCTAGAGAGAAGCAACAACCAGGCCTTGGTCGCTCAGGCGGCAAAGGCCCTCACAATGGACCAGCTCTAGAAGCCGCCCAACAACTCGGCGCCAGAGTCCCAGCTGCACCCTGACAGCCAGACAAAGGCGGATCAAGAGAAGACATCATTCATCATGCCCTTTGGGGCATACTGCTACAACACCATGACGTTCGGCCTCAAAAACGCAGGCGCCACTGTTGATGCTCCTTAGCGCCCCCGATTTATATACCGCAAGCGCACGGTTTCATGTAGCTTTTCCCTTAGAGTATTCCCCCAAGGTTTATCAATCCACGGAACCAAAGAAACAAGAAACAATCTACTAGCATAGAGATTCGTTTGTGTGAGATGGTGAAAATGAATCTAATCTACTAAAAACACGACAAACACCGAAGGTAGCAAGAGAAAGTTAGAGATAACCAATCTAGATCACCTAGACCATGCATATATTGTAGTTCCAGCTAGATAAAGTGAAGTAAGATAGATGTGAATCTCAATGAAAAGCCTCTTTAAACCCAAAATCTCCAATCCGATCCCTCGATACCTAACCTACTAAGTGGCAACGGCCTGTCACGACGCCACCCCTTTCAACGAGATACCCTGAAGCAAGTCGAACCCCCTTTGGTAGTTCCGCCATGAACCTCTAGCCACCATGACTACAAGATCATGCTAAGTGATCTATCTCGATAATAGATCTAGGATGAAGCGAACCCAAAGAAAAGAACGAAATCGAAAGAGTCGCTAAACATTCGGAAACACAAATAACTTCACCATGAATTATAGTACATCACAAGATCACAACTAGGGCCCTACCTTGATCTTGATGATCCTAGCTCCAGAACTCTGACGTGGTCTTCCTTGCAAGGTTCCCACGTCGGCTAGGGCGAACCCTAGACAACTAGCACGACCCTCGGCTCTCCGAGAGGTGTCCCTCTATCTTCTCTGCTCCTTGGCGTCGTCTCCCGAATTGATCTCTGCGTGAACCTTGGGGAGGGGTCTTTAAATAGCCTCAGGGAACCCTCGGTCAAAGGAGAGGTCGAACCGACCTAAAAAAGGTCTGGGCCGGCCGGCCTGGGTCTTTCCTTCGCCGGCTCGTGCTCAACTTTCTCCCCAAGTCTCCTGGAATCTTCTAGAGTTTATGTCTTTCACGATTTCACCCCTTTAGACGTCGTTATCTTCGAGATTTCTTCGAGGAGAAGGATAGGTTGGAAAATCCTTCCTTAAATATCTCTTTGCTTTGCTTAGCCCCGAAGTATCTCGATCTTATCTTTTGGGCTTCATTGGAGGGTGGATGTGCATGAACGGGCCTCTAATCATCATGGCCTTCGATCCTTTGTTCGGGCTTTGGCCTTCGTCTTTCTTCGTGTCATCGCGTGATCGTGGGCCTTGCCATTTCATGCTCCAAAATTGGTCAAAAACCAGCAAAAACGAAGTACCTCCAAAATATATGTGCAAACGTGAAAACGACCAATAATTGGGCCGAGGTTAGGATGGTTAGTGATTTTGATATTAAATTCATGCCATTATCAAAGTTAAACAGGGGATAAAATGGATACTTAAGGAGCGCCAACATTCCCCCCATGCTTAAACCTTGCTCATCCTCGAGTAAGTCTTTGATAAAAAATCAGCGCTGCCTTTCAGTGTCCAATCCCTGCACTTGATCATAAACGAGAAAACACAATGCTCCCAAAAAAATATTTTGCAATTAATAGTTCAAGTTGTAACCAGCTTTTTCAACGTGGAAGGTAGATACAAGTTAAATGCTTCCCCACAATTATTAAGCACATGCTCTCAAAATTAAACAAGCTCAGAATTAAGAAAGTAAGTTCCATAAGTAATGCTAAACCAAGATCAATAATTCAAACCTCATTGCAATTTGCTCATGGAAACTCTCAGCTCATCTTGTCTCTCAAACTTGCTAGAACTCTCTCCTTTCTTTCTCTCATATGTATGTGTGAGGCTTTATCTGGAGCTCTGGAAAGGTTAGTCCTAACAAAAGATATTATAATCAAGATATTATCAAAACAAGAAATACTTCTTATGGATTTACCGAGACTCGTCAAAAAGACCATTGGAAAATAATTTCTTTGTGGAGAGGGAGAGAATGGAACACACACTTTAGATGGTGGACATGTGCAAATGGCAATGGTTGATCCCAAGGCACGACTGAAGTCCTTGTTATCGGATTGCACATGGTTGGAATAATTGAGTATAGAATAATCTTCAAAGTACCTGGAGTTTAATGAAGCTAAAGGAACCGAGGAGCTTTTCATCATCATTCATTTTTTTTCTTTTGTCTCTTCCTCTTTTTTTTTCTTTCTTTTCTTTTTGCTCCTCAGAACCATTGGCAACACAATGCACTTACTCCACCTCCCCCCATGCTTGAACATTTGCTTGTCCTCAAGCAATGAAGTTATGATAACTTGATGGAGTGAGTGCACAAAACTTTATCAATTCTCTGGACTCAACTTTGGAATTTAATGGAGCATCACCTCGTGAAAGATTGAAGCCAACAGAGGAGGAAAAGGGGCAGGCCGGCCGGCCTAGGGGTGTTGAGCCGGCCGGCATACTGCCTGTAGGCCTCCACTTCTTCGGATTTTTCTTCTGCGAACTCTTTGATGCTTCCCAAACTTATGTTTTACTGAATTTTGCTCTTGATTCCACTGTTTTGCCGTCGAAATAAATATATACTCAATATATAGGTTGTGGTCAAGGAGGTGTTTCACAAAAAGATGTTTTTGATTAAGGGTGGATATCCAGCGAGGTTTGCGATGTTCCCGGTATAGAAACTCACAATGCATGGATAGAATGGCTAGCAAAAGAGAGGTACGCAAAAATACGGAATGGTGAGCTTCTTAGTCTCATACCAAAGAAGATAAATCCTGAATTAATTCACTTGAAAATAATTCTTGCTCTATGGTTTGTTATGATATATCATTTAGGCTTGTAGAAGGGTAGAGCAATTGCAAAAGGTATCATTGTCAAGGTTAGCTCAAAATTAAATCCAAATTAAATTTTCCTTGACAAGCTTAAATAAGAGAGCAAGAGTAAAAGATATTGGTCTTAATTTATCATAACCTCCACAATTGAATTAGCCGGCATTTAATTAATTTTCAGATCATGTTAGAGAGAGCATTAGTTTAATCATGCATAAACCAAGCACAAGAAAATAGACAAAGCGGCAACGATCATCATATTTAACATGGCACAAACTTTCTATCATCATTACTAACCATAATATTAAAGCGTAGGTGATGCATTTATTTATCATGGTGATGAAGACAAAAGAAAACAAATTGCACACATGCTGAAATAAATAAAACAGAAAATTGCTATGCACACACAAGCTTGCACACATGCTGAAAATAAATGAAAAGAAGTAGAAAAATCCAAACCACACGTGCGAGCATTTTATTCATGGTCATGCCGTCGATCAATCTCCTTGATTGGCTCTTGCGTTGTATCCTTGATCATAATACTGCTGAAATGCTCCTCCATTAAATTGTTCCGGTGGCGCCAAGCCTAGAAGTCCCATTTGATATGCAAGTCCTGCAGTTCCATCTTCTAGTTGGGTTGTATGCCTCCGGATGGCATCTATATCTTCCATGTTTCTTCTCGCATAAGCACCCATAATTCTCATTCCTTGTTCTGGTTGAGGGAGGTCAAAATATTGTGCTCCAAATGACGGGTTGGGCATCTCTCCTTGGTATGACGAGGGTATGTAGCCGTAGTTGCTAAATGGTGGGGGTGCCGCCGCAGCGTGCCCCCATGGTTGTTCTTGGCTTCCTTCCCATTGACTTGTCCATCCTTGCGGGTATCCCTGTCCACTTGATGCACCTTGAAATTCATTCCTCCAATAAGCAGAACTTGGTGGTGGAAGGTTTACTTCCAAGTCTTCTTGTTGTGCCGATGCCGATGTCCCATCAATTAACCTTCCTCTTTTTGATCTCTTCACCTTTTTTCCAATATTCTCAACTCGCAAATAATTTCAGCCTTTGATCGGGCAGGGAAATATCCATCTCAGAAATAGTAAATCCCTTCTTTTCATCCCCTCCGATATAATGGCCTTGCCTCAAATGATCAATCCCAATATCTCTTCCTAGGACATAAAATTTTTGGATCACTCGTAACCTCGGATTCATGGCTCGGGCTATCATTGTGAGATAACATCCCGAACCAACTTCTCCCATGCCGGATGATGCTTCACAAAGCCACCTTTCAACCATGATGTTGGTGGGATCAATTACTTGCTTCTTCACCAATGCAGTATACATCCAATTTAATTCTTGGTCGGTGACCTTCAATTCTCTCATCCTCCCGAGAATTCTCTTGCTCAACCAAGAGTGGAATATTTGGAGGGTCACATTACTTATATCTTTCCTTTAGCGGTTGACATCTTTTGCTATTTTTGTCCAAAATTCATCAAGCTCTCCATCTTCAACTTGCACCATTTCATATGCATTACTTTTGAATCCGAGCAAGCTTCCTATTTCTCCATAAGTGATTACTTTCTCTTCATTCTTGAGCCTAAATTTCGGACATGGAACTTCTTAATCATCCACCACTTCTGTTGATTTTTCTAATGTCATGAACATCTCAGGAGCCACTTCTTCTTGCATATCAACCGTGACACCGTCGGAAAATAACTTCCAACCGATGTTCTCCAATAACTCATAGATGTCATGATGAAATCCCAGCTTCACCAATGCTTCATCATCAAAACCATAATTTGCTCGTAGTCTTCCCTTCATGAACTTGAGCCTTTCTTCTTCTTCCTTCGACAAGATAATAAACCCATATTCTGAATTCTTGGGCTTGTATGGCGGTGGTGCGGATGACCTTGTCGAACGCCGTGGAGGAGGTGGCATCCCTTCGGTGAATCTCATGGAGGAGCTTCTCGGGTCTCTCATCTCACCAAGGAGCAGCATGTCGCTCCTCGGTGCGGGGTTGTCTTCCTCCATGCTCCGCGGAGAATCGGAGACCGAGTGCCACCGCGAAGAACTTGCCGGTGCGTCGGATGTTGATGAACGCGTCCTTCTCCTCTCGGCGATGAACTTCATGAGGCCACTCATGGTGACTCCTTTCTGCACACACTCAAAAACAAACACACCGGGGGTTTCTTGCCGGCGGGAGAACAATATATCGAAGAGTGGAACAAACTAGGAATTGTGGTGAATTTTCTGAGATTTTTGGAGTAGATTTTGGTGGACGAATTTTTCAGGGCTCTAACTGATGTTTCTGGGCAAAGAACTTGAAGAACATAAGCAAGGAAATGAGTGAGGAGTATACCTGCCAAAGGGGAGCACCAGAGGGCTTAAATAGGGGCCAGGCTGGCCGGCCTAGGGCCTTGGGGCCGGCCGGCCTAGGGCATTTCTGGCTCCTCTCCACTTCAATTTTCTCTGGTGGCTTCCTGGTGCAATTATTTGTTTCTGTCTAGTACATCTTGTATGCTTTGCACCGCCCAAATCATGTGAACCACTCCTTTGCCTTTGATGTCCACTTGCAACATTATTTCTCCACTTTGTGTCATTCACCTTGTCCATGCTTAATCATTCATCACATGGTGCCATCTTTGCTGAAAATCACTTGTCCTTCCCATGCATGGCTGCTCCCTCCTTTGAATTATTTGCATGTGGTGGTAGGTAGAGAGCACAACTCTTTCCCGTGAACTCACTTTGGTCAATGGATGTTAATCAAGCACATAAACCCTCTCCAAATCATGCTTAGATGTTTAATCCTCCTCTAACTTCGAAATTTCGGAATTGACTCAAAGCATGCAATGAGTTTAAATGAATAATTAGAGGGGAATTGAAACATCTTTACATTTGTAAGTCGAAAATATTTCCCGACTACATTAATTTTGGTTGCATCGGAACCGTTCACTTTCATGAATTGATAGTGAACAATCACGAATTCAACCGTGGGTATTGGGTTTAGGTTCTAATTTTTGCCAAAATGAGAGATTTTTGAAAAAGAGAATAATAAAGTTAGGAAAATTCTAATCCTATGGTGATGAAACTGAAAATTCTCTCTATGTTTGCACGAACCTACGCATCAAGAATTCAAATGATATAAACATAGCACGTCTCTACTCTTGTGTTTTATCTTAACTTGGTCCGGCCGTCATGGACAGGACGGTCGCCAAAAATAGGTATGGAATTTTGTATGTGGCTTTCTCAAGAAGAGGCAAATAAATCATAGGATGGCTCGTGTCATTGGGTTAAAATAAGAGATAACATCGGAATGACTGAGCGAATAAAATCCAAATCGAATTGTTTGACCGAACTACCAATTGTTCAAAAGTATATCATGTTCTTGCGTAGCAAAATTCTCGACTCACTTACCTAAACTTTTCGCGGGTTATCCTCCCGGCAGCTTATTCTTGACTCGACGAACGGGTTGAACTCCTGGCAGCTTTATTCTTGACTCGACGAATGGGTTGCCTCCCGCAAAGCGCTTCGTTTATAGTATATAGCTAGACTTTCTTCTTCTTCACTTCAGACCAACGCTCGATGATGGCACTGCAGTCTTGGGTACCCACTTCTGCACAATCTTTGGTGCGGGTTTGTCTTCTACGTTAGTCGTCTTTTTGGTCTTCATAGGCGGGCTTTTAGCTTTCTTCTTGATGGGTGCAATGATCTTCTTTGTCGCGATGGATGCGATGACTTCTATCTCCTTATTCGCTTCCTTCTTGTTCGGCTCCTCTTCTTTCTTTGGCTTCTCCTCTGTGACACGGCGGTGAGGCGGAACATATTTGACATTGATCATGTTGCATACCTCGAGGCGTGGACGAAACTTGAATTCGCTTGTGGTGCCATTGATGTCGAACTTTATCTCCCCCTTGCCAACGTCGATGTTCGCCCTTGCGGTCTTGAGGAAAGGCCTCCCAAGTATGAGAGGCGCCTTGCTCCCTTCTCCCATATCGAGAATCACAAAGTCAACGGGGACTAAGTGTTCTCCAATCTTCACGGGGACGTCTTTGGCGATTCCCAAAGGATAGCGAACGGAATTGTCCACTAACTCTAGGCACATGGCGGTGGGCTCCGGCTCCAGTAAGCGTAGCTTCTCAAACACATTCTTTGGCATGATGCTCACACTTGCACCGAGATCACAAAGTGCTCTTTCGAACATAAGAGACCCAATGGAACACGGGATGGTAGGACATCCGGGGTCCCTCTTCTTTTCAGGAGCTTCATTAGCGATTGCCGCACTACATTCCTCGGTTAGCTTGACAGTGCTTGGCGGTATCTCGCGCTTGTTTCCCATGATGTCTTTGAAGTAGCGAGAATACGTCGAAACTTGTAGAGCGTCCAAGAGCGGCATATTGATGCTCAACCTGCGTACCATGTCAACAAATTTGTTGAACTACTCATCTTCATGTTTGCAGTATCGTGGCCTTGGCGGTAGAATCTTGGTGTCTATATCATCTAGCTCAAACTCCGGCTCTTCGGTGACTATCTCTGGCATAGGAGTAGGTGCCTTCTCCTTGATGATGGTCTCCACTTCAACTCTTGGCTTAGGCTTCCTTGCTCCCGCCGCATGTTCGGGTTCTTCGGTCTCCTTTCCCGAGCGAGTTTGAATTGCCTTTGCCGTCTCCGGACTTTGAGGTTGCCCGGGCAATTTTCCTTTGTTGCTAGATAGGCGTCCGGCGAGCTGGGCTACTTGTGTTTCTAGCATCTTCATCATGTTGAGTACTTGAAGGTTAGAGCTCCCGACCTCCGTCACCTTGCCATCAATGTTCTCCAAAATCTTTTCCATAGCCTTGAACTTGGTGACGGTGTCCTTGTTGATCTTGCCTTGCTCCTCCATGAACTCCTTCAATTGTATACGAAGAGGCACCAAGTTTTGAATGGAAGAGCTTGCATTAAATTGGGTCTACCTTGCCTGTAGCGGAAGTTGGTTGGCGGAATCCATTCTCCCTTCTTCATGTAGTCGAGCATCTTGGCTTTGGCCGTACTCTCCACATTCTTCACATGTAGACCTTGCTTTGGCCGCCTTTAAATCGATAGCTTGGGCTTCTCTCTTTTCCACTTCCATCTTGTCCAACCTTCTCATGAGCGAGTCGATCTTCCCTTCTAGCACTTTTTCGCATTCCACTTGTAATACACTCTTCGTGGCGCCCACGGTTTGGAGTGGTTGTAGGCGCCCCGATGATGCCCATGCGTCATTGTCCGCCACCTTCTTGAATATCTTGAAAACTTGAGTAGGCATGAGCTCAATGATAGAACCTCCGGCCGATGCATCAATGATCCCCCTTGATGCAGTAGTGAGGCCTTGATAGAACTTCTGGACCACATCCTCCCTTGAAAACTTGTGATGAGGTACGGCGCGGATGTAGTCGTTGAAGCGCTCATAGGCTTCCACAATAGTCTCCGTCGGGGCTTGCGCGAATGTTGCAATCTTGTTGCGCAGAATCTGGGTCTTGCCCGGTGAGTAGAACTCCGTCATGAACTCTTTCATCAAGGACTCCCAATTTTGCACCGTGTGCGGTGGTAGAGAATGAAACCATTGCAGCGCTCTCCCAAGTAGAGAGAATGGAAAGAGCCTCGCTCTTATTTGATCTTGAGTCATCCCTTGCATGTCGAAGGTGCGGCATAGTTGGAGGAACGCTTGAAGATGTAGATTAGCGTCTTCTTTTCCAGTGAAGGGCGAGCTTTGCACCATCCTTATGATTGAAGTCTTGATCTCGAACGGATCTCCGATGTTGTCGAGATTTTGGATCGGCAAGTCCCGAACGTCCGGAGTGCATAGCTCTCCGATCGTACGCTCCGGCTCCGGTAGTGCCATCCCTTGGTGAAGTGACGCCTCCTTTGGACTTGTTGGTGGAGTTGCTTGAGGTGAAGACGATGAACCGTCGGCTTCAACTTTTGGATCTACTAGTTCCGGCTTCTTTGATCGTGCTTCTCATCTCCTTTGCCTGTAAATTTTTTCTGGATCATCCACAAAATTTTCGGGTTTGTTGGAGAGGCTCCCGTCCATCTCCTGTTAGGGGTTAGTGAAAAAGAAAAATATATACGAGATCTAAAAGATGAATGTAAAAGAAAAATAAAGCAAAATAAAGCAAACTCTAGATTAGATTGATTTTCGTGGAATATATCTGTTTTTTTAGTTAGCTCAGAAAAATAAGAGATCTAAAAAAAGTCAAAAAGAAAAATCAAGAAATATTTACGAATGCAAGTAAGATTGGATCTTAAATCAATGGTTCCCCGGCAACGGAGCCAGAAAAGCTTGTTGACGCTCCTTAGCGCCCCCGATTTATATACCACAAGCGCACGGTTTCGTGTAGCTTTTCCCTTAGAGTATTCCCCCAAGGTTTATCAATCCACGGAACCAAAGAAACAAGAAACAATCTACTAGCATAGAGATTCCTTTGTGTGAGATGGTGAAAACGAATCTAATCTACTAAAAACACGACAAACACCGAAGGTAGCAAGAGAAACTTAGAGATAACCAATCTAGATCACCTAGATCATGCATATGTTGTAGTTCCAGCTAGATAAAGTGAAGTAAGATAGATGTGAATCTCAATGAAAAGCCTCTTTAAACCCAAAATCTCCAATCCGATCCCTCGATACCAAACCTACTAAGTGGCAACGGCCTGACACGACGCCACCCCTTTCAACGAGATACCCTGAAGCAAGTCGAACCCCCTTCGGTAGTTTCGCCATGAACCTCTAGCCACCATGACTACAAGATCATACTAAGTGATCTATCTCGATAATAGATCTAGGATGAAGCGAACCCAAAGAAAAGAACGAAATCGAAAGAGGAGAACATGGTCGCTAAACATTCGGAAACACAAATAACTTCACCATGAATTATAGTACATCACAAGATCACAACCGGGGCCCTACTTTGATCTTGATGATCCTAGTGCCAGAACTCCGACGTGGACTTCCTTGCAAGGTTCCCACGTCGGCTAGGGCGAACCCTAGACAACTAGCACGACCCTCGGCTCTCCGAGAGGTGTCCCTCGGCTCCTTGGCGTCGTCTCCCGAATTGATCTCTGAGTGAACCTTGGGGTTGGGTCTTTAAATAGCCTCAGGGAACCCTCAGTCAAAGGAGAGGTCAAACCGACCTAAAAAAGGTCTGGGCCGGCCGGCCCAATGAGCCTAGGCCGGCCGGCCTGGGTCTTTCCTTCGCCGGCTCGTGCTCAACTTTCTCCCCAAGTCTCCTGGAATCTTCTAGAGTTTATGTCTTTCACGATTGCACCCCTTTAGACGTCGTTATCTTCGAGATTTCTTCGAGGAGAAGGATAGGATGGAAAATCATTCCTTAAATATCTCTTTGCTTTGCTTAGCCCCAAAGTATCTCGATCTTATCTTGTGGGCTTTGTCTTTTGGGCTTTATTGGAGGGTGGATGTGCATGAACGGGCCTCTAATCATCATGGCCTTCGATCCTTTGTTCAGGCTTTGGCCTTCGTCTTTCTTCGTGTCATCGCGTGATCGTGGGCCTCGCCATTTCATGCTCCAAAATTGGTCAAAAACCTGCAAAAACGAAGTACCTCCAAAATATATGTGCAAACGTGAAAACGACCAATAATTGGGCCGAGGTTAGGATGGTTAGTGATTTTGATATTAAATTCATGCCATTATCAAAGTTAAACAGGGGATAAAATGGATACTTAAGGAGCGCCAACAGCCACCTATCATAAGGCCATCCAGAAATGCCTCCAGGGGCAGATTGGGCGCAACGCTGAGGCTTACGTGGATGACGTCGTCATCAAGACTAGGTCCAATGATCAGTTCATTGCCGACCTACAAGAAACATTTGAAAATCTCAGGAGATTCAAATGGAAGCTCAATCCCACCAAATGTGTCTTCGGTGTCCCGGCAGGCAAACTACTCGGCTTCATCATAAGCAGCCGGGGAATCGAAGCAAACCCAACAAAGATCAACACTATCAGATTCATGAAGCCACCCAGGTGCAAGAAGGATCTGATGAAGCTCACAGGGTGCATGGCCGCCTTGAGTCGGTTCATCAGTTGACTCGGCGACAGAGGCCTGCCCTTCTTCAAAGTTCTTAGGAAGTCGGACAAATTCGAGTGGAATGAGGAAGCCGCCGCAGCCTTCCAGCACCTAAAGGATTTCCTCACAACTCCACCAGTCTTAACAGCTCCAGAAGACGGAGAAACACTACTCCTCTATATTGCGGCAACCACGCACGTGGTCAGCACAGCCCTGGTCGTCGAACATGACGAGCCAGGCCATGTCTACAAAGTACAACAACCCGTCTACTTCATCAGTAAAGTACTCGGTGAGTCCAAGCTGTGCTATCCTCAGGTGCAGAAACTCCTCTAGGCGATCCTCATCACGTCCAGGAAGTTGCGCTACTACTTCCAGGTGCACAACGTCAAGGTGGTTTCCTCCTTCCCCCTCGGCGACATACTTCATTACAGGGAGGCCAATGGCCGAGTCATCAAGTGGTCGGTGGAGCTAGGAGCCCTCTCCATCGAATTTCTCCCCCGCTCCACCATCAAGTCACAAGCCTTGTCGGACTTCATTGGTGAGTGGACGGAGATCCATGATCCACCACCTGATGAGCGACCATAGCACTGGGTCATGTACTTCGACGGCGCCGTCAACCTCGATGGCGCCGGGGCAGGCATCATATTCATCTCCCTGAGAGGTGAGCAACTAAAATATGTCCTGCAGCTACTCTTCAAGGCCACCGGCAATGCGGCCGAGTACGAGGCCCTCATCCACGGTCTCAGCATTGCAGCCTCACTCGGCATCAAGAGGCTACTCACGTATGGCGACTCCAAAGACATCATCCAGCAAGTCAACAAGGATTGGGACTGCACCCAGGAGAAGATGGACGCCTAGTGCAAGGAGATTCGCAAGATCGAGGCCCACTTCTACGGCCTAGAATTTCATCACGTCCTCCGAGACTACAACATGGCAGCTAACATACTCTCCAAGCTGGGCTCCAAGCGGGCACTCGTCCCGGGCGGCATCTTCGTGCAGGCTCTCAACTCCCCCACTGTCAAGATCGAGGAGGAACCTCCTACCAAACCTGACCTAGTGCCAGCCTTGGGCCAGGAAGTACTGGTCGCCGATCCAGATTGGTGAACCCCGATACTCGACTTTATCATCAACAATAAGTCCTACTTGAAGGACAAGGAGCACGAGCGACTCGCCCGCCGAGCCGCAAACTACGTCGTCATCGGAACCGAGTTGTTCAGGCACTCGGTCTCTTCAGGAACCCTTTTCAAGTGCATCTCCCAGTCAGATGGAGTCCGACTCCTCAGCGAGATCCACTCGGGAATTTGTGGAAACCACGCAGGAGCTTCCACCCTGGTGGGCAAAGCTTTCCGGTCGGGCTTCTATTGGCCGACGGCCCTGGTCGACGCCCAAACCATCGTCAGACGATGCCGAGGATGCCAGTTCTTCTCAAAGCAACAGCACGTCCCAGCTCAGGCTTTGCGGACGATCCCTCCATCCTGGCCATTCGCTTGCTGGGGACTCGATTCGGTGGGACCCCTGAAAACAGCGCAAGGCGGCTACACCTTCATATTCGTCGACATCGACAAGTTCACCAAGTGGATCGAGGTGAAGCCGGTCTCTGCCATGACAGCAGCCAAGGCAGTGAGTTCATCCAGGAGATAACGCACAAGTTCGGAGTGCCCAATCGGATCATCACAGACCTGGGCACCTCCTTCACCGGATCCGAATTCTGGGACTTCTGCCAGGAAAGCTGCATCAATGTGTACTACACCTCCGTGGCTCACCCCAGGTGCAATGGCCAGGTGGAACGTGCTAATGGCTTGATCCTTTATGGGCTCAAAGCCAGGATTTTTGACCCGATCGAAAAATATGGCTCCAAGTGGATCCAGGAACTACCCAGAGTAGTATGGGGGCTGCGCACGTAGAGAAGCCGGGCCACCGGTTACTCCCCCTTCTTCATGGTCTACGGTTCTGAGGCTATCCTCCCGACGGATATCGCCTTTGGTGCTTCGCACACCCAGAACTACGATGAAGGCGAGGTCGAAACAACTCGGTGGATAGACCTCGACTCGGCCGAGGAGCACCATCCGACGGCAGCCCTCCAGCACGCCCGGTACGAGCAGCAGTTATGCCGTTATCATGACAAAAACATCCAGCAGCGCGACTTCAACGTTGGCAACCTGGTACTCCGACAGGTCCAGACCCCCGGAGGCAAGCTAGCTTCTCCATGGGAAGGGCCCTTCATCGTGAGCAGCGTAGTCATCCCAGGAACATATAGACTGCAGCGCGAGGATGAAATGGACGTGGGCAATCCATGGAACATCAAATACCTTCGTCGCTTCTATCCGTAGAAAAAAAAGAGATATGTACCCTACTCATCATTTATTAATAAAGTTCAAAGTCTTCAATTATTCATATTTGTTTCCCCCGACCTGTCCAGTACACTCGGGGGCTATGTATCGGTCAGCCCGACTCGTCTCTTACACTTGGGGGCTGGGCTCGGCCAGTCTGACTCGTCCAAGTCTGCCCAGCGCAGGCACCCCCAACGTAACTAGTCGTTGCGAGCACAACCCTGTCAGTCATGGAACCACCCTGCGTCACCTTCTACTGCCCGCACGCTTGATGATCAGCTCTCAACCCGGCAAATAAAGGCACATCACAGGGTCGTCTGTTCCTAACTACTCGGCCAACTCAGCAGCAACTCATATTACGGAATCCAACACGAACACATGAAAATTTATTTACATACAAAATAAATATTGTTTCTTTTGGCCACCCGCTGACCATTTCTCCTCAGTTCCTACAATTACAGGTTCAGGTCAGCCGCCACGCACTCATCGATTGGCCGGGCATCGGCGAGGTAGTTGGCTGAGGCGAGGTCCGATGTCTCCGGTGCCATCCCGTCACCCACCGGCTCCAAGTCGGCCTCCGGGAAGTGGGACTTCACGAGTCCCAGGGTGTACTGGGCTGTGTCCTCGGCGACCCCCTTGGCGAAGATGCCGAGCCGCTTGAGCGCCGCCTCCAGCCATGCATCCAGCTCCTCCGCCGCGGCCGTTCCTTCCGGCTCAAAGGCGGCGAGGACGGTGCTCACCTTGCCGGTAAGCTCTCCAAGGGTTGTGACCGCCGCCGCAAGCCGGGCCTCCGCACCTGTCAGCAAGGTTTCATCTTAACTGCCCGCGAGTTGGATACGAAAGGAAATAGGGTGGTTCCAGAATCATACCTTCGTGCGCCCGGTGCTCCAGGCGGAGCTTGCCCTCCATGGCATCCTCCCTGGCCTCCGTGGCCTCCCGAGCCTTCTGCAGCTCGGTGTTGGCCTTCTCACAGGCCGTCAGGTCATGCTTCAGGGTGCGGACCTCCTTCTCCAGCCCTGAGAGGGTATCGATTAGCTTGAACCCAAACGAGTCGGCACAAAGTGTGGTATGCCTCTTACCCCGCTTGTTGTCCGCGAGGGCCTTCTCTGTCTCCGCCCGCTGCTTTTCCAGCAGGTAGTTCTGCGCCTCTAACTCAGCCAGACGGGACTCAAGCTGCTCGAGTCGGCCGTCTGCGGCCGGTGCCCCCCACATCCTCTCGGCGGCCCGTTGGCTCAGGCCGGCCAGTGCCTAACAAGAATAGGGCAATCAGCTCAAAATTCGGTGCGACACGAACAACTACATAGGCAAGGGATGTTAGCCTACCTCGGCCGATTCCGCCGCACAACGCGCGGCGGCCTGGAGCGGGGAACAGGGCCCTGACGAGCGGGAAGCAATTCCCGGCTCGGGGTCGCCTGCGGCAGAGGCGACGACGACACAGGTGGCATTTCTGCCACCCCCATCGGTGCGGCCTTTCCGGCCGCAGATCGCCCGGTGTCCTCCGCCTCCACCTCGCCCGGTGTCGCCTCCCGGTGAGTGCGGGACCGTGGCGGGCTCTCCACCGACGGATCGGAGCTAGCCACCCCACCCCGACGGGCCTCATCAGTGGACTCCTCCGCCTTCCTCTTCCTGTGAAGCCAAAAATCGTGCATCATCAAGACACAAATCACGATCAGAAATGACAAGGGATTGTACATGCAAATTCCACTTACCCCGCGCTCCAGTGAGCGGTGAAAGACAGCCTCAGCGGCATAGCGGGTGCCTGCGGTCGGGGCACGAGCGGATGAGATCCGAACCCTCCAATGTGCGCTAGCCCGGCCACTGCTTCCCCTTCACCGCGCCTGGCGTCAGCGCTGGCGCCTTCACCTGACAACTCGGGGGCATCCTCCGCCCCCAGTTCTTCACTCCCCAACCTAGAGGTGGCGGCGAAGCCTCCCTTGGGCAGGTGTTGGTGCTCCTTAAGTATCCATTTTATCTCCTGTTTAACTTTGATAATGGCATGAATTTAATATCAAAATCACTAACCATCCTAACCTCGGCCCGATTATTGGTCGTTTTCGCATTTGCACATATATTTTGGAGGTACTTTGTTTTTGCAGGTTTTGACCAATTTTGGAGCATGAAATGACGAGGCCCATGATCACACAATAACACGAAGAAAGACGAAGGCCAAAGCCCAAATCAAAGGATCAAAGGCCATGATGACTAGAAGCCCGTTCATGCACATCCACCCTCTAATGAAGCCCAAAGGACAAAGCCCACAAGATGAGATCGAGATACTTCGGGGCTAAGCAAAGCAAATAGAGATTTAAGGAAGGATTCTCCGTCCTATCCTTTCCCTCAAAGAAATCTCGAAGATAATGACGCCCAACGGGGTGCAATCGTGGAAGGTATAAACTCCAGAAGACTTGGGGAGAAAGGAGGACGCGAGGCAGCGAGAAAATGGGCCAGGCCGGCCGGCCCAGGCCCTTTAAAGGGAGTCTCAGCCTCCCCTTCGACCTAGGGTTTCCTAAGGCTATTTAAAGACCCCTCCCCCAGGCTCACGCAGAGGATCATTCGAGAGACGACGCCAAGGAGCAGAGAAGATAGAAGGACACCTCTCGGAGAGCCGAGGGTCGTGCTAGTTGTCTAGGGGCTTCCCTAGCCGACGTGGTGTTGGTGGTCCTTAAGTACCCATTTTATTATATGATTAGGAGTTGTTTTGGTAAATTCTTCGGGATGATTCATGTATTAACCCGCCACTTGGCACCCGAACTTGACCATTTTCGATTTTGTCCTGGATTTTGGAGCATGTTGCATTTTGACAGGAAATTGGACATTTTCGGAGATGTTTTGACGCATGGTTACAACTGGGCTAAGATGAGGAATAAGAGGAAGAGGCCACACGCGAAAGATGGGACCGAAAGGGGCCAGAAAGGGCCTAGGCCGGCCGGCCTGGAGCCCTTGGGCCGGCCGGCCTAGCCCATTTCGGAGCCCAATTGGTCTCAGTTTTCTTCAGCACGAAGTATGTGTCAAACCTAATCTATGTTTTACCAAAAACACCGACCATATCTGCCTATAAATACCCCGAAGCCGCCGTCAAAGGGGGAGCATTCGAGTTAGACACAAGAGAAAGGCGACACCGGAGGCCTCATTGTCCCTCGGCGCCGCTGCAAGTTGGAGGACAGCAAGGGATCCATCCCTTGCCGGAGATTTCACCACCATGATCGACTACGCTTCGCTTAGCTTCATGGGGTAAAGTCCTCGTTTGTTCATGGGGTTGTAAGGAGATCTTGAGTTGTAATTGCTGAATCCTTTATGAGATTGATATATCACAATTCTTGTTGATGATGCTTTGATGCTTAATAGTTCGCGACTTGGCTTTGGGTTTGCTTTGCTCTTGCATGGTTTACTTAGATTACATCAACTATCGTGTTCTTATTGATTCGTTACCAATTATCCTCGTGTAGTGACAGTATGCAGGAGGGAAAGGTTTTGATCTTGGAACACACCTTTGGTAGATTAGATCCATTCTTCGTTGCTTGGCGATTACATGTCTAGTGATCCTAGACCCTATGGACAAATGCTCTTCATATCTTGTGCACACACCTATCATTGCTCACTAGTCTAGATTAGATTAGTTTGGTTAGATTAGATCTATTTCACACTCAAACACTCAATATAGATCTTTTACCAACATCATTAGTGCTTAGTTAAGCATAGTAATACACTTGTTTCGTGGATTGATAAACCATGGGGGAATACTCTAAGGGAAAAGCTACACGATCCGTGCGCTTGCGGTACATAAATTGATGTTTTAAGGAGCGTGGGAACCTTGCAAGGAAGACCACGTCGGAGTTCTAGAGCTAGAATCATCGAGATCAAGGTAGGGCCCTGGTTGTGATCTTGTGATGTTCAATCATTCATGGTGAAGTTACTTGTGATTCCGAAATTTTAGCGACCATGTTCTCTCTTTCGATTTCGTTCTTTTCTTTGGGTTTGCTTCATCCTAGATCTATTATCGAGATAGATCGCTTAGCATGATCTTGTAGTCATGGTGGCTAGAGGTTCATGGCGGAACTACCAAAGGGGGTTCGACTTGCTTTTGGGTGCTTTCATCCAAAGGGGGCATCATGACATGGCATTGCTTTAGTAGATGGGGGTATCGAAGGATCGGATTAGAGATTTTGGGTTTAAAGATGTTTTTCATTGAGATTCACATCTATCTTGCTTCACTACATCTAGCTTGAACTACGACATGTAACACCCGGTTTATAAAAGGACATAAACCGAGCAATCATATACGTGCCATGATCAAGTCACACGTATATACAACAGAATGAACAATATATCACAGCACATATCACATAAAAGATATAATAAAGCGAGTACGAATGTTATTTATTACATTAATGACAAAATGTCTGATACAGCGGAAGCGTAAAATACATATACGAGAAACTCTCGGAAGCAGGGCGCCACAGGGACGTCGACTGGGAGACAAACGCCTAGAAGTCCTCGTACTCCTGGTAGCTCTGAGTGAACTCCCTCGCGTCGGCAGGAATTGAGCAGCAGTAGAGTATCCCCAAGAGGAAAAAGAGTAGAGTAGGCAAGAGTGAGTACACAACTTGTACTCAACAAGTATAACACAAACTATGAGGCTCTAAGGTTGGCTGACTTAACTGCATTAGCTTTTAATCTTGGCAAAATTTTATTAAAGCTATTTACTACAAGTTGATGATTTACCATAACCCAGTTACATAGTAATTAATCAAAATTTATTATGATACTACTAAGAACCAAACCAACCAACCACCCGGGGAAACCCTCCTAACCAAAGGAAGATAACCCCACTAATCAAAAGGAGGATCTGGGCTGCTCATGACAGCGAGCACGGCTAGTATACCAGTTTTACACTCTGTAGAGGTTGCACGTCTTTACCCACAAGTCGTGAGCTACGCTAGTTGTTCATCACACTTCCTTAGGTGAGATGACTAGAAAACTCACTATGAGGCCGTCACAAAGGACCACGTTGGTAAGGTGTAACCGCTAAGGATTCAGGCAATGCAATGATGGTGCCCACCTCGAGGGGGCACAAGATAACACAGACCAGCCTCGTAGTGCAGGGACCATTGAAGCTCGACCCCCCTCTTGCCCCGTCGGTAAGTTACTCCCGAACCAAAATGACCCAATTAGTAAGCCAAGACCGTCCCATTCCAGTCTTGTGGTAGCGCTGTTGTCCCAAGTTGTCGCTCTATGAACCGGTCCTTATGGAGAGTGGCCAACCCAGCAGTAGGCACCGTGCTATCCCCCTAAACCATGTTTCTAACAAAACATATTTTAACGAGACGTGAGCCACTCAAACAGGCCACTCCCAGAATTAAGTTGCATATACCATTAATCAAATTAATTAAAAAGGACCAAGTGTGTTATAGCGCGGCACCTAGCACAACTAACCAAAATGCAACCCAAGGGATATATAAAGGATATAAAGTGGCTAGGAGAGTCCTTATAGGCATACAGTATTAAAATGCAGTATGAAAATGTATTTAAAGGTGATAGGTGGTGTTCATGTTATACTTGCCTTCCTCAAACTGCTCCTGCTGCTGCTCAAACTGATCTGAAGATGGATGCTGCTCCGGGTACTGGTACTGGGGCTCCTCAGATGGATCAACGTCTACTCACGATCACATGGCCAAAAACAATACACAACATAAACATACATGCAAATAATGGCATACACTAAGAAACAGTACAATAATACATGAAAACAGCAAACAAAACTATGCTAGAACTATTCTACGCATTACAACGATCGCGTGAGCGCAAGAACCAATAAAAACGAAGCTATAAATAAAAAGATATAAGCGTTATAAGATACAAGGGTTTATCTGAAATACTGCACAAATAACAGGGATTAAACTATAATGGGCATACTTTAGCATGAACTGTACCCGAAAATCGTACAAAACATGTACTGCAGTGTGTAAGAGACAAGGATTAGGACAAAAATAGTGATTAACAAGGTATTCAGGGGCTAGAAGACAATATTAGCATGACACAGAAAAGTTGTGCTGCAATAACAACTAAGGACAGGGACTAGAATAAAAAAGTCCATGTGACCAGCAGCCCTCACGTGGATGTGTTGGGCACTGTTCTGAGAACTCAGTCTATGGGTTCCATGGACCAAAGAAGAGTGAACTGTGGTCTACGGTGAACCAGGTCCACATGAAGGGGTATCTCCTGATCTAATCTACACCGTGGGTTTCAGATCGGACGGCTGATGGACCTTCTTCTTCCTCTGGCCAACAGAAGGTGAACCGTAGGGACAGACCTCCATGAACGTGTGCACATGGCTCTATGCTACAACACTAGATCGATCTACGCTCCACGGAAAACGCCCGAAAGCGGCAAAACGGAAAGCTCTCGGCATGGGGATCTCACCTAGGGCACTGGGGAGAGCTGCGACGGCGTGGGCTGATCTCGGGACGTGGAGAGCTCGAACTGGGAACTTCCTGGAATGGCGACAATGAGCGATGTCGAGTGGCGGCGGCGACTGGGCAAGGTTCGCGGCGCGGACGATGTGACGCAGCTTCGGCCTCCAACTCCCTCGAACGCGTGCGAGGGTCGGCTGCGGTCACAGAGAAACAGTCAGGGTGGTCAAAAAGCCAGCGGCGGTGCTGAATTGCAGCAAGAACTCCACTCACTAGCGATGGGTCTCAGAAAAATTATAGGAGGTGGTGCGGGCAGGGGGCTGAGGAGGTGGCCGGCCTAGTTCCTTGGTCCAAGGTGGGCAACTGCAGCGACTTGCGGCGATGAAAACGCGGCGGAACGGCCGGACCACGCGAGCGCCATGCGCCGGCTCCGGCTCCGGGAATATGGTGGCGATTCTAGGATCTGGAGGAGGCTTGTGAAGGGAGGCTAGGGTTCAAGGGGTGCGGGGCACCGTTTATAAAGTGACTCAGATGATCTTGGGGAGTCATGCCCCGGATGGAAGGCCCGCCGGGGATCGCGGCAGAACGGGCGCGGTTGTTGCTCTGCGGAGGAGATGGAGCCGCCAGGTGGGACCGGCGTGTCGGTGAGAGAGGGGAAGTGCTATGCGAGCGTCCGCGCGACAGAGCTAAGGAGCTGACAATGGGCCTGAGAAGGAGGGCGTGTCCGCGTAGGGTCCTGGGGTGCTAACGAGCGGGCCCAAGGATGCCGGGAAAGGGGGTTGCACGAGGAAGGCGAGTTCTGGTGACTGACAGGTCGGCTGGCCGGGGATGCGGGGTGCGCACGCAGCGCGGCTGCCTGCCAGGTGGGGACGGTGAGTTTGGGTCGCGGTGTGGTGCACTGCGCATACTGCGGCCTCTGATTCGCGGGCCATGGCACTGCTGCGCTAGTGGTTGCTGCGGGGTGGCGCATTTTGGTTCGTTGCAGGTGGGGTCAAGGCGTCGGGGCGGCTTGTGCGCGCTGGAGCGGGCTGCAGAGAAGGATGGGCGCGCGGAACTGAGGGGAGCGGGGGAGCGCTGGGCCGAGCGCAGAGCGGCCGAGCGCGTGCGGAGGGTGCTGGGCTGCTGTGCTTCGCGAGCTGAGCGCGGGAAAAGGAGCGGTTTTTTTATTTTTATATTTTTTATTTCCGTTTTTTACAAAAATATAATTTCGATTTGGAAATTTACAGAAATATACCCCGGCCGCCCTGCTGCCGGGCAGCCGGGACCTGGCCGCCCTGCTGCCAGGTGGCAGGGACTTGAACACAAATAAAAGAAGAAGAAAAATTGCAGATAGGTCCATGGGGCCGGACGCCCGGCAGCGGGGCGGCCGGCCCCCCTGGCCGCCCGGCAGCTGGGCGGCCGGCCCCCCGGTAGCTGGGCGGCCGGCCCCCCAGCCCTATATAAGGTGTTGGCCCCCCTCACCCCCATTTGGCTTACTAAAAATCCAGAAAAAAAGAAAAGAGAGGGAGGGAGGGAGAGGAGGGGTGAGGGAGAGGCAAAGCGGCGAAGCCCTGTCGGATTTTCAAGGCGGCGACTTTAGGTAACTAAAATTTTCTACATTTTATAAATAGATTATGTTGTAATTTTTTTTTGAAACAGTAGATTAGCAATCAGTTCAATTATTGTTAGGAGTGATTAGTGTTACATTTAGATGCAGTTACTTATAGTGATTAGCGTTGATATTGTACATTTAGTGTTAGATTTAGTATTAGAAAATACTAAAAAATTGTTAGAGAAGTATTAGAAAAAAAATGCAAGATAATATTAGAAAATTGTAGAAAAAGTTAGAAAATGATAGAAATTTTTTTAGAAAATGTTAGAAAATAGTTTAGCAATCAATTTAATTATTATTAGGAGTGATTAGTGGTACATTTAGGTGTAGTTACTGATAATGATTAGCGTTGATATAGTATATTAGCAATCTGATTGCTCACTTGTGATTACCAGGGCTCAAAACCATGGCATCCTCAGGATCCACGTACATTCCATGGAATAAGGTGACGGAAACAGTCCCCCAAGGAGTCCAGGTGCCTATGTGTTTTTGCGGATCCTTGTGCAAACTAATGAAATCAAGGGTTTTGGGGGACGACTTTGGCAAGAGATTCTTCATGTGCGAGAATTACGAGTACGACCCGCCCAAGCATTACGGCAAGGACCGAGCAAAGGTACTACAAAACACTATCAGAGTTTGTCACTTTCTACTCTAGTAATGACTTCTAACATGATTTGGGGAAAGACTCCACCGCGTCTATGTGATTTCGTGCAGTGGTTAGACACCGAGCAATCTCAGCAAGATAAGGACCACGTGGAGCGTCAAGCAAGGTGGGCTGCACAAAGGTGGCAACGAATGCTGCATGAAGAACATATGGAGGAGAAGCGCAAGAAAAACCAGGAAGACATTCAGAAGAGGATTGCAGAAGTGGAACGTCAGAAGGCAGAGGAACGTGAAGCTGACAGGGAGAGGAAGCGAGAGAGGGCCCGCCGTGCTAAGGAAGCAGGGTCTGAAGCTATTAGGAAGGGAAAATATCCCCGGTGCACTCAGTAAAGAACCACCATGTAATCCTGGCATTTTACATTTCCTAAGGCATGTTAGGTTTACTCACAACACGAGGTTATCGTGTTGCACATGCCATGGTTTTCATTGTTCAAGTATCTAATAGTATGAACGCCTTAAGCCTCTGCTTTGTAATGGTAGCATTGTTTACAAAACTGTATTGCAAACCGAAAATTTATGATTCGTAACTACCCTTCTATTTTCAGTACAATTTCCAGTTTTTCCAGTGAGATATGAATTTTGAGTTACCACTCACTTCTGTGTTCTTGGATTGTTTTTCCAACCATCATATATATATATATATATATATATATATATATATATATATATATATATATATAATCAGGGAGCGTACAGTGGAAAACTCTATTAAATGCATGAACACTTCACATTTTGTAAAAGCGGAGTCTTTGATTTTTCTTTTCATAATTCGTCAAGGAGAGTTGAAAAGTACAGAACAACTCAAATAAAACAAAACACATAACAATTCAAATAAAGCAAAACACAGAACAATTCAAATCAAGCAAAACACAGAACAATTCAAACACAGAACAATACCTTCGTAATATTACATGCTACAATCTGGTGCAAATACATATCCATACATAACGAAATGTAATTATCACATACAGGTCGGAATACATATCCATACATCTGGTTCAAATACATATGCACACATAACGAAATCTAGACACGATGGGCTCCAAACTCTGGAGGCAATCCATCGATGGGATTTCCAGAAGGTCCAACTTCAGCACCAGCATTATCGTCTGATGAGTCCCCACATTCATCCATCATTCGAGCCTCTTGGTCTTCATTCTGTACAGCTTCCACAATTCCAGGTATCCGCTCACCCTCATCAGCTAAACCTTGCGGCTCAGGTTGAATGACATGCACGTTCTGATCTTCTTTTTCTCCTACCTGATCAGCTATACCTTGCGGCTCAGGTTCTGTGACATGTATGTTCTGATCTTCATTTTCTTGTTCCACTGCTTGGTTCATATGAGATGATGTACTTGTTGATCCTTCACCGAAATGGCCTGCCTTCTGGTGAATCTGAATTAGCATTGCAAGAGGCCACCCGCGGTCAAGAGCTGCTTGCATGTAAGTCCACCATTCTTCGGTGTTTGCTATAAGCATAAACTCCCAGACATCCCCTTCAGTTCCCCAATTTGTCACAGTCTGAACGGTTAGGAAATGAGTCTTTGGATTCACATTGAATATCTCGTGAAGCCATTTGCGTATGGAACCAAAACTCCTCTCTAAGGGTTTATCTATTCCGCACTCCCTTCATTCAAAAGCTGATAGATCTACTCCATACGCATCATGAGAAATATATCCGTCACCATAATGAACTTGAAAACGAAGCTTGCTCGACATATCTGGACACAGAATCATGATATTAAATTTATTGCTAATCTACTGTTTCAACAAAAATAATTACAACAAAAATAATTTCTCGACATATCTGGACACACAATCATGCTATTTGTAAAGCGTAGAAGAATTTTGGTTACCTGCAGTCGCCGGCTCGAAAATCCGGCAGGGCTTCGCCTCTCTCCCTCCCTCTCTCTTTTTTCTTTGTTTCTGGAATTGTAGTGATGCAAATGAGGGGTGGGGGACCAGCCAACCCTTATATAAGGGTGGTAGAGCCGGCCGCCCCGCTGCCGGGCGGCCGGCCCCAGGGACTTGTCTGCAATTTTTTTCTTCTTTTTTTTGCATTCAAGTCCCTGCCGCCCGGCAGCCGGGCGGCCAAGTCCCGGCCGCCCGGCAGCGGGGCGGCCGGGGTATATTTCTGTAAATTTCCAAATCAAAAATATATTTTTGTAAAAAACAGAAATAAAAAATAAAAAAATAATAAAACCGCGGAAAAGGAAGGAGTGGGAGCGGGTTGGGCCGCCGGGTTGGGGAAGTGGGCCGGTGCGGGAGAGAGGAAGAGGAGGAATGGGCCGGCCGGGTTTGGGCTTGGGTTTTCTAATTCCTTTCCTTTTCTATTTCTATTTTTCTCTTCCAAACTACACAAAAATCTATTTTGAATTCAAATAAACTTTGAACTCAACTCCTATGCACTCAAACAAAATAAAGCCATGCACCAGCATGAAATGCACAAACATATTTATCCTAGAAAAATTTTAATTACTTGTGAGAGAAACATTAATTTAAAAGCAAGACTAAGCATATAAAACCTTAGAAAATTAAATAAAGCCAATTACTTGTGAGAGAAACATTAATTTAAATTAGGGTGTTACACAACATATGCATGATCTAGGTGATCTAGATTGGTTATAACTTTCTCTTGCTACCTTCGGTGTTTGCTGTTTTTAGTAGATTAGATTCATTTTACACCACCTCAACACAAAGGATTATCTATGTTAGAAGATTGTTTCTTATATCTTTGGTTCCGTGGATTGATAAACCTTGGGGGAATACTCTAAGGGAAAAGCTACAAGATCACGTGCGCTTGCGGTATATAAATTGGGGCGCTAAGGAGCGTCAACAAGCTTTTCTGGCGCCGTTGCCGGGGAACCATCGATTTAAGATCCAATCTTACTTGCATTCGTAAAGATTTCTTTTTCTTGATTTTCCTTTTTGATTTTTTTTAGATCTCTTATTTTTTGTGCTAACTAAAAAAACGGATCTATTCCACGAAAATCAATCTAATCTAGAGTTTGCTTTATTTTGCTTTATTTTTCTTTTATGTTTTAGATCTTGTATATTCATCTTTTAGATCTCGTATATATTTTTTCTTTTCACTAACCCCTAACAGGAGATGGACGGGAGCCTCTCCAACAAACCCGAAAATTTTGTGGATGATACAGAAAAAATTTACAGGCAAAGGAGACGAGAAACACGATCAAAGAAGCTGGAACTAGTAGATCCAAAAGAAGAAGTCACCGGTTCATCGTCTTCACCTCAAGCGACTCCACCGACAAGTCCAAAGGAGGCGCCACTTCACCAAGGGATGGCGCTACCGGAGCAGGAGCGTACGATCGGAGAGCTATGCACTCCGGACATTCGGGACTTGCCGATCCAAAATCTCGACAACACCAGAGTTCCATTCGAGATCAAGACTTCAATCATAAGGATGGTGCAAAGCTCGCCCTTCACTGGAAAAGAAGACGCTAATCTACATCTTCAAGTGTTCCTCCAACTATGTCGCACCTTTGACATGCAAGGGATGACTCAAGATCAAATGAGAGCGAGACTCTTTCCGTTCTCTCTATTTGGGAGAGCGCTGCAATGGTTTCATTCTCTACCGGCACATGCGGTGCAAAATTGGGAGTCCTTGATGAAGGAGTTCATGACGGAGTTCTACTCGCCGGGCAAGACCCAAATTTTGCGCAATAGGATTGCTACATTCGCGCAAGCCCCGACGGAGACTATTGCGGAAGCCTATGAGCGCTTCAACGACTACATCCGCGCCGTACCTCATCACAAGTTCTCAAGGGAAGATGTGGTCTAGAAGTTCTATCAAGGTCTCACTACTGCATCAAGGGGGATTATTGACGCATCGGCAGGAGGATCGATCATTGAGCTCACACCGACTCAAGTTTTCAAGCTATTCAAGAAGGTGGCGGACAATGACGCATGGGCATCATCGGGGCGCCTACAACCACTCCAAGCCGTGGGCTCCGCGAAGAGTGTATTGCAAGTGGAACGAGAAGAAGTGCTAGAAGGGAAGATCGACTCGCTCATGAGAAGGTTGGAGAAGATGGAAGTGGAAAAGAGAGAAGCCCAAGCTATTGATTTGAAGGCGGCCGAAGCAAGGTCTACATGTGAAGAATGTAGAGAGTTGTTGGCGCTCCTTAAGTACCCACTTTATCCCTTGTTTATCCTTGATAATGGCATGAATTTAATATCAAAATCACTAACCGTCCTAACCCAGGCCTAATTATTGGTCATTTTCACACTTGCACATATATTTTGGAGGAACTTCATTTTTGCAGATTTTTGGTCTATTTTGGAGCATGAAATGACGAGGCCCGTGATCGAGCGCTAATACGGAGAAAGACGAAGGCCAAAGCCCAAAGGAAGGACCAAAGCCCATGTTGATTCGAAGCCCATTCATGCACATCCATCCTCCAAGAGAGCCCAAAGGACCGAGCCCACGAAGATGAGATCAAGATACTTTGGGATTAAGCAAAGCAAATGAAGATTTAAGGAAGGATTCCCTATCCTATCCTTTCCTCGAAGATATCTCCAAGATAATGATGTCAAAAGGGGTGCAATTGTGAAGTACAGAAACTCTAGAAGATGCGAGGAGTCTACACGCAAAAAATGAGATCGAGACGAGCCCGAAAGGGGGTAGGCCGGCCGGCCCAGACCGTTTTCAAGGCGGTTTGGCCTCCCCTTCGACCGGTGGCTTCCTCGGCTTATAAATAGCTCGCACCTTATTCATCTCGAGGCATCATTCCACCCAGAACTCGACGAAAACCTAGGGTCAAGACCGGAGGGAGACAATGGCCGCCACAAGTCTTCGAAGTTGTCTAGGAGATGGCTTAGGCCGCCCCTAGCCGCCATGGCCTCCCTGCGAGGTTGTTCCATGGTGGAGTTCGTGAGCTAGTTGGAGTCGTCAATGGTATGTACTCGGTGGTGACGATCCAAACGAATCTATTATGTGAGTAATGATAATCATGTCTTCCGAATCTATTAGCGATCATGTTCTCTCTTTTGATTTCGTTCTTTTCTTTGGGTTTGCTTCATCTTAGATCTATTATCGAGATAGATCGCTTAGCATGATCTTGTAGTCATGGTGGCTAGAGGTTCATAGCGGAACTACCAAAGGGGGTTCGACTTGCTTCAGAGTATTTCGTTCAAAAGGGGGGCGTCGTGACAGGCCGTCTCCACAGAGTAGGTGGAGTATCGAGGGATCGGATTGGAGATTTTGAGTTTAAAGATGCTTTTGATTGAGATGCATGATTTATTTGCTCATTAGCTTGAACTACAACTAGATGACGATAGGCCTAGTCATGTCTTTGGTTTTGCTATGATTAATCCTATGTTCATGGATGAGATCAACCTTTACACATCACTCATATCTGTCAAAGGTTTACCCTTTATATGCAATCAATGCTTTATGTTAGGATAGATCCGTTAGATTAGATGGAAAACCTTAGGTAGTTCTTTGTCGATCCACGGATTGATAAACCTTGGGAGAATACTCTAAGGGAAAAGCTACACGAACCGTGCGCTTGCGGTATACAAATCGGGGCGCTAAGGAGCGTCAACAAGCTTTTCTGGCACCGTTGCCGAGGATCGGCAATACGAACCCTAGGGCGATCTATCTAGTTTTTGGACTAAACCTAATTTTATTATTGCATATATGCTGTGTTTCTTGTTTGTGTCCATGAATGCAGGTAAAACCCTAGACACAAAGCGATTGAGAAGTTCTCAACGTCCGTACTTTGACAAGTGCAATCTCACTCAAGCAAGTTGATGGCTACGTGAAGACCCGCTCTTTAGTGGTAGGTGCTAACTTTTGTTAGTGGCCCAGCATCCGCTATCGAGTCCCCACTCCCCAAAGAAAAAGATGATAAATAAATTACACCGCTGTGTTAATTGATTTTAAAGACTAATATTTTTGGAAAAAATTGTTTGTTCAAGCAATAGGTATGAAGCATGCCCGCGAAGAAAATCGTGCGATCGGATCATCATCATCTCCAAAGTGTTACTGTTGTAATGAGTTTTTCATCCAAGATCAGAGAAGTACCATGAGAAAATAATAGATTATTTTGAAGCTCCATCAAGTCTACTTTCCAACACATCAAGAATCATGAATTTTGGAGATCGGTGTGAAGAGTTGTGGTGAAATCTTTCAATGCTGCGCGTTCTGGAATGTCTCGGGACAGAGCGTAGTGCCGGAGAAAAACGACCATAACTTCTTCATCCGGAGTCCGTTTGGGATCAATGACCACTCGTTGAAAAGGTAATTTCATAAGGCTTGCCATGGAGTAGAATTTTTGTACATGTTCTGTGCAGGATGATCAAGGAATTCAACGAAGAATAGGCAGCAACAAACAATGGAGAAAGTGATGACGATGTCGCAAGATGTTTGGAGAACCTTGTGCACAAAAGTTGATGATTTGAAGTTGACCAACGCTAGAGGCAAAAATATTAGAGGAACCATGATGCCACCCATCTTCTCCATGGGATGCTCAAGAAGCTTCTAGTCGAGTGCAATCAAAGAAAGAGACCGCTCTCATCATCGACACAAAGCACGGGAGCCTCCTTCGATCCCGACACCTTAGGTAAAGAAAGAACCATGGAGATAGACCATTGGAGCCATGCTACTCGCTGGTGAATTAATGGTGATGACCTTGAAACTAAGGATGCACAACAAGACGCTCCGAACACCACAAGATCAAGATCATCGATATCTTCGGATCGATTCGTAAGAAGTCATTGTTATCATCAATATTCTGCTCAACTTCAGAAGCAAATAGCAGCATATTTTTGGATATTCAAAAGCTCCACGAAGTTCCCATCCTAACGAATCAAGGACCAAGTCAATCGGAGATTCCTACAAGCGGGTATGGCCAAAACATTGAAGGTTGTGCACTCTGAAAATTTCTGGACAGCACGCAGCGCCAAAAGTGAAACGGGCATAACTCCCTCGTTTGGACTCCGTTTAAGATGAATGACCACTCGTTGGAAAGGTAATTTCATAAAATTTTCAATAGAGCTATATTTTGGTATATGTTCAGTTGAGTATGCAGGAGAGATTCCACGAAGAAGAGGCAGGAGCAACGCGATGAGAACAAGATAGAGAAGATGACGATGATAACAATGAAGGTGAGCTTGGGCGATTTTTTCATCAAGCATACATGATAAAATTCAGAGGATTGGAGCAGAGGAAGAACCCCAATGACATTGGCAAATGAAGGCACAAGCGGTCGACCTTCGACAAACGAAGATGTTGCAAACAAACCACGACAGATTACAAGAGCGCAACATTCAACACATGGAGACGTGAGAAGCAAATCACGACGGACCACGAGGAGTGCATCAAGATGACATCTCTCACAAAGCACCACGACTCCAATGAGTATGAAAAAGCTCCGATGCTAAGGTATACATTGAATTCTTAAGCTTCTATTAGTTTTGTTGATAATCTTTAAAAATCTCATGCTCAAACCGATAGTCGGAATGAAAGTTTAAATTATATGCCTTGTTCTTTTCATGATGATAGGCTAGAGTTTCTTGAAAATGTTGATTTCACGCTTAAAGAACCTCTACCTAATAATGAGCTCCGCGCTATGCAAGAAACACATGCTGCATTTAATTACACCATGCCTTGTTGATGAAATTTAATTGAGGATGTGATTATGTTGCATATGTGATTCCGAATGTTTAGCGACCATGTTCTCTCTTTCGATTTCGTTCTTTTCTTTGGGTTTGCTTCATCTTAGATCTATTATCGAGATAGATCGCTTAGCATGATCTTGTAGTCATGGTGGCTAGAGGTTCATGGCGGAACTACCAAAGGGGGTTCGACTTGCTTCAGGGTATTTCGTTCAAAAGGGGGCGTCGTGACAGGCCGTCTCCAGAGAGTAGGCGGAGTATCGAGGGATCGAATTGGAGATTTTGAGTTTAAAGATGCTTTTGATTGAGATG
The DNA here is from genome assembly GCF_016808335.1 of Panicum virgatum. Classification (NCBI taxonomy): domain Eukaryota; kingdom Viridiplantae; phylum Streptophyta; class Magnoliopsida; order Poales; family Poaceae; genus Panicum; species Panicum virgatum. Next base: position 28,988,574 of record NC_053141.1, on the reverse strand, counting down.
CATGATTTATTTGCTCGTTAGCTTGAACTACAACTAGATGACGATAGGCCTAGTCATGTCTTTGGTTTTGCTATGATTAAGCCTATGTTCATGGATGAGATCAACCTTTACACATCACTCATATCTGTCAAAGGTTTACCCTTTATATGCAATCAATGCTTCATGTTAGGATAGACCCGTTAGATTAGATGGAAAACCTTAGGTAGTTCTTTGTCGATCCATGGATTGATAAACCTTAGGGGAATACTCTAAGGGAAAAGCTACACGAACCGTGCGCTTGCGGTATACAAATCGGGGCGCTAAGGAGCGTCAACAAGAGTACAGCCTTGTCCAAAAGAATTGCCCGGAGGAAGCCAAGATGCTCGACTACGTGAAGAAGGGAGAATGGATCCAGCAACCTAAGTTACGCTACGGGCAAGGTAGACCTCAATTTAATGCAAGCTCTTCCATACAAAACTCGGTGCCTCTTCGTATACAATTGAAGGAGTTCATGGAGGAGCAATGCAAGATCAACAAGGACACCATCACCAAGTTCAAGGCTATGGACAAGATCTTGGAGAACATTGATGGCAAGGTGACGGAGGTCGGGAGCTCTAACCTTCAAGTACTCAACATGATGAAGATGCTAGAAACGCAAGTAGCCCAGCTCGCCGGACACTTATCTAGCAACGAAGGAAAATTGCCCGGGCAACCTCAAGGTCCGGAGACGGCAAAGACAATTCAAACTCGCTCGGCAAAGGAGATCGAAGAACCCGAACATGCGGTGGGAGCAAGGAAGCCTAAGCCAAGAGTTGAAGTGGAGACCATCATCAAGGAGAAGGTGCCTACTCCTACGCCAGAGATAGTCGCCGAAGAGCCGGAGTTTGAGATAGATGATATAGACACCAAGATTCTATTGCCAAGGCCACAATACCGCAAAGGTAAACATGAAGATAAGCAATTCAACAAATTTGTTGACATGCTCCGCAGGTTGAGAATCAACATGCCGCTCATGGACGCTCTACAATTTCCAACATATTCTCGCTACTTCAAAGACATCATGGGAAACAAGCATGAGATACCGCCAAGCACCGTCAAGCTAACCGAGGAGTGTAGCGCGGCAATCACCAATGAAGCTCTTGAGAAGAAAAGGGACCCTGGATATCCTGCCATCCCGTGTTCCATTGGATCTCTTATGTTCGAAAGAGCACTTTGTGATCTCGGCGCAAGTGTGAGCGTCATGCCAAAGAACGTGTTAGAGAAGATAAGCTTACCGGAGCCGGAACCCACCGCCATGTGCCTAGAGTTAGCGGACAATTCCGTTCGCTATCCTTTGGGAATCGCCGAAGACGTGCCCGTGAAGATTGGAGAACACTTAGTCCCCGTCGACTTTGTGATTCTCGATATGGGAGAAGGGAGCAAGGCGCCTCTCATACTTGGGAGGCCTTTCCTCAAGACCGCAAGGGCGAACATCGACGTTGGCAAGGGGGAGATCAAGTTCGACAACAATGGCACCACAAGCGAGTTCAAGTTTCGTCCACGCATCGAGGTATGCAACATGATCAATGTCAAATATGTTCCGCCTCACCACCGTGTCACAGAGGGGAAGCTGAATAAAGAAGAGGAGCCGAACAAGAAGGAAGCGAAGAAGGAGAAAGAAGTTGTCACGTCCATCGCGACAAAGAAGATCGCTGCACCCGTCAAGATAAAAGCTAGAAGCATGCCTGTGAAGACCAAAAAGATGACTAACCTAGAAGACAAACCCGCACCAAGGATTGTGCGGAAGTGGGTACCCAAGACTGCAGCGCCACCATCGAGCGTTGGTCCGAAGTGAAGAAGAAGAAAGTCTATCTATAGACTATAAACGAAGCGCTTTGCGGGAGGCAACCCGTTCGTCGAGTCAAGAATAAAGCTGCCGGGAGTTCAACCCGTTCGTCGAGTCAAGAATAAGCTGTCAGGAGGACAACCCACGAGAGATTTGGGTAAGTGAGTCAAGAATTTTGCTACGCAAGGACATGATAAACTTTTGAACAATTGGTCGTTCGGTCGAACAATTCGATTTGGATTTTATTCGCTCGGTCATTTCGATGTTGTTTCTTATTTTAAACCAATGACATGAGCCAACCTATGATTTATTTGCCTCTTCTTGAGAAAGCCACATCCAAAATTCCATACCTATTTTTGGCGACCGTCCTCTCCATGACGGCCGGACCAAGTTGAGATAAAAGACACGAGTAAAGCCGCGCTATGTTTATATTATTTATTCTTGATGCGTAGGTCTGCTCAAACATAGAGACAATTTTCAGTTTCATTATTATAGGACTAGAATTTTCCTAACTTTAATTGTTCCCTTTTTCAAAAATTTCTCTCTCATTTTGGCAAAAATTAGAACCTAAACCCAAGACCCACGGTTGAATTCGAGATTGTTCGCTATCAATTCAAGAAAGTGAATGGTTCCGATGCAACCAAAATTAATGTAGTCCGAAAATATTTTTCGAATTACAAATGTAAAGATGTTTTGATTCCCCTCTGATTATTCATTTAAGCTCATTGCATGCTTTGAGTTGATTCTGAAATTTCAAAGTTAGACGAGGATTCAACATCTAAGCATGATTTGGAGAGGGTTTATGTGCTTGATTAACATTTATTGATGAAAGTGAGTTCACGGGAAGGAATTGTGCTCTCTACCTACCACCACATGCAAATGATCCAAAGAAGGGAGCAGCCATGCATGGGAAGGACATGAAATTTTCAGCAAAGATGGCACCATGTGATGAATGATGAAGTATGGGATAAAGTGAATGACACAAAGTGAAGAAATAATGTTGCAAGTGGACAACAAGGACAAGGAAGGAGTGGTGCACGGGTTTTGGATGGTGCAAAGCATAAAAGATGTACTAGACAAAGGCAAGAAATTGCGGCAGGAAGTCACCAGAAAAAGATGAAGTGGAGGAGGGCCAGGAACACCCTAGGCCAGCCGGCCCCATGGCCCTAGGCCGGCCGGCCTGGCCTCTTTTTAAGTCCCCTGGTGCTCCCCTTTCACAGGTATGCTCCTCACTCAATTCCTTGTTCGTGTTCTTCAAGTTCTTCACCCAGAAACATAAGCTAGAGCTCTGAAAAATTCGTCCACCAAAATCAACTCCAAAAATCTCAGAAAATTCACCACAAATCCTAGTTTGCTCCACTCTTCGATATATTGTTCTCCCACCGGCAAGAAACCCTCGGTGTGTTTGTTTTTGAGTGTTTGCAGTAAAGAGTCACCATGAGTGGCTTCATGAAGTTCGTCACCGGGAGGAGAAGGACGCGTTCATCAACACTTGACGCATCGGCAAGTTCTTCGCGGAGGCACTCGGTCTCTGGGTCTCCGCGGAGTATGGAGGAAGACAACCCCGCACCGAGGAGCGACATGTTGCTCCTTGGTGGGATGAGAGACCCAAGAAGCTCCTCCATGAGATTCACCGAAGGGATGCCTCCTCCTCTACGGCGTTCGACAAGGTCATCCGCACCACCGCCATACAAGCCCAAGCATTCCGAATATGGGTTTACCATCTTGTCAATGGAAGAAGAAGAAAGGCTCAAGTTCATGAAGGGAAGGCTGTGAGCAAACGATGATTTTAATGATGAAGCATTGGAGAAGTTAGGATTCCATCATGACATCTACCAGCTCTTGCAAAACATCAGTTGGAGATTATTTTCCGACGGTGTTACGGTAGACATGCAACAAGAAGTGGCTTTGGAGATGTTCATGACACTAGAGAAAATAACAGAGGTGGTGGATGATGAAGAAGTGTCATGTCTAAAATTTTGGCTCAAGAATGAAGAAAAAGTCATCACCTATGGAGAAATAGGGAGTTTGCTCGGGTTCAAAAGCAATGCAAATGAAATGGTGGAAGTCGAAGATGGAGAGCTCGATGAGTTTTGGACGAAGATAGCAAAAGATGTCAATCGCCAAAGGAGGAATATAAATAATGTGATTCTCCAAATATTCCACTCTTGGGTGAGCAAAAGAATTCTCGGGAGGATGAGAGAATCAAAGGTCACCGACCAAGAATTGAATTGGATGTATGCAACATTGGTGAAGAAGCAAGTGATTGATACCACCTACATCATGGTTAAAATATGGATTTGTGAAGCATCATCTGGCACGGGAGAAGTTGGTTCGGGGTGTTATCTTACACTAATGATCCAAAAATATTATGTCCCGGGAAGAGATATAGGGATTGAACATTTGAGGCAAGGCCATTATATCGGAGGGGATGAAAATAAGGGATTCACTATTTCCGAGATGGATATTTCCCTCCCCGATCAAAGGCTTAAATTATTCGCAAGAGGAAGGACCGATTGGCGAGTTGAAAACATTGGAGCAAAAGTGAAGAAAACAAAAAGAGGAAGATTGATTGAAGGAACATCGGAGTCGGCACAATAAGAAAATTTAGAAGTAAAGCTTCCACCACCAAGTTCCGCTTATTGGAGGAATGAATTTCAAGGTGCATCAAGTGGACAAGGACACCCTCAAGGATGAACGAGTCAATGGGAAGGAAACCAAGATCAAGCATGGGGGCATGGTATGGCGGCGCCTCCACCGGTGTACCCGGCGCCCCCACCATTTAGCAACTATGGCTACCCACCCCCATCATACCAAGGAGAGATGCCCGACCCGTCATTTGGAGCACAATTTTTTGACCTCCCTCAACCGGAACAAGGAATGAGAATCATGGGTGCCTATGCAAGAAGAAATATGGAAGACATAGACGCCATTCGGAGGCACACAAGCCAACTAGAAGATGGAACTGCGGGAATTGCATATCAAATGGGATTTCTAGGCCTAGCGCCACCGGAACAATTTAATGGAGGAGCATTTCAACAATATTATGACCAAGGATACAGTGCAAGAGGCAATCAAGGAGAGTGATCGATGACAAGACCATGAATAAAATGGTCGCACGTGTGGTTTGGATTTTTCTATTTCTTTTCATTTAATTTCAGCATGTGTGCAAGCTTGTGTGTGCGTAGCAATTTTCTGTTTTATTTTTTTTCAGCATGTGTGCAATTTGCTTTCTTTTGCTTTCATCACCATGATAAATAAATGCATCACCCACGCTTTAATGTTATGGTTAAGTAATGATGATAGAAAGTTTGTGCCATGTTAAAATATGATGATCGTTGCCGCCTTGTCTACTTTCTTGTGCTTGGTTTATGCATGTTTAAACTAATGCTCTCCCTAACATGATCTGAAAAATTAATTAAATGCTGGCTAATTCAATTGTGGAGGTTATGATAAATTAAGATCCATATCTTTCTATTCTTGCTCTCTTACTTAAGCTTGTCAAGGAAATTTTAATTCGGATTTAATTTTGAGCTAACCTTGTCAATGATACCTTTTGCAATTGCTCTACCCTTCTAAAAGCCTAAATGTTATATCAGGACAAACCATAGAGCAAGATTTATTTTCAGGTGAATTAATTCAAGATTTATCTTCTTTGGTACGGGACTAAGAAGCTGACCATTCCGTATTTTTGTGTACCTCTCTTTTGCTAGCCATTCTATCCATGCATTGTGAGTTTCTACACCGGGAACATCGCAAACCTCGCTGGATATCCACCCTTAACCAAAAACATCTCTTTGTGAAACACCTCCTTGACCACAACCTATATATTGAGTATATATTATTATTTCAACGGCAAAACAATGGAATCAAGAGCAAAATTCAGTAAAACATAAGCTTGGGAAGCATAAAGAGTTCGCAGTAGAAAAATCCGAAGAAGTGGCGGCCTACAGGCAGTAGGCCGGCCGGCCAAACACCCCTAGGCTGGCCGGCCTGGGCCTTTTCCTCCTCTGTTGGCTTCAATCTTTTACGAGGAGATGCCCCATTGAATTCCAAAGTTGAGTCCAGAGAATTGATATGAGTTTTGTGCACTCACTCCATCATATTATCATCACTACATTGCTTGAGGACAAGCAAACGTTCAAGCATGGGGGGAGGTGGAGTAAGTGCATTGTGTTGCCAATGGTTCTGAGGTTGAAAGGCCCTTGTTTGGTTTTGGTAATTGAGTGACAACTTAGGTGGACTAATAAGTGTTTATGTTGAGATACACAGGAAATTAGTCCACACAAAGACACTAGTATGAGCAACATGTGCCATGGTGGAGAAATGGCTAAGGGATTGATGCTATGCTCATATAGTGTGATCGAGGAGCTCATTGCATATGAGACATGACATGGAGTCATGTGACCAAAGTGGAGAAGATCAAGACAATGCTTGGCTTGATGGACCGGTTGCAATGGAGAAGGGCAAGTCAAGGCTTTGAAGCGATGGACCGCGAGGCGGTGAAGCTTGGGCAAGATTTGGCGCCAATGGACCGAGGCAACGGTGAAGAGCGAGCAAGGTCAAGATCGATGGACCAAAGAGGTCATGTGATGATATGGAGTGGATCATATCATTCAAGGAAGATCAAGCCAAGTGTTGACTCATGAAGATGATCAAAAGGCTTGATGGAGTTTGGTGCTTGTGTGGCATCAATATTTGGAAAGATGAAATGGAATGCGCAAGGCAAAGGTATGACTTGTAGGGCATTTCATTTCACCGGTCAAAGGTTGTGTAGAGAAGTGCATGACCGGATTTAGGATAGATGGTCGTTCTATCAAGAGGGGCAAACTTGTTTGCATATCGGTCATCTAGTGCCACTTGAGCGATCTAACATTGCAATGTAGCTAGGATCGAGTGGCGTGGTGAGATCAAGTGAAAATCCTTTGAAAATGATTGTGAAATGCTAACACACATGCACATGGTGTTGTTCACGTGGTTGTGTTGGCACATTTGCAAAGGAGAAAGAGTTGGATTTGTTGTTGATCAACATTGGGAAGTAAGAAAGGTTTTTCGGTGTTCTTTGGAAATTAGGTGGCTCTTGGAGTGGAATACTGCTTTGATCCATTGTGTTTTGGATCAAGTATTCAGTTGGGTTGTGTAGCCCTCTGAATTAGCTTTCCATAGAGTCCAAGATCACCTAATTTGGACATCGGAGCTAAGAGTTATGGTCGTTTTACCGAGGTACATTTCTGCTGGAAATAGACCTGCGGACGGTCCGCCCTAGACCTGCGGACGGTCCGCCCTTGAGGGGCGGACGGTCCGCCGTTATCTCGGTTGAGCTCAAACAGAACCGTTTTTGGCTCTGTGGGTGGTCCAAAAAGACCTGCGGACCGTCCGGTCCATGGGGGCGGACGGTCCGCCTTTAAAAGCTGAAACGGGCGCAGAAACTTGGTTGTTCTGTCTTGGGTGCCCAAAATGACCTGCGGACCGTCCGGTCCTTGGGGGCGGACGGTCCGCCTCCTACTGAAATTTCTGGGACAGAAACACTGCGGTTTCTGTGTGTGCTCATGTTTTGAACTGCGGACAGTCCGCCCCTGGGGAGCGGACAGTCCGCCGGTAACTTCCAGATTTAGTCAGAGACGTTTGCAAATCGGTTGGTTCGAAGTTTTGAACCGCGGACAGTCCGCCCCAGGGGCGCGGACAGTCCGCCCGGGGCTCTAACGGTCGACTCTGACACATAATCATTGCAGTTCTAGCCGTTGGTTTTAAATGGCGGACGGTCCGGTTTTTGTGAGGCGGACAGTCCGCGAAAACTCAGTTTTCACGGGATTTGAGTGTAACGGCTAGTTTGGGGCCTCCCTCTATAAATAGAGGGTGTGGCCGGCCATTTGTGAGTGCTGAGCACCTTGGGGACTTAGTGTCCATATGTGAGAGTGCTTGAGAGCCCTCTACTCACTCTAACTTAATAGTGATCATCCGATTGAGTGAGAGAGCGATTCTAGTGCGTTTGCGTTGAGAGATTGCATCGAGTGGCACTAGGTGATTGTGTTGCAAGCCGGTGCGCTTGTTACTCTTGGAGGTTGCCACCTCCTAGACGGCTTGGTGGCAAGAGGCTCCGTTGAAGCCCGCAAGAAGTTTGTGCGGTGCTCCGGAGAAGAGTTTGTGAGGGGTTTAGTGCTCACCCCGCGGGAGCCGCGAAGAGTAACTCTAGTTGAGCGAGACGTGAAGAGCAACAAGTGGTCCGGCCGGATCATGTGCTAGAGCTCGGTGTGAGCACTCCACGTGGGAGAGTGTGACTTGAGAGTCACCGCTAGCAAGAGGATCGGCGGCAACCTTGGAGCTTGTCTCAACGGGGATTAGCTTGGTGGCAACCAAGTGAACCTCGGGATAAAAATCACCGTGTCAACTTTGTCTACTCTTCTCGGTGGTTTGCATTCTCCAAATCACAAGCATTGTATTTACATTCTTCTATATCTTGTGCTTGTGTAGTTGCTCTCCTAGTGTATCTAGTTAGCTTGTGTAGCTTTATTAGTTGCTCTTGCTTAGATTGGGTAACTAAGCAAGTTGAGCTCTTGGATTTGGATTGTGTATCCTTGTCCTTGAGCATCTAGTGAGTTTAGGTTGGCTTTGTGCTTTTGCTCATTAGATTTGTGTAGGAGCTCCCCCGGTTTGTGTAGTACTAGTGCTTAGGCTTGTGTGACTTGGCTTTAGAATTTTTAAGAGAGCTCTTACTAGCTTGGCACTCCATTTGCTTTGTGTAGGATCTTTTTGGAGGTGCCTTAAAGTTATAGTTAGAGGGGTGTAGTCTTGGCTAAGCGAATAGTTTCAATTCCGCATAAGTTTCGGTTAGCCGACGCAATTAGTTTTAGAAAGGACTATTCACCTCCCCTCTAGTCCACCATCTCGACCCTACAGAGGTGTAAAAAGAAAGAAAAGAAAAGAAAAAGAAGAAGAAAAGAAAAAAATGATGATGAAAAGCTCCTCGGTTCCGTTTGCTTCATTAAACTCCAAGTACTTTGAAGATTATTCTATACTCAATTATTCCAACCATGTGCAATCCGATAATAAGGACTTCAGTTGTGCCTTGGGATCAACAGTTGCCATTTGCACATATCCACCATCTAAATTGTGTGTTCCATTCTCTCCCTCTCCACAAAGAAATTATTTTCCAATGATCTTTTTGACGAGTCTCGGTAAATCCATAAGAAGTATTTCTTGTTTTGATAATATCTTGATTATAATATCTTTTTTTAGGACTAACCTTTCCAGAGCTCCAGATAAAGCCTCACACATATATATGAGAGAAAGAAAGGAGAAAGTTCTAGCAAGTTTGAGAGACAAGATGAGCTGAGAGTTTCCATGAGCAAATTGCAATGAGGTTTAAATTATTGATCTTGGTTTAAGCATTATTTATGGAACTTACTTTCTTAATTCTGAGACTTGTTTAATTTTGAGAGCATGTGCTTAATAATTGTGGGGAAGCATTTAACTTGTATCTACCTTCCACATTAAAAAAGCTGGTTACAACTTGAACTATTAACTGCAAAATATTTTTGGGAGCATTGTGTTTTCTCGTGTATGATCAAGTGTAGGGATTGGACACCGAAAGGCAATACTGATTTTTATCAAAGACTTACTCGAGGACGAGCAAGGTTTAAGCATGGGGGGAATGTTGGCGCTCCTTAAGTATCCATTTTATCCCCTATTTAACTTTGATAATGGCATGAATTTAATATCAAAATCACTAACCATCCTAACCTCAGCCCGATTATTGGTCGTTTTCGCATTTGCACATATATTTTGGAGGTACTTCGTTTTTGCAGGTTTTTGACCAATTTTGGAGCATGAAATGACGAGGCCCATGATCACACAATAACACGAAGAAAGACGAAGGCCAAAGCCCAAACAAAGGACCAAAGGCCATGACGACTAGAAGCCCGTTCATGCACATCCACCCACCAATGAAGCCCAAAGGACAAAGCCCACAAGATGAGATCGAGATACTTTGGGGCTAAGCAAAGAAAATAGAGATTTAAGGAAGGATTCTCCATCCTATCCTTTCCCTCGAAGAAATCTCGAAGATAACAACATCCAACGGGGTGCAATCGTGAAAGGTATAAACTCTAGAAGACTCCAGAAGACTTGGGGAGAAAGGAGGACGCGAGGCGGCGAGAAAATGGCCCATTGAGCCAGCCGGCCCAGGCTCTTTTCAGGGAGTCTCGGCCTCCCCTTCGACCTAGGGCTTCCTGAGGCTATTTAAAGACCCCTTCCCCAGGCTCACGTAGAGGATCATTCGGGAGACGATGCCAAGGAGCAGAGAAGATAGAGGGACACCTCTCGGAGAGCTGAGGGTCGTGCTAGTTGTCTAGGGGCTTCCCTAGCTGACGTGGGAACCTTGCAAGGAAGACCACGTCGGAGTTCTGGAGGTAGGATCATCAAGATCAAGGTAGGGCCCCGGTTGTGATCTTGTGATGTACAATCATTCATGGTGAAGTTACATGTGATTCCGAATTTTAGCGACCATGTTCTCTCTTTCGATTTCGTTCTTTTCTTTGGGTTTGCTTCATCCTAGATCTATTATCGAGATAGATCGCTTAGCATGATCTTGTAGTCATGGTGGCTAGAGGTTCATGGCGGAACTACCAAAGGGGGTTCGACTTGCTTCTGGGTGCTTTCGTCCAAAGGGGGGCGTCGTGACAGGGCGTTGCTTTAGTAGATCTGGGTGTCGAAGCATCGGATTGGAGATTTTGGGTTTAAAGATGCTTTTCATTGAGATTCACATCTATCTAGCTTCACTACATCTGGCTTGAACTACAACATATGCATGATCTAGGTGATCTAGATTGGTTATCTCTAACATTCTCTTGCTACCTTCGATGTTTGCTATTTTTAGTAGATTAGATTCGTTTTACACCACCTCAACACAAAGGATTATCTATGTTAGTAGATTGTTTCTTGTATCTTTGGTTCCGTGGATTGATAAACCTTGGAGGAATACTCTAAGGGAAAAGCTACAAGATCCCGTGCGCTTGCGGTATATAAATTGGGGCGCTAAGGAGCATCAACAGTAGGGCACTCCTCAAGCCAGCCTTGGAGGCCAGGATCTTCCTGATGGCATGCCTCCTCCGCCTCGGTGCGGCCGGAGGGGCGCTGGCACCTACAACTTCAACATCCGACCCGTCCCCAATGGACGAGTCGGATGACACCTCCAGATCTACCGCCTCCGGCTTCTTCAGATCGGCCGGGGTGGCGGCGTCCTTCCCCGCATCCCCCTCTAGCAGGGGAGCGAGAGACCAAAACTCCAGAACATTCTCCTGCATTCACAAAGGCATTCCGAGTTGGTTACAACCCAATGGGTGCCCTGCATACGAAGAAGCAGGGTAGAAACGACTCCAAGGCTAAAGTAGAACAACTCGGAACAAAAAGCAGAACAACATGGAAGAGAAAAGAAGACTTACGGCTCTGGTCGGCCGCTTCAAGCAGTGTGTCTTCGGGCACCCGCGGTCGCGGATCGGCCCTTGCATCATGCGGGCAACCCGGTTCGCGGCTTCTTCCCGGGGAACCTTTCGGTTCTGCCCTCGGGTCGGGTCTTGACGACCCCAGTACTCGAAGCCGGGGTGCACCATGTCTCTAGTCGGCAGCACCAGCAGTTTACTGAAGGACAGGGCCACCACAGTGCCCGTCAGTCCCTGGGCTGACAGGCCGGCGATCTCTTTGAGAAGGAGATCCACCTGGACCATCTCCTCCTCGGTCGGCTATTCTTCCCAGCACGCGCGAGGCTCCGGCGCGTGGCCAGTGCGGGCGGGCAGACAGGGGGCTGGGTTCGACACCACGAACCACTCCTTGTGCCACCCCTTGTTGCTGTCACGCAACTCCAGGGCCAGGTACGATTGGCCCTGGCGCAGCGAGAAGGCGGCGCCGCCCACCACGTCGCGGCGAGCGGCGGACGGGTACCCCCTCAGATGGTAGAGAGCCCGCCACATATTGTAGTGCGGGGCAATTCCCAGGAACGCCTCGCACAAATGGATAAAGATCGCGATCTGCGCGATGGAGTTAAGCTTGAGATGTGTTACCTCAAGGCCGTAGAAGAAAAGGAGCCCGTGGAAGAAGGCCCCCGCGGGCAGCGCGAAGCCCTTCTCGTAGAAGGACCGGAAGACAACCGTCTCTGTCCAGTCCTTCGTAGGGAACTCCTCCCTGAAGCAGCATTTCCACCCCGAGATCTCCTTCTCGGGGAGGAGCCCGCGCTCTACTAGATCTTGGATGTCCTCCTCCCGGAGGTTGCTCGGCGCCCACACCTCTAAGGGCGGCGGCATGTTGGCGGCGCCTCCAGACGTGAAGGAGGAAGACTTCGGTGAGTCGGCGGCTATTCCGAATGGCGGCGGGTGGATCGGATCTGTGGGGGCGCTGGGAGGACGACTGGCGGCAAGAAGGCGAAGAGGCAACAACAAGAAGGCAATAGCGAGAAGGCCAGGGAACGGGAAGCCCTCCGTGGGCCGGGTGTTGGCACTCCTTAGCCAATACGAATTACTCCACAAGCGCACAGAGACCGATGTAGCTTTCACCAAGGAGTATACTTGGGATATCGAATCCAAGGAACGGTAAAGCTTCGACTGGGTCTAGAACTAGTTCAACTAGACCTATTAGGGGAAGAGAGGTAAGTGGGTAGAGGGTCTAATGCCAGTTAGCCAACTCATGACCCAGAAGACTTGAAACTAAATTGTCTTGATCTACATCGGCGGCCTCAAGGAAGGACTCAGACTGGGGTGAGAAGGGAGTCCAACGGCAGTTGGCACTACTGCTATAAAAACACCCGAATGTGGTGGACTACAAGGGACGGACAGGGCTGTCACCACCTGCCGCCTACCACAATGGTACCGTGGGGTGGAACACAACCCTATGTAACTAACCCAGTCTAGGCACCATGCCTACAACTATCGAGTTACGTACTCCTACCTCCCGGCAAGGCAGAGAGCACTCTCAAATAAGTAGAACTTGCTACTTACGCAGACTAGGGATCCCGCAGATCAAAGACAGAAAGTAAATAAGTAACTGAAGTAAAGAGAAAGACTAGCGAGATACCGACGAGAGATGAGGAACTTCGCTCTAAAGATATTTCATTCCTCTGAGGTGGCTTACAAAAGTGGAGTAAGGCTGAAATAATTCAGCACCGCTCCTTTAGCTTGGTTTTCACCAAAGCTCTCACCTCACACCCTCCCTATTCTAAGATGGACTACATCTTGTTTGAGGCTCTTCTCCTCTCCAAATGGTGTGTCGAGAGTGGGGGTGTGGGCTGCCTTTTATAGCCCTCCAAAGGGGGTGGCTTAGCTTCTAAGCTAAGCTAAGGTTGGCTTAGCTTGTAAGCAAAGCTGTGGTTGCTTAGCTTGAAAGCCAAGCTGTCCACACATGCATGGCGGTTTAGTATCTTCCACTTGAAGGCTGCACACGTGGCATGGAAAAATGAGGCCGGCCGGCCTCCCCTAGGCCGGCCGGCCTAGGATCTCCGCCAAAATTCCACCGCCTTTCTACTGAACGCTCATTGATTGCCTGATGAAGTCGGTTTTAGTTGCGTTGGTCTGAAGCTGAGTAGTTGGGGGCCGGGCGGCCTGGCCTAGGCCGGCCAGCCTGGGCTTGTCCCTTCTCGGCCCTCCGATCCACCGACGTGTTGATCAATGGTTGAATATTCTTCTCATAGACGGTTTTGAGCTTGGGGTTGAGTTGGAGTACTGCACGTGGACCCATCTTATCATGGCTCAAGCATTTCGGTCTTGGTTTGTGTATTTTGTATGAAACCACATTGGATTGGCTTGCATTTGCACTCATGAGCACTCTAACCAAAGATGAGCATCAAACTCCATGGGGTATAGGCCGGCCGGTCGGCCTGGGATTCCTCCCATTTTGGCCAAATTTCGCTAATATAAATCAGATTTGGTTTGTGTTGGCCCTCAAATCATGAATTCTGGAGGAATGTTGGCGGTAAAAATCATAGAAATCGACCGCCAACACACCCTCACACCAAGACTTTGCTTGTCCCGAGCAAAAAGAGTCAACAAAGATCCAAAGGATCAATCAAAGTCTAGAATTCATGAGCTCATGGAATGTATAAGAATTATTTCTATGCTTTCCTCATACCTTGGATTTCGGGTGGCTTAACCTTCATCTCTGAATATTGATCCTCAGAACAACTTGATGGAGATCATGATTCATTTCCTTTTCTCTGTACTTGGAGTTTTTGCAAGATTTTCAAAACAGGAGGCATGCTCTCATCTCTTTCAACTCACTCTTAGTCTCTCTTTTGTATTTGAATCTCACTAAGGTAAACTGAGAAACCTCTCATACTTTTTGATAGGCTTTTGTGTAGCTCGAGGTAGGGATAAAGTTGCATATCTTCCTCATTTATTTTGCAAGATCAAAAATCTTGTCTTTGAGAGGTCATGTCACCTTAGAACTTGGTCATGTGCATGTGTGTGATGGATGAATGTCCTTTGTGTGGTGTTTGATCTTGGCTTCTCCATCCTTTCCCTTTGTCCTCTTTTTTTTTGCTCGAGTAAGAGTGTCTCCTCACTCGCTTCCCTCTTTTTCTCTTTTCATTTTTTTCAGGGGGGTGGAGAGCTTCGGATGAACCACTTTTGATGAACTTTATTAATGATTGTGCATGGTGGATGACCAAAGTACTAGATGATCATGACATTTCTCGAAAGGCAGCGATGTTTGATCAAGCTAAAAATGTAAAAAGATAGCGATGTGGGCTCAACTTAAGTTATGTATGGCTCTGGATAGGACTTTTGTAAAGTTGAGAGAGCATGAGAGTTGCCTGATTTTAGCCCTTAAAAACAAATCTCCAAGACTTTGAATTAGAAAGATCATGTCTCGCATTTCATTATATCATGAGGGTCAATAGACAAGCTTTAGGTGATCCTATTATGTAAGTTCCAAAGGTAACAAGTACTTGCATAAGAAATAAAACTTAGACACCTTTGAGAATCATGTATGAATTCATCTCTTCCAAGGTTTTCATCCAATTTCAATTTTATTCAATCCAGAATGAATTTGAATGAAAACATGGAAGGGAAAGGAACATGGGGTCGCAAACCTCCGTGACGAATAGCACTTGGCGATGTTTGGACAGGCACGGGTGCATCGGATTGTACTCAACTTCATCCAGGGGTTCGTCTCAATAATGTTCATGTACTTCCCTTGCACACTTGGTGAAATGTTAGAATAGGGGGGGTTGATTGGCACACAAAATGTGTACCAACCAACTAAGACACAAGCATGAAGAAAAAAAATTCAAACAAAAACTTGGCGTTGCTGAAACAAAATATTAAGAAAATAATTTGGAAAATAAACCAGTGCCCACTACTAGGATATGACACGTTTAAGATCTGGCGATGGCCATAGATGAAGGCTTTTGCTCAGATAACTCATAGACGTCTATTTCTTCAAGTTCCGGTAATTTGGGCTCAAGGAATATACTCAATATTTGGCCATAGGCCTTGAAGGTATTCCCGTCATTATCCTGGAGGGTTATAACTCCAAAATCGGCTTTGGTAGGCCTTCTTCCCCCAATCATCCAATTCAGCCAAACACATTTGCCTTTTAATCCCGGCTGATTGGAGATCCATCTTCCACCTCTTGATTGCCCATTGGGATTGTACCATGTTAGTCCTATCCGCATCTTTAAGGATATTCAATATGCTCAGGGTGCCTCAGGTAATCTGCCTTTCCATTCTGGGGATGGTATGGAGTATCAGCCCGGTGGTTCACTTCCAACTCGCTGAGACACTTCCTTTAGGTCTTGTCTTGTGAAGTGTGAGTCTTCACCTCTAAACATGACTCTTGGAAATCCAAAGCAAGGAAACATGATTTCCTGAATCATCTTCTTTGAATTCTTCGAGTCGGCCGCAACACAGGAAGTGTTTCAACCCATTTGGACACATAGTGTCCACAGTCACCAAGATGTACTTACGGTGCTCTGGCATAGGGAAGGACCCATGGAGTCATTTCCCCATATGCCGAAAATTTCCAACCGAAGGTTGCTCTTAAGTGGCATAGCATACGGGCGTTGATAGTCCCGTGTCTCTGACATCTTGGGCATCACCGCACAGATTCCTTGGCATCTCAATACTTGGTTGGCTAGAATTATCCCTTCTGCCAAACCTAAGTATGGGTACGGAATACTCCGTGATATGCTCCCCATGGCAAGGGGTGGCACGCTCAAGGATCTTGCGGGTCTCACATAGCGGGTTGCAGTTACGGAGTGAACCATTAGCACAGACTCTGAATGGATAGGTTGTCATCCCAAAGGTGGTATTCTCTGAGGTGGATTAAGTTCTTCTTGTCTTCTCCTAGAGGTATATATCTAGTCACCATGTAATTCACCAAGTTCTTATATCCTGGACTAGATATAGTGACCTTCAGAAGAGTCTCATCTCTCAAGTAGTCATCAAACGGTAATTCTGATCCCTTACTTGCATCCTTAAGAGATGAACAACCACTTGATTCTTTGCTCATTTCTTTCCTTTGTTTTCCAGATCCAAAATCTTATAGGAGCAAAATCCAATGGATGAGTTGTGGCTTGGCATCCTTCTTGGTCAAGAGGTACTTTGGTGTAGCATGATTCGTGTGTACTATTACCTCAGTACCAACCAAGTAGGATATGAACTTGTGGCAAATACTAGTGCCAAAAGTTTCTTCTCTGTTGTTACTAAACTCCGGTCAATGTCTTACTTGCATAAGAGATGGCATAATGCTGATTATCGTTGCATTGAACCGGCACTGTACCGACAGCGTGATCATATGCTTAGCACGAGGGCTCGAAAGGAAATTTCCAATCGGGAGGTCGTATGATGGGTGAAGAAATGAGTGCCTCTTAGCACTCCATGTCCGAAGACAATCCCTTCTCTAACCATGAAGCGCACTTCTCATAGTTAAGGATTAAGTGTGTTTCTTGGCATCCTTGAGAGTTTGTCGGGTACCACGATTAGGGACACCCTAATCGGGGTACTAAGATCACTTTAAAAACGCAAAACACCTGTTAAAGCAACTGGGCCCACAAAGGCCCACAGCCTGCTTCCCATTCATAAGAAAGGAAAGGACTCAAAGAAGCCCAGTGTGCGGCCCATTCACATTCCCCTCGAACCCGCGGAACGATCTCCGCCTCGCTCGAGGGTCCC
This sequence comes from Panicum virgatum, assembly GCF_016808335.1. Classification (NCBI taxonomy): domain Eukaryota; kingdom Viridiplantae; phylum Streptophyta; class Magnoliopsida; order Poales; family Poaceae; genus Panicum; species Panicum virgatum. Next base: position 28,971,615 of record NC_053141.1, on the reverse strand, counting down.
TCTCGGGTCCGCTGGGCAATCTCCGCCTCGCTCGAGGGTAGCGGATCTACCCTCGAGCAGGTGGCTCATCTACCCTCGAGCAGGTGGTTCATCTCCACCTCGCTCGAGGCCACCCCTCGGCACAAGGGACAAACAACCCCGCCGCCCAGCCGCTCGCCGTACGAAGGCATTAAAAGCCAGCCACTCAGCCATGGCTCAAAGGACGGCCGGCGTCAGGCGGCCACTCCCACAGTAGATATGACCGGGGTCCCATCCGCTGACTTCGGTCACCATTCCGCCATCCCGGATACTGTAGCAGCACCTTGGGACCTGCAACGCGGGACAAGACAGGCTCGGCACTGCTACCATTACTGTTCTGCCGACACCGACCATCCGGACTCGCCTCCCACTGGGGAAGGGGTCCGGCGACGTCACGTGTCCTTCCGGGAGGGGCGCCCAGTACAAAATGGACAGGGTCCCGGACCTTCCCCTTTAGGGGTCCGAGACTTCCACGTGTCCCCCGGACCTTCTAGTGTGCACGCCCGCACTCCGACCAGGGGGTCCGGGGCCGTCGCGCGCTATTACTGCCGCTGGTGCATGTAGGACCCTAGTTCGCAGGGCCCACTGAACACCACCACGCCATATATAGAAGACTATGCGCTGGCGACGACCACACCGCCTGCAGGGACACTGCAGGATGACCGGCGCGATCTTCGCAAAACCAAGGACAATATCCAGGACGACTGTGACGCTCGCCGCCTTCCCACAGTGTACTTCCTACAGTGTTCGACCACTATGCCCCCGCGATACAGGGGAAAATGATGACTTCCACGCCCCCACTCATGTGTCCCGCCCCTCCTTGTAACTATAAAAGGAGGAGGCGGGCTTCCTTTAGACTCTCTCGCCAAAACTCTGGCTGGACCTTCTCTGTTTTCTCTTTTCCAAGAGGACGTTCAGGGACTACCGAGCATTCATCTCAACCGACTCCACTCCTAGCAGAGACTTGGGAGCTTCCCTCCCTCTCTCGCCTTGCTTGTATCCCCTACTACAAGCACTCCGGGTGCAAGATAATACAGTGCCCTCGCACACCCCCTTTGCTGGACGTACGGCCCCACGGCCGGAACCAGGATAAACCGTGTGTTACTGTGTTGCCTCTTGCATCATCATCTGGGACGAGGAAACACGCAGCATTTACTAGTTGGGATCCAAGCCCCCAGGTCGGGACACCGACAGTTGGCGCGCTAGGTAGGGGCCTGCGTGACATTTTTCTCTCTCCTTCCCATTTGATCTCCAGGGATGGCAAGCAGATCCAACCCGCACTCTATGGGTGTTTCGGATCCGCTCCCAGCGGGACACGTGATCTCGTTCGGGATTCTCGAGTTCAGAGCAACCGGCAACGGTTACCTCATGCAGCTCCTCTCCCCCGGACGTGACCCCATCGCTTCTACTTCACCATCCCGGCGCGACGGGCGCTCAGGTCAGCGTTCGCGACAAGCACGCACAGAGCGGCGTCATGCGGCACGCCACAGCTCCCCCGCATGGGTCGAAGCTGACGTGTCGCAACTCAGCATCACGGCCAACGGGCCCACCACTTCGTCGTCACGTGCCCCGGCGTCATCTGCACCGGCATCGTCTTCTGCGGCAGCACCAGTGCTCCCTGGGGGGGTTCGATTGTGGCAGAACCACCTGAATTATCCCGGCTCAAGTGCGTAGGGCATCACCATAAAGGCAACACTAGCTCAAACGCACTTCAAACAGAACAATTCTTGGTCTGTCGGGTAACGTCCCGATACAACCACCGGTTCTCGGATCGAACAAGCATACCCCGCACGAAGGCGAGTCCAGAGATGTTACAACCACAAATTTTACAACACAGGCATAATAATGATTACAAACTAGTTCAAACCATTATTACAAAAACCAAACTTAGTAAAGCAGTTATACAAACCATAAGGGTAAAACTTCAGAGTTTAAATAGTGAAAGATAACACACGACGGCTACAACACGTCGCAAAAGTATACCAAGCTAGCCCAAGCAAGGTATCACACGTCATGGTCATTGCCGGCCGAAGACGTATCCCACTCTACGGACCAGCCAGGAGGCAAAGAGCAGGGATAGGTCAAACTAGCGATCTGCTCTTCGAAACTCGAACCTGAAAAAGGTATCAACAGCAAGGCTGAGTATTCTAATACTCAGCAAGACTTAACCGTCAATGGGCATACTAAACCCACTTTAGCTAGACTATGCAGGGTATATGAGGTTCTAGTTTCTTTTGCTGAAAAGCAATAAAGAGTAGGTCCTTACTTTCAAATTTTAGCCTTCCAGATTCTAGTTGATTAACCATTCTATGTAAGCAACTACTAATCAAACATGGTAGAACTTTAAGCAAACATCAAGATTGAACATAATATTGTTGCTCTTATTACTTTGTGTGGCAAAGAGATTAAGCAGTCTCATTTCATCATGAGAGGCGGACGATTCTGAATCGAAATTCAACCTTGCAAGGGTAAACCTAGCACAAACGCTTGAAGCACCGTCGAGTCACTTCCAAGCAACCGTTGACCTTTCTTTCCGGCTTGTGGATAGGAACACTCTCCCCGACTATAGGGCTCCCCCTCATCCCACAGGGCACATTCTCTCATCCCATAGGGCACTCTATACCTCATCCCTCATAGTCGTAGTGTTGCGCAACATAAAATAAAACCTATCCCTAAGAGAGAGTGTCAGGTATATCCACTCCCCGGTCCAATCGGTTACTAGGCTTACCGCGTACCATATTTACGGCATGTGGCTAGTACTTTCAAAAACTTAACCAGCACTACCACACACCGCGACCTTAGCAAGTTCATCAACACAGACGGGGTCTCACCAAAGGTCATGATATCGAACACGACCCCGTTCGTCGTCCTTATATTGATAACAGAAAGTAAACAAGCAATCCCTATAAAGCTCGCGAGTGACAAGCAATCACTCGACTTTTACCGGTCCTATAAGCTTAGCAAGTAGTCGAACTCAGGTCTAGTGTTCAGTACATAGGTTCCTAGGATCATGCATCTAGGGTTTCAATTCAAATCCTAAGAACTGTAAATGCACAAGCAAATAATAACAGTAAATGATAATAATTTGAAATATAGGTTATGTCCGGGGCTTGCCTTCTCGGTAATTGCTAACTATTTCAGCCCTAGGCTCTTCCGAACTTTGGTTCGGGGCTTCAGTTAGTACGGCGGTGTTCACTTGAGCTTCGAGATCACCTCCTTCGGAATCCGGGATCAGCTCGTACGTCCCGTCCGACAAAGCAGTCGTATCTATATGTAAATGCAAGAACAATATTATAAACACACATGGGCAATCATTTATAGAGTAGTAACTCAACAAATTTAATTACACAAGGCATCATGATCAACAGCACAAGAAAGCTACACTAACTTCATCAAGTGAGTGGTGGTTGTTTCCAATGGCAATTAAATTAAGGTTTACTAATAAATAAACAACTCAGAGAAAGAACAATAATAAATTTAGAAACAATTACCCTAAACATAAGGTAAACAGAACAAGCTATCCTGCAAAAATCATGCCAAAACATGAAGCCATTTATTCATAACAATTCAATCATTCAGACAACACCTAGAACAAGCTTGAATTACATAGGTTAATATATAGCAAAACAGGAGCTCAAAATTTAACAGCAGGCCTAAACAGGGATGATTTAGCTACTGTGAATTTTCCATTATTTTATCTACAAAGAATTAATTCTGAGAAAATAAACAAAACAGACATCAGATTAGCAAGATTCATTTTTAGCTCCTGCTCTAGTTAGGAACTGGGGCTTAAAATTTATTTACAAGCTAAACTATTCAAAAACATAACTCAGAAATATTTTCATGATTTATAATCAGCACAAACTATTTATCATAATTAAAGTCTACCAAACAAGGATTAAATCAAATAAACATCTACACATGAGAACTGATCACGAAATTTTTATAACAAAACTAGTGTCACATGTGTAAACTACCATAAAAGTTTCACTACAAGGCATGGCTTCAATCATCAGTTAAGAAAAAGATTAAACATCTAGTATTTATTTACCTAGTGACACAAAACCATTTATATAGCAAAAACTTGCAACAAACACCTAGCTTATTATGATTCTACTGCAAAGATCTACTCTCAAGGATTCCAAAACATCCAAGTTTACATTTTTCTGAATTACCTACGATTTTCTATGGAATTTCAAAGTTCACAGCAAAAATTACAAAGGAGACCCTGCTGGCACTATTCATATGAGTCACTGACTATTCAAATAACCCGCATTTCTGGAATTCTAGCAGGGAGGTCCTTGCCGAGGTCAGAGAGGGGCATGGGGTTTGACCGGCCTTTACCGGCGAAGGGAGGCGTCGGCGGCGAGAAGGGAGAGGTCAAGGAGCTAGAGGGGACCACGGCGCACCTGTAGATGCCCGAAATCGGGGTCGGGGTGGCCTGTGGTGGCGGCGCGACGCGAGCAGGCGGTCGGGGGCGAAGGAGAACGGCGGAGGCAGCGCTCCGGTGAGGTAGAAGTGGCATGGAGCGGCCGGGGAGCTTCACCTAGACATGAGCGAGCTAGTGGGGCACTTGATTTGGACAGAGGAAGGAAGGAGGAGCGGCTCCACGGCAAGCAGGGCGGCGGCGGAGCTCGGCTACGACGGCGAGGGGGCTCCGGTGGAGGTCTGAGGGCGGGATTAGGCCAGAGAGCTGCGCGGGGCCAAGTCGGAGCTGCTGGCGGGGTTAATTTGCGGCGGGGAAGGGCGGAGGAGGGGTTTCGATGGTGAGGTCGAGCTCATCGGGGTGGCGGGTGAACGGCGGCGGCGTTCAGGGGTCTGGGAGCGAGGAGTGAGCGAACGAGCGAGAGGATTAGGATGAGGGGGTCCTCTGGATGCTGGGGCGCGCAAGAGATGGGGGTCCAGGGCACTGCGTCGGCCTAGCCACTTCGGCGGCGAGGTGGCATCCGCGGGGCGGTCGCTGGGTGGCGTGGCGAAGCTGGGAGGGCACAGCGCGAAGAAAGGAGGGCGGCGAGGAAGAGCAGCGCGACGCGTGGGCGCCAGCGCGAGCAAGAGGTGGCTCAGGGGCGGCCTAGAGCGGCGGGAGGGCGGCGCTGCGACGCGCCGCCGGCGCTGAAACAAAGAAACAGAGAGGAAAGCCTGAGGTGGAAGAAAAGTGGACCTATCTGTAATTTCGAAAAACTCCTGGGACCAGTTTGTAAACCATTAATAACTTTTAAAATAGGGCTCAAATGAAAAAGTGCCCAACATGAAAGTTGTTCAATTTTTCAAGATCTACAACTTTGATGTTGTGCAAAAATTTATTTGATCAAAGGATAGAGAGCTAATTTTGAAAACATTGTAGGGATTTTGAATTCAAAGGAAACTTTTTTTTCAATGAAATTTCACTTCAAACTTGGGCTAATTTGAAAAGTTTCCTGCCAAGCAATAAATGCACTGAATTTTGCAAAAGCACCCTCCACAAAAGCTATAATCACACATTCAATTCAAATTAAACTATAGAAAGACCCTTGCATAAAATCAATATTACACATATAACCTTTTCTAATTACAAAAAGGTCCTTTTTCAACAAAACAAGCACATGATGTACAAAAAGTATGCAACGCTAAAGTGCAGACACCTAGGGTGTCACAGCATTCCCCCCTAAAAAGGAATCTCGCCCCGAGATTCGAGAATAGGAAAGGACCGGGTGGCTAAGTACCTGGATTAAGGAAGTATGGAGAATTTTGTTGCTCCGAAAGTTTAGCAAGAGTAATAAAGTTGATCTTCCCTTGCATGTCTTGCTTCTTGCCCTTGCCTTGATTGTTCTGGTTAGTGTTCTGGTTGAAGTTCTGATTCGAATAAGATTTCTTGGGTTCTGGACAATTTTTAGCAAAGTGGAAGGTACTCCCGCAATTGAAACAACGGTTGTAACTATTCTTGCGACTGAACGGTCGATCATTTGTCCTTGGACCAGAATGTTGCTGTTGCTGTGGTGTTGAGAATCTAGTTGCTCCTTGCTGCTGGGGTGGCCTATGAATCCATTTGCCTGATGGAGCATTTCTCGGTGGGGCCTTAGGAGCTGCGTTTGGCATCAAACGATATCTCGGTGGCTGCACACCGGAGGGTCCAGTCGGTGCCTTCTCTTTCTTCCCATTTATTTCCGATCTGGGGTTAGCATATCCTTTGGATACTTTGCTGTGATCACTTTTCTGTTTGCTGGAGCTGCTTCATAGACAAGGGTGGTCGTACGTTTTACAACAGTGGCAAGGCTCAAATTGCTTCATTGGTGCTTCGGTTATCACGACGTCGGAGGGTAGAAGGTTGATGTGCCCCTGACCAGGGTCCTTCCTACTACTTCCCACTACATACTCCATTATTCACCTAAGAAACAGAATAAAGTGGAGACATCTTCAGCAGTATGACAACTTCTATTTTAGGAGGACCCACATAAACCTCATACACACAAATAGTTGTAAACAGCATTGCATACAAGAGTTTCTGGCCCAACATAAGCAAGGTGGTTTAGGGAACTCAAGGTTACACATGCAGTCCAAAACTAGAATTTCCTACTAAGGTGAAAGGAACTTCCTCTTTGTATGCAGCTAGGGACGCCTCCCGATGACGATGATGCTTTTAAGCAAACGCCGAAACTTAATTCTTGCACGGCTTTTCAACGCGATCGGATAGGTAAGCCTTGTAAGATTTTCAGATCCAAAAAGAGAACGTCAGAAGGAACGAGGAACGACAATGATGCAAGGTGGCCAGTTCTCACAATGCTGAGATCACCACATGAAGAAAACGGATGTCGGTGAGATTCAGCACAAGATTTGTGAGAACAAGTGAGGATACACAAAGAATGGTTTAAGAGAAGATTTTTGGAACATCCTTGCTCAGGATTTTATTATCGGACTGAGTTGCAGGATGCTAGTGGCAAAATATGCTTATGTATGCCAATGCCATCAAGGGGTAATGACAAAATCTTCCAACTCCAAGTGCAAATTCTCGAAACCATGATAATGATGCTCCCATAAGATGTAGGATTGCAGTGGTGGTGCAATGCAATGATGGAATGTTCCCTACGCAACTGAAATGGTGCATATGACGCAATGCAATTGTCATGATGCTGAACCAATGATGCAGACATCATGATGCAACGATGACAATGTTCTTTGACGTATGCATGTATGAAATGCATAAGCATGATGTCCACAAGGATGAGTTGATGATGCACACAGTGCAATGCGCACATCGTACCCATATTCCCGTGACTAAAACTCATTAGCCCTATACACTTGAGGAAGGATCAAAGGTTAGGACACTAGTAAGGTTGCATAGAAGGGAATTGCAGTGAGTTACGTCACACATACTTAGACACCAGCACGCTCCTAGTAGCTCAATCATGTGGCTGCAGCACACACGAGAGTCTAGATTTCGTCGCGGCATCCAGGTTATATGACTAAACTCCACCACAAGAGAAATCAAGAGTGGCAACCCAATAGCGCCAGCAACGATAAGGTAGGGACTGAAGACAACCCATGAATTGGTACTCAAATGTATACCCATTAGTCAGTCTACAGATTCCCGATCATTATGCAACACTATGCATTGACGAATGTCATGAAATGATGTGATGCATGATTATTGCATCAAGGACTGTATTTCAAAAGTTTATTATTACCATAAACCTTTTTAATTTTATCTCAAATTAACTGAGCAAGAATGAAAATATAGGATTCAGATGTTGAAATCAAAATAGCCAGCAAGATCAGGCATAACACCAAGAGGAATAGAATGACTATTGATGGGGTTTTTGTTAACAAACATCATGGCTTTACCAGGGAGCCATGAAGGAAAAAGGAATAATGGTTTTGATAGGAATAGATTCAAGGCATTGATCAAGGGTTGGATTGATTAACAAACTAAGATCAATGGTAAGGTTCATATAAGATCCAAAGCCACTAACTTACAAAAGACCTTCTCAAATAAATCTTTTTAAGAAGAATGTGGAGAAAATATGATTCTGATTCAAAAGATGATATGGTTCCAAACTCAGAAAATAATAACCCACAATTGGTACTGGTTCATCATTTGAGATTCTATGGAACGAAAAGATCCTTATAACAACAAGATGGGGCTTAGGATGAAAACAAGACTCAAAACCATCTTTTTCATCCAAGAAAGTCTAAGCATTTTAACAAGCATACTTCTAAAATCAAAATTTAACTCACTCATGATTTAAACACACTAACATTTATCTATGAGGATTCATACTAGAAATTCCTTACAAAGCTCATGTAACAACTTCAAACACTAGGAACCAATTCAAACATCAACTAGATATGCATGCACGTCCTGTTCGTTCCTCACAAGATAAACAATTGCCATCTATAGTTGGGCTTACGTGGTTAGCACGGTGGCATACATAAATACAGCTCTCCCTATATAGCTAGTCGATACATTCTAACCGTTCTTAACTTATCGAATCGCGGTTAGTGTACCTGCAAAAGATTGACAGAACATATATATATCCCTTGAACCTTTCATGCCAGCACTCATGAAAGCGTCCCCAAACATTACCGCTCACTATAGAAGCGGCAGCCATACAATTTCCGCCGTATGGCCAACGTTAACATACGCTACTCAGTGGCGTATTCACGAGTTCCTTTACTCCCAATATAGTCGACCGAGATCGGTAAATTGGTAGCAGCTCAAGTAGGCCACTGCTTGAGCACAGCGTTCGGTTCGCATCGCCGACGGGAAGGTCAGTCTCCCTCAGCTGACTGAGTACACTTTACTTCCAATATAGTCAACTAATAGTTGGTATATTGGGAGCACCTCAAGTAAGCCACTGCTTGAGGGCAGCGTTCGGCTCGCATCACCGACGGGAAGGTCAGTCTCCCTCAGCTGACTGAGGATCCTTACCATCTTACCTTAACGTAGGTGCGTCGTTACAAAAATTAAGAGTTGTTTGTGAGTATGGTTTGACAAAATATAAAGTGCTGGAAGTCAGATAACATAAACCATACATAAATAGCCACCTAGTAATTCCCATAAATTCCCTAGGACTTTACGTTCTATGCACAACCCTTAACGAATCCAACATAGTTTTCCGAAATACCTTGTTCTTCCAATTTTATAAGAAAACAAGTTTTTAAGATTCCAACACCTCCGGTGTATGCTTGCAGCTCTGATACCAGCTGTGGCAGAACCACCTGAATTATCCCGGCTCAAGTGTGCAGGGCATCACCATAAAGGCAACACTAGCTCAAACGCACTTCAAACGGAACAATTCTTGGTCTGTCGGGTAACGTCCCGATACAACCACCTGTTCTCGGATCGAACAAGCATACCCCGCACGAAGGCGAGTCCAGAGATGTTACAACCACAAATTTTACAACATAGGCATAATAATGATTACAAACTAGTTCAAACCATTATTACAAAAACCAAACTTAGTAAAGCAGTTATACAAACCATAAGGGTAAAACTTCAGAGTTTAAACAGCGGAAGATAACACACGACGGCTACAACACATCGCAAAAGTATACCAAGCTAGCCTAAGCAAGGTATCACTCGTCATGGTCATTGCCGGCCGAAGACGTATCCCACTCTACGGACCAGCCAGGAGGCAAAGTGCAGGGATAGGTCAAACTAGCAATCTGCTCTTCGAAACTCAAACCTGAAAAAGGTATCAACAGCAAGGCTGAGTATTCTAATACTCAGCAAGACTTAACCGTCAACGGGTATACTAAACCCACTTTAGCTAGACTATGCAGGGTATGTGAGGTTCTGGTTTCTTTTGCTGAAAAGCAATAAAGAGTAGGTCCTTACTTTCAAATTTTAGCCTTCCAGATTCTAGTTGATTAACCATTCTATGTAAGCAACTACTAATCAAACATGGTAGAACTTTAAGCAAACATCAAGATTGAACATAATATTGTTGCTCTTATTACTCTGTGTGGCAAAGAGATTAAGCAGTCTCATTTCATCGTGAGAGGCGGACGATTCTGAATCGAAATTCAACCTTGCAAGGGTAAACCTAGCACAAATGCTTGAAGCACCGTCGAGTCACTTCCAAGCAACCGTTGACCTTTCTTTCCAGCTTGTGGATAGGAACACTCTCCCCGACTATAGGGCTCCCCCTCATCCCACAGGGCACATTCTCTCATCCCATAGGGCACTCTATACCTCGTCCCTCATAGTCGTAGTGTTGCGCAACATAAAATAAAACCTATCCCTAAGAGAGAGTGTCAGGTATATCCACTCCCCGGTCCAATCGGTTACTAGGCTTACCGCGTGCCATATTTACGGCATGTGGCTAGTACTTTCAAAAACTTAACCAGCACTACCACACACCGCGACCTTAGCAAGTTCATCAACACAGACGGGGTCTCACCAAAGGTCATGATATCGAACACGACCCCGTCCGTCGTCCTTATATTGATAACAGAAAGTAAACAAGCAATCCCTATAAAGCTCGCGAGTGACAGGCAATCACTCGACTTTTACCGGTCCTATAAGCTTAGCAAGTAGTCGAACTCAGGTCTAGTGTTCAGTACATAGGTTCCTAGGATCATGCATCTTGGGTTTCAATTCAAATCCTAAGAACTGTAAATGCACAAGCAAATAATAACAGTAAATGATAATAATTTGAAATATAGGTTATGTCTGGGGCTTGCCTTCTCGGTAGTTGCTAACTATTTCAGCCCTATGCTCTTCCGAACTTTGGTTCGGGGCTTCAGTTAGTACGGCGGTGTTCACTTGAGCTTCGAGATCACCACCTTCGGAATCCGGGATCAGCTCGTACGTCCCGTCCAACAAAGTAGTCGTATCTATATGTAAATGCAAGAACAATATTATAAGCACACATGGGCAATCGTTTATTGAGTAGTAACTCAACAAATTTAATTACACAAGGCATCATGATCAACAGCACAAGAAAGCTACACTAACTTCATCAAGTGAGTGGTGGTTGTTTCCAATGGCAATTAAATTAAGGTTTACTAATAAATAAACAACTCAGAGAAAGAAGAGTAATAAATTTAGAAAAAATTACCCTAAACAGAAGGTAAATAGAACAAGCTATCTTGCAAAAATCATGCCAAAACATGAAGCCATTTATTCATAACAATTCAATCATTCAGAGAACACCTAGAACAAGCTTGAATTACAGAGTTTAATATAGAGCAAAACAGAAGCTCAAAATTTAACAGCAGGCCTATACAGGGATGATTTAGCTACTGTGAATTTTGCATGATTTTATCTACACAGAATTAATTCTGAGAAAATAAACAAAACAGACATCAGATTAGCAAGATTCATTTTTAGCTCCTTCTCTATTCAGGAACTGGGGCTTAAAATTTATTTACAATCTAAGCTACTCAAAAATATAACTCAGAAAAATTTTCATGATTTATAATCAGCATAAACTATTTATCATAATTAAAGTCTACCAAACAAGGATTAAATCAAATAAATAGCTACACATGAGAACTGATCACGAAATTTTTATAGAAAAACTAGTGTCAGATGTGTAAACTATCATAAAAGTTTCACTACAAGACATGGCTTCAATCATCAGTTAAGAAAAAGATAAAACATCTAGTATTTATTTACCTAGTGACACAAAACCATTTATACAGCAAAAACTTGCAACAAACACCTAGATTATTATGATTCTACTGCAAATAGCTACTCTCAAGGATTCCAAAACATCCAAGTTTACATTTTTTTGATTTTCCTACGATTTTCTATGGAATTTCAAAGTTCACAGCAAAAATTATAAAGGAGACCCTGCTGGCACTATTCATATGAGTCACTGACTATTCAAATAACCCCCTGGCATTTCTGGAATTCAAGCAGGGAGGTCCTTGCCGAGGTCAGAGAGGGGCGTGGGGTTTGACCGGTCTTTACCGGCGAAGGGAGGCGTCGGCAGCGAGAAGGGAGAGGTCAGGGAGCTAGAGGGGACCACGGCGCACCTGTAGATGCTCGAAATCGGGGTCGGGGTGGCCTGTGGTGGCGGCGCGACGCGAGCAGGCGGTCGGCGGCGAAGGAGAATGATGGAGGCGGCGCTCCGGTGAGGTAGAAGTGGCGTGGAGCGGCCGGGGAGCTTCACCTAGACATGAGGGAGCTAGTGGGGCGCTTGATTTGGACAGAGGAAGGAAGGAGGAGCGGCTCCACGACGAGCAGGGCGGCGGCGGAGCTCGGCTACGACGGCGAGGGGGCTCCGGTGGAGGTCTGAGGGCGGGATTAGGCCAGAGAGCTGCGGGGGCCAAGTCAGAGCTACTGGCGGGGTTAATTTGGGGAGGGGAAGGGCGGAGGCGGCGTTTCGACGGTGAGGTCAAGCTCGTCGGGGTGGCGGGTGAACGATGGCGGCGGTCAGGGGTCTGGGAGCGAGGAGTGAGCGAACGAGCGGGAGGATTAGGATGCGGGGGTCCTCTGGATGCTGGGATGCGCAAGAGATGGGGGTCTAGGGCACTGCGTCAGCCTAGCCACGACGGCGGTGAGGTGGCGTCCGCGGGGCGGTCGCTGGGTGGCGTGGCGAAGCAGGGAGGGCACAGCGCGAAGAAAGGAGGGCGGCGAGGAAGAGCAGCACGACGCGTGGGCGCCAACGCGAGCAAGAGGTGGCTCGGGGGCGGCCCAGAGCGGCGGGAGGGCGGCATTGCGATGCGCCGGCGGCGCTGAAACAAAGAAACAGAGAGGAAAGCCTGAGGTGGAAGAAAAGGGACCTATCTGTAATTTCCAAAAACTCCAGGGACCAGTCTATAAACCATTCATAACTTTTAAAATAGGGCTCAAATGAAAAAGTGTCCAACATGAAAGTTGTTCAATTTTTCAAGATCTACAACTTTGATGTTGTGCAAAAATTTATTTGATCAAAGGATAGAGAGATAATTTTGAAAACATTGAAGGGATTTTGAATTCATAGGAAACTTGTCTTTTTCAATGAAATTTCACTTCAAACTTGGGCTAATTTGAAAAGTTTCCTGCCAAGCAATAAATGCACTGAATTATGCAAAAGCACCCTCCACAAAAGCTATAATCACACATTCAATTCAAATTAAACTATAGAAAGACCCTTGCATAAAATCAATATTACACATATAACATTTTCTAATTACAAAAAGGTCCTTTTTCAAGCAAAACAAGCACATGATGTACAAAAAGTATGCAACGCTAAAGTGCAGACACCTAGGGTGTCACATCGATCTCGCCATCACCCTTCCCTTTCGCGATGCACAACGCTGCCGCCCGCGCCTCGTCAACCAGCGCTAACTTCATCGAGCTTGAGGATCCGCCGGGTCATCACCTTCTGTCGATTTGCAGCCTCATCGCGTCGTCTCCTGACGAATCCTACCCCGAGACGGCGAGCTCGACCGCCGATGACATTGGCTACTTTATGAACAACTTCACGGCCGAGGAGGCCGAGGACTACTCCGGGGTTCGTGACACCGATGCTCTTCGCTCATTCCAGCTGGCGACGGCTTACTGCCTCACCTGCTCCGAAGACTCCAGCGAGGGGGATTTCGATCCTTCCCGGGAGTGCTTCATGGTGGACCTTGCGGACGAGCAGAATGACAACGCCTGCAGCCCTTCCTCGTCGGGCTCGGCGGCGCGACAAGCTCAGCTGGCGCAGCTCAATGAGCTTCAAGCCAAGCTCGACGAGTAGCGTCAACAAACCCAGGAGCTGCGCGCCACACTCGAGCAGCAGCATACCGCGTGTGGAGCACACGCCCAGGCGGCGGGACGTGTAGCCCAGGAGCACATCCTGGCCGACGACAACGTCGACAAATCTCCGAAACTTCAAACGGCTGGCGAAAAACTCATCGCTGTGGCCTATCTACTTCAAGCTATGCCCGAGCCATCGAAGCCTTCAGGCCGCAACCTGCGCCGCGAGGCACAGGAGCTTATCGAGCAAGCTGCCGTGCAGCAGGCCGAGAATTCTGCGTCTCGTATGCGCTCGATGGCCCCGGAGCAGCGTGATGGGACTGCGCACCAGGACCGCGAGGTTTATGTGCACACACCCCCAGCAGGGAAGGGCAAGGCAGCCGTAGCGCCCGGCGTGAAGGCACCCTCGGTGCACGAGCGCATCGGGAGAGTTCCCGTAAGGGAGCGAATCCGCGACACTCGTGGGCACGCTGGCGACGGCGACGCCCGCAACGTCATCGATGGCAGGAGGTACACCCCTCGACGGGGTGGACGCTTCGACCCCGAGCACGACAGGGGTGAGTCCCCGGAGCCTCCGGGCACCCGGGTATTCAGCCGGGAGATTCGAACTGCATCTTTTCCCCCGCGCTTTCGACAACCCAACACCCTCGTCAAGTACTCGGGCGAGACTGATCCTGCAGTCTGGCTCAACGACTACTGCCTAGCCTGTCAGCTAGGCGGCGCGATAGAGGACGCGGTCATCATCCGCAACCTTCCTCTTCATCTTGCTGACGCCACACGAACGTGGCTCGAGCACCAGCCTGCGGATCAGATCCACAACTGGGCCGACTTGGTCCACATCTTCGTGGGCAATTTCCAAGGCACGTATGTGCGCCCTGGGAACTCCTGGGATCTCAAAGGGTGTCGCCAGAAGCCCCGCGAGTCCCTACGCGACTACGTGCGACGCTTCTCCAAGCAGTGCACCGAGCTCCCTAGCGTCACCCACGTCGAGGTCATCAACGCTTTCCTCGAGGGTACGACGTGCAGGAACCTGGTGCATGAGCTTGCGAGAAGCGGACCCGTCAACACCAATGAGTTGTTCGACGCTGCCACCAACTACGCCGCCGGCGAGGAGGCTGTTGGTGCCATCTTCGACGACAAATTGAGCAAGCGCAAGGACGATGCGCCCGCGGAGGGCAGCAACGCCAAGCCCAACGCCCCCGCCAAGAAACAGAAGCGGGGAGGAAGGGAAAGAAGCCGGTCCCACCAGGCCAGCGCGGGTCGGGGCAGGCAGAAGACTCTGAGGAGGCCTTCGCTGCCGCCCCAGACCGCAAAGGACCTCGAGGCCCCCCTCGAGGCGGTGGTGGCCAATTCGACGACATGCTCAGGAAGTCGTTCCCTTACCACAAGGCCCCGGTCAATCATACCCTCGAGCAGTGTGAAATGCTCAAGAAATACTACAACTGTGTCGCGCATCGCGACGAAGACAAGAAGAAGGATGCTGGCGACAAAGGTGGAGATGACGAGTTCCCCCCAGTGGAGAACGCCTTCTTCATCTTTGGAGGAGCAACAACGAACATGACTTCTCGGCAGCGCAAGCGCGAGCGCCGGGAAGTTTTCTCCGTCACCAAGGCCACGCCATCCTACCTCTATTGGTCGAAGGATACTATTTCCTTTGGCCGCGAGGACCACCCCAATTACGTCCACATCCAGGACGCTACCCGCTCGTTGTTGATCCCATCATCGGCAACACACGCTTCTCCAAGGTGCTCATGGACGGGGGCAGCAGCCTCAACATCATGTACGCCCACACCTTGGAGCTCATGGGGATCGGACTGGACAAGCTCCGCCCCAGCAAGTCGCCATTCCATGGCGTTGCGCCGGGGAAGAGAGTCCAACCCCTCGGCCAGATCGATCTTCCTATCTGCTTCGGCACAGCAGCTAACTTCTACAAGGAGGTACTCACTTTTGAGGTGGTGGGGTTTCGAGGATCCTACCATGCCATCCTTGGTCGTCCTTGCTACGCCAAGTTCATGGCAGTCCCCAACTACACCTACCTCAAGCTCAAAATGCCGGGTCCAAAGGGCGTCATCACCATCGGCTCTTCGTTCGAGCACGCCTACGAGTGCAACGTTGAGTGCGTTGAGCGCGCGGAAGCTCAAGCGGAGGATGAGGCCCTCGCAGCCACCCTCGACAAAATGGCAAGCGAGGCCTTGGACTCCACGCACCGACACGCCGGGAGCTTCGAACCCACCGAGGGTATCAAGAAGGTGCCCCTCGATCCGAGCCACTCCGACGTCAAGGCGTTGCAGATCAGCGCCACCCTCGACGACAAATAGGAAGTGGTGCTCGTCGATTTCCTCCGCGCCAACGCAGACATATTTGCGTGGAGCCCCTCGGACATGCCTGGCATACCGAGGGAGGTCGCCGAGCACTCCCTTGATGTCCGACCCAACTCCAAGCCGGTGAAACAGCGCCTGCGACGCTTTGACGAGCTCAAGCGCCGGGCGATCGGCGAGGAGTTGCAGAAACTTCTGGCGGCCGGATTCATCAAAGAGGTATTCCATCCCGAGTGGCTAGCTAATCCGGTATTAGTGAAGAAAAAGAATGGAAACTAGAGGATGTGTGTAGATTACACTAGTTTAAATAAGACATGTCCAAAGGTTCCCTTTCCTTTGCCACGAATTGATCAGATTGTAGATACTACTGCGAGATGTGAACTCCTATCCTTTCTTGATGCTTATTTCGGTTACCACCAAATCAAGATGAAAGAGTCCGACCAACTCGCGACTTCTTTTATCACACCATTCGGCATGTACTGCTACGTGACGATGCCCTTTGGCCTCAGAAACGCCGGAGCCACATACCAGCGGTGTATGCTCCACGTTTGCGGGGACTATCTCGGGCGCAGCGTAGAGGCATATGTCGACGACATCGTTGTAAAATCCAGGAAGGCGGATGACCTGGTTGCCGATCTCAGGATCGCATTCGATTGTCTACGAGCCAAAGGGGTAAAACTTAACCCCGAGAAGTGCGTGTTCGGGGTGCCTCGAGGCATGCTCTTGGGCTTCATTGTCTCCCAGCGGGGCATCGAACCCAACCCTGACAAAGTCTCGGCCATCACTCGGATGGGACCGATCCGAGACCTAAAGGGGGTACAGAGGGTCATGGGATGCCTAGCGTCCCTTAGCCGGTTCATCTCACGTCTTAGCGAGAAAGGCTTACCCCTGTACCGGCTCTTGAGGAAAACCGAGCACTTCACGTGGACCCCCGAAGCCCAAGAAGCCCTCGAAAGGCTGAAGGCGTCGCTCACTCATGCTCCCATTCTCACGCCACCCACGGATGGCGAGCCCGTCTATCTGTACGTAGCTGCGATGACCCAAGTGGTCAGCGCAGTGATCGTGGTCGAAAGACAAGAGGAGGGCCATGCTCTGCCCGTCCAGCGGCCGGTGTACTACATCAGTGAGGTGTTGTCTGAAACTAAGAACGCTATCCGCAGATTCAGAAGCTGTTTTACGCAGTGGTTCTGGCTCGGTGCAAGCTGGGCCACTACTTCGAGGCCCACCCCGTCACCGTGGTCTCGTCTTTCCCCTTGGGAGAGATAGCCCGCAACCGGGAAGCCGAGGGTAGAATTGCCAAATGGTCTGTGGAGCTGATGGGAGAGACACTCACCTACGCCCCTCGCAAAGCGATCAAGTCCCAAATCTTGGCCAACTTCGTGGCTGAATGGACGGACATTCAGCTACCCTCACCGCAAATCTAGGGCGAATGCTGGACTATGTACTTCGACGGGTCGGTGATGAAAACCGACGCCGGCGCCGGCCTTCTCTTCATCTCACCCCTCGGGGAACACATGCGGTACGTAATACGTTTGCATTTCCCTGCGTCTAACAATATGGCGGAGTACAAGGCCCTCCTCAGTGGCCTCCGCATCGCCATCGAGCTCGGCGTCAAGCGCCTCGACGTGCGCGGGGACTCTCAACTTGTCGTCGATCAAGTCATGAAGGAGTCTAGCTGTCACGACCCGAAGATGGAGGCATACTACAATGCGGTGTGCCGCCTCGAAGACAAGTTCAATGGCCTAGAGCTCAATCATATCCCGCGCAAGTACAACGAGGACGCCGACGAATTAGCCAAGATCGCGTCAGGGCGGACCACCGTTCCCCCGAACATCTTCGCTCGCGACATCATCAAGCCCTCCGCCGAATTCAAAGATCTGACGGAGCCAGGCCCCTCGTCCGCTGGGCCCTCCAGCAGGAACCCCCCGGCGGACGGGGTTGAACCCATGGACGTTGGCTTCGGGACCACCTCCGCGGACGAGGCTGAAGCGATGGAAGTTGACGAGGCCCCCACTTCGCGAGACTGGCGCGTCCAGTACCTTGACTGGATGATTCGAGGGGTCCTACCCTCGAACCGCGCTCAGGCACGGTGCCTCGCCCGGAGGGTCAAGTCCTTCGTTCTAATCGACGACGTGCTATACAAGCACAGTCCCTCGGGCGTCATGCAGTGATGCATCCCCATCCCCGAGGGCAAGGAGCTGATCCGCGACATCCAAGCCGGCATCTGCGGCCATCATGCCGCGCCGCGCACCCTCGTGGGTAACGCATTTCAGTAAGGTTTCTACTGGCCCACCGCGGTCGCCGACGCCACCGACGTCGTGCGAACCTGCGAGGGTTGCCAGTTCTACGCTCGGAAAACACACCTCCCGGCCCATGCCCTGCAGACAATCCCCATCACGTGGTCGTTCGCCGTGTGGGGACAAGACCTCGTCGGTCCGCTGAAGAAGGCTCCCGGGGGCTTCACCCACTTGCTGGTGGCGGTTGACAAATTCTCCAAGTGGATCGAGGCTCGACCCATCGGCAAGATCAAATCCGAGCAAGTAGTTCTGTTCTTCACCGACATCGTCTTCAGGTTCGGGGTCCCAAACTCGATCATCACCGACAACGGCACCCAGTTCACAGGCAAGAAGTTCTTGGCATTCTGCGACAATTTCCACATACGTGTGGACTGGTCGGCTGTGGCACACCCACAGACGAACGGGCAAGTGGAGAATGCCAATGGCATGATCCTCCTAGGACTAAAGCCAATAATCTTCAACAAGCTGAACAAGTTTAGCCGGAGATGGCTCACGGAGCTACCCTCGGTCATTTGGAGCCTGAGGACGACCCCAAGCAGAGCCACGGGCTTTTCCCCGTTCTTCCTCGTCTATGGCGCCGAGGCCATTCTCCCGATTGACTTGGAGTACGGGTCGCCAAGGCTCAAGGCATACAAAGAGCAACAAAACCAGCGAGCTCGCGAAGACTCGCTGGATCAAGTGGAAGAGGCTCGAGACGTGGCACTCCTACACTCTGCGCGCTACCAGCAATCCTTGCGAAGGTATCAGGCGCAGAGGGTCCGGCGCCGAGACCTCAACAAAGGGGACTTGGTGCTGAGGCTTCGACAGGACAACAGGGGCCACCACAAGCTCTCACCACCATGGGAAGGACCATACATAATTGCCAGGGTGCTCAAACCCTGCATGTACAAGCAGGCAAACGAAAAAGGCGAAGTCCTCACCAACGCTTGGAACATACAACAGCTACATCGCTTCTATCCCTAGCATTTCAAGCTATTTGTACATCGTTTGTACTCACATCTTCAATTTCCCGAAATAATAAAATACGCTTTACTGGTTTATTTTTGGGAACCTTCCGGACCCTCGGGGGATCAGATGTGCACTAACACTGAGGTACGCTCGGCTTCACCCTCGGCAAAGCCGAGCCTCCCTCGGGGGCTACTATGGGGGGAACCCCCGAACGTCCCCAAAAAGTCACCAATGTTTTTCGAAATATTTCCGTCTTGACCCTAAGCTTCTCGTATCCTTGGAAAAAATGGACGCGAGGCGTAAGCAACTACGGTACGGGGCCGGCCGAGTCGTGGGGCCGCCTATGCCTCCGGGATCTAAGTCGCATACGAAGAACACGGAAATAAAGTAAAGAAACATAGGCTCGAACACACAAGGCCTCAACGGGCCACGCAGTCAATTCAACGAAATAAAATCTCTTATATTCATAGGATGCGATTACAAAGCGCGACTATGATATAAACACTAATCTATTTACATGGGTCTCGAGGACCAGTTTTCCTACAGGCTACCATCCCCCCTTGCGGGCCCTCAGGGGCGTCGAATTCGGCGATGGGAGGGATGTCTGCTTCGAGCTTCCCGGCGAGGACGGTGGCGAACTCCTCCGCGGCTGCGTCGGCTTCATCCATGATGGCCGACGCGGCGTCCGCATCAGCATCATCGGGAACAACGTACCCCGACGACACCCTCTGGAGATCCATGAGGTAATGCGTCGAGGCCACGGCGAGAGCCCGCAGGACACCGAGACGGAAGGTGCTCTTGGCGTGTTTGGCAATCCGGCCGCCTAGCGCGCGCAGGCGGCTGATCACCGAACTGCCCGAGACGGCACCCTCCCCCTCGAGCTCTGGACACATGCTCACCGTGGTCTGCTCCAGCTTAGCAAACTCCATCTGTGCCGCCGTGAGCGCGGTGTGGACTGATTCCTTCGCCGCGGTCTCGTCCGCCACCTTCTGCCTCAGCTCTGAGCAAAGGAAATCAACATCAGCTACGAAAAGAAACAAATCAACGAAAAACTCGAAGGTACTCAGCCATGATGTTCCTCTGCGCCTCCTCCCTCTGGGTCCGGGCGGCCTCTTTGAGCGAGGACAAGGAGGCTTCCTTCTCCCTAAGAGCGGCCCCCATGTTCTGGAGGGCCACCTCCTTCCCCTCGAGGGCCTCGCCCTTTTCCCGGAGGGTCCCGGTGAGCGCCACCACGGCCACCTCTTTGTGGAGGAGCTCGGCCTTCTACTTCTCGAGCGTCATGCTGAGGCGCTGCAGCTCGGCGCTCTGCGCCTTAGCCTCCCGAGCTCTCTCCTCGAGCACCGTCCGAAGGCGTCGCAGCTCGGCAGCTTGTCCCTCGGCGTCCCGGGTCTTCTCCTCCGCTGCCGCCTTCTGGGCGTCCTGCTCATCGGCAACCCATGCCAATTCCTCTTCCAGCGCCCGCTGACGCGCCCCCAGATCCGCCATTTTCATATTAGCGTCAATGTTCTTGAGCACCAGCTCGGCGTTGTGCTGCCCGAGCTGGCTCATCTGGGAGTACAGTCGGGTCATCTCGACGCTCTTTTCGTGCGAGATTTCCCTCAGCTGCTGCAAAGGGGGAGCATGTGGGTGAAGACGCGTAAAAGTTAAGCCGAATCCGAGCAATTTTCGGGGGGAAGTGTTTACCTGGCTGACCTGGTAATCTGCATTCTGGTGAAGCGTAAAGGCGCAATCGAGGGCTTGCAAGATCTCGCGACCCACACCCATCTGCTTGTTCCAGGCTTCCTCCTCCTCTTCTCCTTGCGGAGGAACTCCGAGGGTACCCCGGACAGGACGATCGCCCCGAGATGGCCCCCCTCGGACGTCCCAGCCTCGAGCATGCCCGCGCTGGCCGACGCAAACTCGGCGATGTGCACGGCGGCGCTTGCCGCAGCAGCGGGGTCGATGTCCATCGAGTCCCCGTACTCCTCACTACTGCCTGGCAGCTCCACCACCACCGTCGCGCCCCCCTGCGCTGTTGGCACGGGCACTACCGCGACGGTACACTCGTCCCGGGCCTCGGTGGGCTCTGAGATGGGGGCTCCTTCCACCCCTGGCGCCTCTGGCGCCGTCTCTTCCTCTGCGATGCCCTCGCCCTCGGCCCTCAGGGGCTCGAGGATGAGGGTGTCCCCCTCTGCATGGCTGGCAGGGCACTCCTGCGCGCCCCCGCCAGTTTCTCCCTCTGTATCCGGTCGGGCGGCGTTTGCCGCGTCACCCCGACCGGCCTCGACTTCGGTGATTGCCAGGTTGGCGCCGTCCACACCGCCCTGACTGGCCTCTTCCGCATCAGCAGCCTGAGCAGCCGCTTCGGCACCGCTCTGGCCAGCGTCGCCCTCCTCCTGTGCCCGAGCTTGCTGCGTCGCCTGGGCCCCTCAAGCCATGGCCTCACGTAGACTCGTGGCCGCCGCCTCGAGATCCACAGCAGGCTGGGGCTGCGGCGCTGTGTGCGGCGTGCTGCGTGCCCCGGTCTTGAGAGCCTTGGCCGGGGCAAGCTACACTGCATCTTTGGGAATGACCCCGGGGCTGGAAATCAAGAGACGCGAGTTGAGGACAACAGGATTGAGAAATCCACCAAGCACGCAACAAAAACAAAAGCGAGGTTTGCTTACCCGGATCGAGCACTCATGCTCCGCTTCCTCGTGGCGCTTCTTCGGGCTCGAGTCGCCGTGCCGCCCCTCAAAGACTGCCCCGAGGGCGCCCTCCTCGTGTCGGCCTGGTGACTCGAGGCTGCCTGCACGGACGACTCCTCACCCGCCACAGCCTCGTCGCCACGGACCAGCACCTAGGTGCAGGCGTCTCCTCACTGGCCGCCAGAGGCGACGACCCCCGCTTAACCCCCTCGAGGGATGGGTGCGCCGAGGACTCTACCACGGCCCTCGTCACCTCCGGCGCCACCGGCTCCCCCTCGTCGTCATCCCACAGGTAGAACGGCGGGGGGCTCGCGCCCGCGGCTTCCCCGTCACCCCTCGGAGAATGGTCCTCGGCATCCGAGGCCTCCTCCTCGTCCTCCTCCGAGGATTGGGGCGTGTCGGGCTGTGTTTTCCCCTCCACGCGAGCAAGCTTGCACTCCTTGTCGTGCTTCGCCTTTCTCTTCCTCTTACTCTCAGCCTATGCCTCCGTCGCGTCCTTCCGCCTTTTCATCTTCTCCGCGTGGAGACGATTGATCAGGCGTTGTTCCGGGACCGGGGGCTTCGAGGTGCCGCACCTCAACCCCTACAAAGCACGCCTGAGATAGGGTCAGGAAAAGGGGACCACACAATACAAAGCGGATTCGAAATCAAAACTTACCAGAGAAATGTACCCCGGCTCGGGGCGCATCTTGATCCTCCAGAGGTCCTCGGGATTTTGAGGGAACTCCGCCACCGCGTACTTCGCCCTCCGGGGCGGCGGCGGTGTGGGAAAGCAGCTTTTTCGACGTCCTCGAGCCATCCACCTGGCTCCCAGGGGTGAGCTCGAAAATCGGCAGGGCCCTTTCCACGAGAGGGATAACCCTCTGCCGGTGGAAGTTCGCGATGACGGCCGCTGCCGTCAGCCCCTTCTTTGCCAGACGCATCAGCGCGTCGGTGAGGCCCTCGAGCCTGGCTTTTTGCGATGGGGGCGACACCCCCCAGTCCCACTTCGGCGGTCGCTCCCAAAGAACTCTGTTAGTGAATGCCGGGAGTGCGCCCTTGTAGTTCCGAAGGTAGAACCACCCTCGACTCCACCTGGCGTTGTTCGTCGTCATCTTGCTCGAGATGTAAAAATTCCTCCGGGTCGGGCGGACGTGGAGCGTCAGGCCACCGGCGCGGGCGAACCGCCTCGGTTGGCCCCGCGCGTTCTCGACGAAGAGTTCACCGCGGAACAGATGGATCCAGAGGTCCCAGTGGGCTGTGATGCCGAGGTACCCCACGCAGACGGCGACGTAGACCGCCGCCTGCGAGATGGAGTTGGGGCTGAAGTTGTGCAGCTCCACTCCGTAGTACTCGCACAAAGCCCTCATGAACCTACTGACGGGGATGCCGAAGCCTCGCTCGTGAAGGTGCACGAAGCTCACGACGTAGCCTTGCGGGGGCTTCGGCTCGGCCTCGTCCGGATGTGGGGAAATCCACGCGCGGCACCCTCGAGTTGGTGATCCGCGGCAGCAGCCGGTCGGCGACCAACTGCTCCAGGACCGCCACGGTGGCGGAGGACTTCCCCCACGGCAAGGGCTCCTGGATGTCTGACATATCATCGATTCGAGGAGGAATGTGGAAGTGACGGCTCTGGGATGGCTAAGGTGCCCCTTCTCCCTTTTTTCTCTCTCCTTCCTCTTCCTCCTTCCGCTCTTGGCTGCGGGCTCAGGGTGCAGGGGAGGCGGAGAAGGCGAAGCAGAATGAAGGCAAATGGCCAGGTGAGCCCAAACACCCCTTTCTCTTCATTTTTATTCACCATGACGGGCGCAGCCGCAACCACGGCCCAAATCTACCGCATTGAATGTGGTAGATTTCGCTATCACTGACGGCTGGGCCCCACGACCGCGGAGTCCCCCATGCGCGCACGCAGCAATAACTACGGCATGGTAACCGGCGGGCGCGGCGCGACTGTTGCGCTATCCCATCCGTCAGCCGCCGCCCAAGCCGCTTCATCTGCCCGAGGCTATCGCCTGAAAAGGCGTGCTCGCACCGCACAAATCGGGCCACGTCGCCCACAACCGGCAGAAGACCCCCGCGCGCGTGACTCGCAACTCTGTGTCGTTTTCAAATCAAGATGGAATATTCCTTCAGGGGTCCCTTTACCCTCGAAGGAATCGCATTCCGAGGCCTTACTGATCAGGGGTTCGAAGCCTGGCCCTTCAGGGGGTTCGACAGGCGCCCCAGATCGTTAGAGTCAGGAACTGCAGGGATGTGCCGTACAAGCTACCCACGAACGCGAAGTTCGAGACATCCTACGCAGTGTTCGAGGCCGGTCGAGGGTGCCTAGAAGGGGGATCCCATCGAGGGAGAGCATCGAGCCCTCGAACCCTACCGAATGGGTTCGAGCCCCGCCTAGCGAACCCTCGTGAGCGCTTTACGAGACATGTCTATGGACCACGAGCCGACCCCTATCGAACGGGGCACGGACGTCCGCTTGAACAACCCGCTAACAGCTCACTGAAGCAGCCATAGCTCGCGGCCCGGGCATGGGTAGCATGGTGCGCTTCACCCCTCCTCCCTGCGGAAGGGCGACGAGGGTCGTAATCGAAGTCGAGGGTTCCCATGAACGCCTTCACACAGGCCTGGGCTCGGCGACTCCTCGCACACCACGGTTCGAACCGCACCCTCGAATAAGTCAACGACCTTCAATCGTGAAGCTCCACGTGTCTAAACAAACCCTCCGCTATTGACGTGCGCTCTCCTGATGGTTATGCTGAACGCCGGGCCACTGTACTAGCACTGAGAGTGCCGAGGCCGGCTGAAAAAGTGCCGATGCCGGCTGAAAAAGGTGCTGGGCAGCCGCCCCATTATAGCTACCTAGTGGGACAACGTTTATAGCCCTTGGACAAGCACAAACTCTCCTCCAAGGCCTCGGGGGCTACACCCGCGGGTGCGCTGACGCGCCCCCATGAAGGTGACTTCACACATATTCAAGGGTCGTAACTCTATGTACACCCCTATACCCTCGGTAATCCTCCCCGTAGAGGAGAAAGGGGACTTTATTGCTCAAATGCAAATAAAGATTACAAACGGTTACCGGCGCGAAGCCATCGAAAGATACAAACACGTTGCCACCTACGTGGCAATTTTCCCTGTCTTGGGGAGGAGCGAGCGATGAAGAAAGGCACGGAGCCCCTAGCTGACACAACAGCGAGGCTGCTAGGGATGCGAGGAGCAGCCCCCAGACCACACGAGTCCAGCAGGATGCTTTCCTCGCAAGCCTTCTTCTAGCGTCTCCTCCACCGAAGACCATGTGGGGGATCAAGCTGGCGGACAGCGCCCTCCGCACCGTCTCCCCGAGAGCAACCTCGTCGCCTGGAGGGACGATGCAAAGAACAGCCGCCCAACCTGGCACTAACGCCATGGTCAGGCGTCTCCATCCCCCTTTAGACTAGGGGACATCGCAGAAGCAGGACCCCCCGGGCCCAATGCTCTTCTGCTGATCCCACTGAACCTGAGGGATGGAGCGCACGCCCACTCCGGTCTTCCCCTACCGCTCGCAAGCATTCTTCTAGCGTCAAAAGCCTCAAAAAACCAGGCCACCCCATCTGGGGGCCGGTCACAAAAAGGCAAAGGAAACATTACAAGATTTAGGCGATGCTGGAAGAAAGAGTTGGGAGGTTGGAGAGGAAAGGGAACCCCATGACCCCTATTTATAGTTGCGCCGGGCACAAAGCTTCAAGCTTGGCAAAGAGTGGAGGCTTGTGTCACCCGTGACGACGCGGCACTCCACGAGCAAAGGAGGTCCTCGGTCACCGCGCCGAGACACGACCGAACGAAATAAAGCGGAGCTAAGCCCCTGGACGCTAAGCGGTGCAGCATCGGCTCTGGCCGGCTGCCCTCGAACGGTGCGCCGCAAAGCAACCAGGAACGCCGGGGCCAAGGCCCTACGTGCGGAACAGCGCGATGAAAGCACCAGCTGCCAAGCAGCGGGCGCCACCATCGCCCTGGCCCCCCTCAGCGCGTGTACACGTCTTGTCCTTCAAACAAACAAACAAAGAGGCGCGTGCCTCGAAGTACTCCTCCCACGGGCGTACTACCCCGACCGGTGAGTTGTCACATCCGTCGGGCTGGCGCTCAGGCGCGTCTGGCGGGTGCGCGGCATTGACCGATCACGTCAAAGGGGAAATCGCCGAATCACCCTTTGGCCGAATCCCCTGACTCGACCAAAGCCTCGGGGGCTACTGTCGGGTACCACGATTAGGGACACCCTAATCGGGGTACTAAGATCACTTTAAAAACGCAAAACACCTGTTAAAGCAACTAGGCCCACAAAGGCCCACGGCCTGCTTCCCATTCGGAAGAAAGGAGAGGACTCAAAGAAGCCCAGCGTGCGGCCCATTCACATTCCCCTCGAACCTGCGGAACGATCTCCGCCTCGCTTGAGGGTCCCTCTCGGGTCCACTGGGCAATCTCCGCCTCGCTCGAGGGTAGCGGATCTACCCTCGAGCAGGTGGCTCATCTACCCTCGAGCAGGTGGTTCATCTCCGCCTCGCTCGAGGCCACCCCTCGGCACAAGGGACAAACAACCCCACCGCCCAGCCGCTCGCCGTACGAAGGCATTAAAAGCCAGCCACTCCGCCACGGCTCAAAGGACGGCCGGCGTCAGGCGGCTACTCCCACAGTAGATATGACCGGGGTCCCATCCGCTGACTCCGGTCACCATTCCGC
The DNA here is from genome assembly GCF_016808335.1 of Panicum virgatum. Taxonomy (NCBI): domain Eukaryota; kingdom Viridiplantae; phylum Streptophyta; class Magnoliopsida; order Poales; family Poaceae; genus Panicum; species Panicum virgatum. The sequence continues at coordinate 28,945,025 of NC_053141.1, read as the reverse complement.
CATCCCGGATACTGTAGCAGCACCTTGGGACCTGCAACGCGGGACAAGACAGGCTCGGCATTGCTACCATTACTGTTCTGCCGACACCGACCATCCGGACTCGCCTCCCACTGGGGAATGGGTCCGGCGATGTCACATGTCCTTCCGGGAGGGGCGCCCAGTACAAAATGGACAGGGTCCTGGACCTTCCCCTTTAGGGGTCCGGGACTTCCACGTGTCCCCCAGACCTTCTAGTGTGCACGCCCGCACTCCGACCAGGGGGTCCGGGGCCGTCACGCGCTATTACTGCCGCTAGTGCATGCAAGACCCTAGTCCGCAGGGCCCACTGAACACCACCACGCCGTATATAGAAGACTATGCGCCGGCGACGACCACGCCGCCTGCAGGGACACTGCAGGACGACCGACGTGATCTTCGCAAGACCAGGGACAATATCCAGGATGACTGCGACGCTCGCCGCCTTCCCACAGTGTACTTCCTACAGTGTTCGACTACTGTGCCCCCGCGATTCAGGGGAAAATGATGACTTCCACGCCCCCACTCATGTGTCCCGCCCCTCCTTGTAACTATAAAAGGAGGAGGCGGGCTTCCTTTAGACTCTCTCGCCAAAACTCTGGCTGGACCTTCTCTGTTTTCTCTTTTCCAAGAGGACGTTCAAGGACTACCGAGCATTCATCTCAACCGACTCCACTCCTAGCAGAGACTTGGGAGCTTCCCTCCCTCTCTCACCTTGCTTGTATCCCCTACTACAAGCACTCCGGGTGCAAGATAATACAGTGCCCTCGCACACCCCCTTTGCTGGACGTACGGCCCCACGGCCGGAACCAGGATAAACCGTGTGTTACTCTGTTGCCTCTTGCATCATCATCTGTGACGAGGAAACACGCAGCATTTACTAGATGGGATCCAGGCCCCCAGGTCGGGACACCGACATAGTTAAACTAACATCTTAAGGTATTGCCACAAACTGAGAAATCTTCCATGATGTTCTCGATTGGGTCGAAGAAAGTCGCCATCATACACCTCTGAGGTAAAGCAGGTGCGTTGCAAAGACCAAATGACATTCGTCGATAGGCGAAGTGTGCCATAGGGACAGGTGAAGGTAGTTTTACTCGGTCATCCTCAAAAATGGTAGTGTGTTGATAACCAGAGTATTTGTCGAGGTAGTGGAAGAATGAGTGATTGACTAGCCATTTCAAACATATCACCAATGAAGGGGAGAGAGATGGGTGATCTATCCGGGTAGCCTTGTTGAGCTTCCGGCAATCGATGCACATCCTTGTTGATTTCCCTCTGAGGTATGCGCGCCCCTCAGAGGTGATTGCTCCCTTCTTTGGGACCACTTGAACTAGCATGACCAAATGTCTTTCATGGGGTAGATGACGCCCACATGCAGTAGCCTCAATACCTCTTTGTTTACTACCTTCCTCATCGCATCACTCAGCCGTCTCGGATGCTGTTTGGACGGCTTATGGTCCGGTTCCATAGGGAGGTGATGGCTGCACAAGTTGGGGATGAACCCCTTCAAATCCTATAGAGAGTACCCGATGACGGATCAGTACTTCTGTAGGACTGCAACGAGCCGCCGAGTTAGCTTACGCTGATGAGAACTGGCGTACTCTGTTGTTTGTGGAGGAAGGCTTACTTCGGCCTAGGAGGCAGCGATTTCAGCTCAAGAAGAGGATGTTGCGGTTTCTCTTCTTCATTGAGCTTGAGGTAGCCGCTTCGATCTGTTTCCTAGGTGAAGTGAATGGCATCTTCATCCGAGATAGGTTCAGCAAGATTTCTCTTGTATTATGCTCATTACCTCCTCCACTGGGTCTTGCTCCGATCTAGTCTCTGTAATTGTATTGCCTAAATGGACTAGACTAACCGGGATCTTCTCTTTGCCAACCTCGAGCTGAAGTGCAGCTCAGGTTCCATTGAGGTTGACAAGTAGCTCTATTGGCTAACCGATCAAAAAAAACTTGTCACCTTTAGGGATATCGAAGATGTGGAAATCAAGGAAGATCACGTCATGTCAAGGACACAACATGAAGAATTTCCTTACTCTCCATCATCTGGCCGTCGATCCACCTTAGGTTCTTCCAAGATTTCTTGTGATGCAGTGTCCCCAATAGTGCAAAGGAGTGCTCTGGTAGATTTGTATAATACTACCATCAATTTTGCACTTCCTCAATCCATTCCTTGCTCACGATCGCAATAAGACCCTCAATCTGCGATGTAGCATCTGGAACGGATGCCTAAGATCTTGAGCATATGTACTTATGTTCCTTCGGCATTGCCGAGTTCCATATTCCCTTATGAAGAGGTCAGGAATGAGCATTGACATATACTTCAATGAGTGGTTCATGATCTGTGGACTTGAGTGGTTCGGTGATTTCCTATGTGTAGTGGAGGTGGGGAGGGTGCAGCTGATAGGATGCGAAATTGCTGCTTTTCTCTGAGGAGATCGGTTGGCGAAACTCATCAGAGGCAACATTCATGGAATGCACTCTCTGACTTGAGTGCAACAACGAAATGATGCTTCAGCACCTTCCGGAACACCATGAGATGCTCTGGAATATGCCATAAGCAAAAGTCTTTCCCACACTATTCCAAATGACCCTTCGCTTTGCTTGAATGATAGCAGTAGAATGCGAAGTGCGAACACTTTGGTAATAGCTAAGAAGAATAAGTAGACTCATCCTTCAACATGATCCAATCTCCTCCAACTCTCCTTGCCCTCCGGTCGCACCAAATTTTCACTCACCCGTCAGAGAGAATAGGGAAAGCTTTCACCATAAGGTGTTTTGGTTAATACCAGGTATGGTAGGACTCCAGTGAGTGTAGGAATTCGTCTTTCATCAAGGAGAAAGACTATGCATGAACCATGGCAACGACACTGGGACTGGCCTCGTAGCCATTAGATAAATGGGGGGTAAAATGGTGGCGGTTTCAAAACTCGCAGGATGGAACTGTCGGATAACTAGGAGTAAAACTCCATGTGGATGTGCGGAAAGGTGTACAGTTGAATGGGTTCTAAACTAGTGTTGCTACCGTTCCCAGGCAATGGCGCCAGAAAGCTTGTTGGCACTCCTTAGCCTATACGAATTACTCCGCAAGCGCACAGAGACCGATGTAGCTTTCACCAGGGAGTATACCTGGGATATCGAATCCAAGGAACGGTAAAGCTTCGACTGGGTCTAGAACTAGTTCAACCGGACCCATCAGGGGAAGAGAGGTAAGTGGGTAGAGGGTGTAACACCAGTTAGCCAACTCATGACCCAGAAGACTTGAAACTAATCTGTCTTGATCTACTTCGGTGGCTTCAGAGAAGGACTCAGACTGGGGTGAGAAGGGAGTCCAAAGGCAGTCGGCACTACTGCTATGAAAACACCCGAACGTGGTGGACTAGAAGGGACGGACAAGGCTGTCACCACCTGCCGCCTACCACAACGGTACCGTGGGGTGGAACACAACCCTATGTAACTAACCCAGTCTAGGAACCATGCCTACAACTATCGAGTTACGTACTCCTACCTCCCGGCAAGGCAGAGAGCACTCTCAAATAAGTAGAACTTGCTACTTACGCAGACTAGGGATCCCGCAGATCAAAGACAGAAAGTAAACAAGTAACTGAAGTAAAGAGAAAGACTAGTGAGATACCGACGAAAGACAAGGAACTTCGCTCCAAAGATATTTCATTCCTCTGAGGTGGCTTAAAAAAGTGGAGTAAGGCTGAAATAATTCGGCACCGCTCCTTTAGCTTGGTTTTCACCAAAGCTCTCACCTCACACTCTCCCTATTCTAAGATGGACTACATCTTGTTTGAGGCTCTTCTCTCCAAATGGTGTGTTGAGAGTGGGGGTGTGGGCTGCCTTTTATAGCCCTCCAAGGGGGGTGGCTTAGCTTCTAAGCTAAGCTAAGGTTGGCTTAGCTTGTAAGCAAAGTTGTGGTTGCTTAGCTTGAAAGCCAAGCTGTCCACACATGCATGGCGGTTTAGTATATTCCACTTGAAGGCTGCACACGTGGCGTGGAAAAATGAGGCCGGCCGGCCTCCCCTAGGCCAGCCGGCCTAGGATCTCCGCCTAAATTCCACCGCCTTTCTGCTGAACACTCCTGATTGCCGGATGAAGTCAGTTTTAGTTGCGTTGGTCTGAAGCTGAGTAGTTGGGGGCTGGGCGGCCTGGCCTAGGCCGGCTAGCTTGGGCTTGTCCCTTCTCGGCCCTCCGATCCACCGACGTGTTGATCAATGGTTGCATATTCTTCTCATAGACGGTTTCGGGCTTGGGGTTGAGTTGGAGTACTGCACGTGGACCCATCTTTTCGTGGCTCAAGCCTTTCGGTCTTGGTTTGTGTATTTTGTATGAAACCACATTGGATTGGCTTGCATTTGCGCTCATGAGCACTCTGACCAAAGATGAGCATCAAACTCCATGGAGTATAGGCCGGCCGGCCGGCCTGGATTCCTCCCATTTAGGCCAAATTTCGCACATGTTGTTCCTGCATTAAAATACTCAACAAAACTTGTGGAACTCGTTAATATAAATTAGATTTGGTTTGTGTTGGCCCTCAAATCATGAATCCTGGAGGAATGTTGGCGGTAAAAATCATAGAAATTGACCGCCAACACCGGGCTCTTCCCCTTTTAAAGAGGATCAGTCGCGCCTACAACGGCAACCCCGAAGATCGCGAAGAATTCGAATGGACTTTCCAGAAGCAGCCTGAGTCATACTCAGCAAGGAGCGGGCCCCTAATGGTAATTTTCTGCCTGTCGTAGTAAAGCCCAAACGGTAAAAATACAAACTACCCGGCGTGTCTCCGTGACTCCGCCAGCGACCCTGCTCGGGGGCTGGGCGCTGCTACTACCTGGCGTGTCTCCGCGACTCCACCAGCGACCCTGCTCGGGGCTGGGCTGTGACAATCCAGGTTTTAGGGGTTAAAGATAAAATTTTCGTGTTGATTCTAAAAATTTAAACCATAGCAAGGGTATTTTTGTTATTTTGGAAAAATACGAAGTCCTTTTTACAAAATAGTTTTGCAAAAGGCAAAATTTCAAAATTTATGAGGGGTTAAAATGTATATTTTGTTTTTCACTTTTGACCCTAATAAAAAGATATATTTATGCTTAAGGCTACCCTTGCAATTTTAAAACTTAAGTTATATTTATTTGCAAATAAAAGTTTTGACGGATTTCAATATAATTTCAAATTTATAGCTCTTTTGTATTTGGGCCTGAAAGCAAAGTTGTAGATCTTGAAAAACTACCCAACTTTCATTTTGAACACTTTTTCATTTGAGCCCTAAAATAGTGGGAAATTTAATGTTTACAGTTAACCCCCTAAATTTTTCCATATTTGCAAAACCACCCCTACCTTCATCCCCTTCCTCCTTTCACTGCCGAAACAGGGGCGCCGCCGTCCGCCATGGTTCTCACCACCGCCGCCGGTCTCCCCGCCCCCAGGTTGAACCGCCGCCTCCACGCGTCGCTGAAGCCCCCTGCCGCCGCCTCTTTTCCTCTCTGCACGCACCGTTCTTCCTCGCCACGCGCGCGCACGCCATTCTGCTCGCGCTGTCGAACCGTAGCGCCGCCAGAACGATGCCATCGCCTCCTAGTTGTCGCCCGACTACACTTATCCTCCCAGGAACTCCCGCATGTCTTCCCCTTCCCTCCCTTGATGCCTATTTAAAGAGCAGTGCTCTTCTTTTCTCTGTACACCACCGCCCTGCCCACCATTGCCGCTCGAACTCGAGCTCACTGCGGGCTAACCTCCACCACCACCACTCTGTCCAATTCGACTTCACCAACAGCTCACCCTCCTTCCTGCAAAGCTCCCAGGCTAGGCCGCACCACCCCATGGCCGCCGGGATGCCGTCGCCGCGGACCAGACTATCGCCGGCTGCCCCTCTCCGCGGCAAGCCCAAATCCGGCCATCTCCTGACAAACTGAGCACCCCCATAGGTAGCCCTTGAGCCCCTCATGCTTTTCCCCTCTAGTGCCCCCACCCCCGGCGAGGGAGCTCGCCGGAATTTCGGCCGGACCAGAGCTCCCCACCACCGGCCATGACTAGGGACCCGATTGCAATGCTTAGTTTCTTTTTAGGGTCCTTTTAGCAAAGTTTCCAAACCCTTTTGTATTGAACTTTGAAAAATCCTAGAAAATGGCAGAAAAATCAAAAAATGTCAAACTAATTTTGTTGTGTTCCTCTTGACTAGCTCTATAACTTTGGTTACTAAAGTTTGTATGAAACTTTATATTGTGTGCTCTAGTTTAATTGTTTATAAATGAGTAATTTAATTATATCTTTTTAACCATAGCTTTGTTATGCTTGATTTTTGGAACCTAGCATCCTTTTGCCATGTATATTTTTGTGTGAAATTTGTGGCCCAAATTCTTGACTTTTGCTCGTTATTTCATGTGCTTTGTTTATTTCTAGCATATGCTCTTATTTAATTTATTAAAGCATGTTTTTATTAATTTATTAGAGTCTTCTTTTTATCATGAGATCTTCTAAACATAAATAGTTTATGGTAATTTTTGGGATAATTTTTGCATTGTTTAGTTTGAGTTTTGGATTTATATTTGAGTTTTAAGGTTAATTCATACATGCTAGTATTGTTTTTGCTAGAATAAGCTCTATGTTTAGACTTGATTCATATACATGATCTTTTATTTTTAATTTTGAGTTTATGTTTGAATGGTTGAAATTCTTTTGAATTCAAATTCTAAATTTGAATTCAACCCACCCCATGTTCCTGAATAGAATTATCCTTGCTTTCTTTTGAATTCAAACCATGCTACCTATCATAATTAATTTTGTTATTTTATGTAATTCCTTGTGTTTACTTTTACTCTACAAATGACTGCCCAGTAAAGTAACACTTTTAAGCTTGGTCTTAAATGTTTACTTTATTGGATAACAACTTTTTAGTGAAGGAAAGATATACTTAAGCACTTCACTAATTTCGAGTACTGCATTGCATATAGAAATAATATCGAAGGTCGACGGAATGTACGAATTCATCCAGGAACCAGATGGGAATATTTCTGAAGCCCAAGTCAACATTACGGAAGATAACGAAGACCTGAACAAGATACCGGAGTCCAAGAGTGAACTACATGCAGTCCAACCAACGTTGCGGATTTAACTGAAGCCTCGAATCCAGATTCGGAAGAACTAAACCATGCTGACTCTATAGATTCTACTAAAGGCAAGCCCCGGTACATAATCCTATTATTTTATGCAACTTATTACTATTTGTTTGTGCATTTAAGTTATTGGAGTTGAATGAAAACCTTAGATGCATAATCTTAGGTACCCATTGTTTGAACACTAGAAACAGAGTTCGAATAGATGCTATGCTAATAGGACGGGTAAAAGTCGAGTGATTGCCTGTCATTCGCGAGCTTATAGGACTTGATTGTTTACTTTCTGCAATCACTATAAGGATCATGGACGGATTTGGTTACAAGCTTCATATTGAAATCCGTCTGTGTTGATAAACTTATTAAGGCCGCAGTGTGTGGTAGTGTTGATTAAGTGTTTGAAAGTACTAGCCACATGCTGTAAATATGGTACGTGGCAAGCCTAGTAACCAATCGGCCCCGCAAGTGGACTTTACTCCACTCTCTCTTAGGGATAGGATAAATAAAATGGATGTGGGACGAGGTTGGTGCCCTGTTAAACAATGTAGCGCTACAACTACGACTATGAGGGACGAGGTGTGGTGCCCTATAGTCGGGGAGAGTGGCCCTGATCCACAACCCGGAATGAAAGGCAAACGGTTGCTTGGGAGTGACTCAACAGTACTCCAAGCGTGTGTGTTAGGTTTACCTTGCGAGGATTGAAATTCGGTTCGAACTGTTCCGCCTCTCACGGATATTGAGACTGCTTAATCTCTTTGCCACATAGAATAAGAAGTTGAACAAAGATGATACTCAATCTTGTTGGATGCAATTAATTTCTATACCATGCTTGTATAGATAGGTGCAAATCTAGAATGGTTAATGAAACTAGAACCTGAAAGCTAAAACTTAAAATTAAGGACCTACTCTTTGTTGCTTTTCAGCAAATAAACTCCAGAGCCTTCACAAACCTTGCATGTCTAGCTAAAGGGATGTTATATACCCTTAGTCGGGTCAGCCTTGCTGAGTATTAGTATACTCAGTCTTGCTTTTAACCTTGTTTTCAGGTAACTCTTGGAATACTTGGTGAGATTGACATCATGTACGGGCTTCATTATGATGTCATATATCGACGCTAGTTATCATTTTCTTTTCCGCAGTTTATAAACTCTGAAGAACTTATCTACTTTCAAACTTCTGAGGTACCCTATTCAAATTCTCAATCTAAATTTATAATAACATTTACTATTGAAGTTCGTGCTATCAAATTTGTATTTATTGTAATCTCTGGGCTCACCTTCGAGTGAGGTATGTTGTTTCGATCTGAAATCCAGTGGTGTTATCGGGATTTTACCCGACAGGCTGTCAAATTTCTCCATTTGAAGTGCGTGTTAACCATTTTAGTAGTAATAGTAATGGTTAGCACATTTGAACCGAATTAATTTAGGCGGTTCTGCCACATGGGCGCCGCTACCACTCGGCGTGTCACCGTGACTCCGCCAGCGTCCCTGCTCGGGGGCTGGGCGCCGCTGCTATTCGGTGTGTCTCCGCGACTCCGCCAGCGTCCCTACTCGGGGGCTGGGCGCCGCTGCTATTCGGTGTGTCTCCGCGACTCCGCCAGCGACCCTGCTCGGGGGCTGGGCGCCGCTACTACTCGGAGTGTCTCCGTGACTCTGCCAGCGGCCCTACTCGGGGGTTGGGCGCCCCTACCACTCGGCGTGTCTCCGTGACTCTGCCAGCGGCCCTGCTCGGGGGTTGGGCGCCGCTACCACTCGGCGTGTCTCCGCGACTCCGCCAGCGACCCTGCTCGGGGGCTGGGCGCCCCTACCACTCGGCGTGTCTCCGCGACTCCACCAGCGACCCTTCTTGGGGGCTAGGCGCCGCTACCACTCGGCGTGTCTCCGCAACTCCGCCAGCGACCCTGCTCGGGGGCTGGGCGCCGCTACCACACGGCGTGTCTCTGCGACTCCGCCAGCAACCTTGCTCGGGGGCTGGACGCCGCTACCACTCGGTGTGTCTCCGCGACTCCGCCAGTAACCCTGCTTGGGGGCTAGGCGCCATGACTTCAGAGTTGAGTGGGTCTGGTCAGACAAAATGATCAAGGAACAACAAGACGACATGACATACTGGGTGTTCAGGCTACCTAGGAATTTGGGCAAACAAGGATTCTGTACTGACCCTCGAAAAGCTTCTTTAAAACCTTCTGAGGCTCGGGGGCTGCACCCAATGGGTGCGCCCAGGGGCGCATCTCGTTGAAAACTGAAGGGAGTCAGACATCATTATGAGTCCTGAAGAACTTCGCACAAGTCAACCATCAAGATTCAAGCTCAAGCTCTTCAGCACTCGGGGGCTTGACAGAGGTACATCTGGGTACCTCCCAGCAGAGTAGTTATCTCCCGACTGGGTACCTACTCGGCCAGGACCACTCTGCACGACTACCCGGTGGACAGGCACTTGGCTGGACGTCGGAAGGTTCCTCCGAGGATCAGGATCAAGGCGCGGATATGTATTCCGGATATCTAGGGATCTAAACCGACCTGATTCCGTGTAACAACCCGAGTAGATATCTTCCCTTACTTGTAACCCACGGCACCTGGCCTATAAAGGCGCCATGAGGGGACCCATAGAACGCATATCTAGCATCATCATCATCATCCCATCTACACCTTTCATCGTCAAGCTCAATACATACAACACAGGATGTAGGTTATTACGCTCCCGAGCGGCCCGAACCTGTCTAAACCCTAGCGTCAACTCGCAACCATCAAGTTCTTAGCTCCGGAATCCCCTCTTCACCTACAAATCTACCGCCGAGCATACCCCTAGTGGACTTGCCGGATAAGCAATCCGACACACAGGATGTAGGGTATTACGCTCTCGAGCGGCCCGAACTTGTCTAAACCCTAGCGTCATCTCGCAACCATCTAACTCTTGGCTCCAGAATCCCCCCTTCACCTACAAATCTACTGCCAGGCATACCCCTGGTGGACTTGCCGGATAAGCAATCCGACAGTTGGCGCGCCAGATAGGGGAGATTTCTCAGGAGTCCTTGCAGCGAGTTTGATGGCATCAACATCCGGCATTTTCTTCTCCACCAACGTCAGCATCCAGATGCAGGCCGCCACCGGATTCTCCTTCACCTTCGGTAGTTTTCCGAAAACTACGGTTCCCCGGAACCCACCCACCAGCCCCTCGAGCATCGAGAGCGGCAATTCCACGAGCGTCAGATCCGATCTGACGGATAAGAGTTTCATTGTTCGTCGAGTTTCCGAACTCGACATCAACGATCCACCGATCGTTCACCCCAAGGCAACGCGTCGCCCTGTCATCTCAAATACCGATCTAATCTCTGGAATAGATCGCGTTACCAGATCCATCGCCGAGTGCATCCAACTCGGCGAGACTGTGCTGGGTCGTCCAGGCGACTCGGCCTCCGCACCCTACAGACTCCGCAACAACTCGGCGGTGTACTCGGATCAGGTCTGAGTACGCATGGGTAACCTGTGCATCACCGAGTTGGATCAGTCCGACTCGGAGTAGATTTGATCTGATTCGCCCTCACATCCTGAGGCCGAATATCAGGTCGCTGTCTTCACGCTCCCACCCAACCACGACAGCCCCAACGGCCGGCGCCAGATCTCGGTCGTCTCGCTGGACTCCGAGTCCTTCAACGGCGAGGATGACCAACAATGTGCAGGTCACCTCCACCGTAACGCTTTTCGTGCCGATCGCCGGGCCAACGAGGAAGTCATTCGCTAGGGCGAAGAAGATCTCGAGAATGCCGAGCGTCGCAACCCCCGGGTAGTACGAAGACGTGGAACCTCGAGAACGAGTTCGTCCTGGACTACGACGGCCACGAAGTCTTTGCCACGCCTTCCGCAAACATGGCCGCTGTGTTCCAGGTATTCGAGGGTCTTCCTCAAACCCCTGAGATTGCAAAAGCCCGTGCTCGTCTCCATGTTGCAGCAGCCCAGACTCAGGGCTTGACGAATGAGTGCTCCAACTACCGGGCGCAGTCGAGCTCCAACTGCTGGGTACGCCCCCATCACCGGGACGAGGAGGTCGACCAGCCAGATCTTCACGCCCGCCATGACCGCCGCGACCTCCGACCCCGCATAAACAACCATCATCGCGAGCGGGAGCGACATCGCTGCTACGACGAGGAGCACGGCATACTCGGTGCCAACCGCAACAACCGCGATAAGCAATTTGACACCCAGGTCCTTACCTCCATCAATATGACTTTTGTAGAATTTGTCCCTCCTGCAACTTCGATAGCGGTCGAGTAGATGCGCAGCCATTAGCAAGGATCCTGTTTGCCGTCGTATTTCTTCAAATTCTGCATGTTGACTGGGTTGAAGCTGATCGGGTACTCACATAGTTTATGTTCTGACTGAAGGCTGGGATTCGATTGGTTTCATCTGTAGGGCGTCCGTGACGCCTGGCATTGATGATATCTCATGCATCACTGAGGTTGCCATGATTGCAGTCGCGACTTCTTGAGGGGCCGGCGTGATGACTCTCATCTTGGAATCTAGGCTGGTGCTTCCTGGCTGTCGTGCTGGAGTACAACTGTTGTGGGAAGCAGATGGAGCTGGCTTCTACCTACCAATCTGATGCAAGGCATCTCTGGTCAAATGCTGAATTTGGCAAATTTTGAGGGTATCCGGTAAACCTTGCATTAATATGGCTGCTTCGGCTAGGTTGATCAATGGGCTGCAAAAAGCATTGACAGCTGCTTTGTCAAAATCTCGTCGTAGATTACGTGGTCCATGTAGCGCTGGAGCACGCTGAGCTCGTGTAGTTGTGTTCTTTCTACGAGTGGCACGGCGACGGTTCCGTCATCGCCGGCTATCTCTGTCTTGTTGAGATTCATCTTGCGGAGCATTAACTGATAGCTCATCATCCGATATCTGGTCCAGATTCTCGTTGGCGTATTGATCAGCCTGAGACCCGAGTGCACTATCTTCTCCATGGAGCAAAACGTACACTTGTCTGTCTGGGGTCGAATGAGTTGTGCTGCAGTCAACTAGAGCAATGTCGCCGATCTCTTCTTCCCCGATTGGAGAGAGAGGTCTGCCCGATTTGTAAGGCAGGTCCCGAAGACATGCTACTAGGCGGGCATTGTCGGAAGACTCTGAATTCTTCTAGTATACGACTCGACTTAGCGGTGTTGCCATGATGGTCAGACTTGGAAAGTTGAGCAAGTCCAAGTCGAAATCGTCATCTGAGTCCGGATAGGAGTCGAACTGAGGAGCAGACCGAGTCAGGATGGAGTTCTGATCAAGATTTTTTTGGTGGAAAATTGCGGAGTATGATGCGGCCGAATTTTCCAATCCGAAGGGAAAACAAGTCGAAGTCGTGTCCGAGAGGGGCATCCTCTTGATCTTCTCTGTGAGTTGAGGAAGGAGAATTCCAGCCGAAGTAGTTTCATAGGGTTCTTCCTGCTGTGATGCCTTCATGTTCATGGTGTCAATCAGGTGGCTGACGAAGCCGCCTGATCCATCAGCGGTGCAACTCCACGAACTGAAGATGAATGTGGTTCCAGCGTTGATCACCGAGAAGTCGAAGTCAAAGGATGCCATCGAATTTTTCTGTTGATCTTTGGCGAGATGCCCCACGGTGTGCGCCAGCTGTCTGTGTTTTACCGGTGAGTTCTTCTGAGGTATACCCCGAGGAGAGTGGTTGAAGGTAGGGACTCGCCGAGATCAGAATGCGATGGTGCAAGGAACACAAAGATTAGACGTACAGGTTTCGGCCGCCGGAGCGTAATACCCTACGTCCTGTGTGGTGGTTTGTATTGCCTTATGTGTTGTTCGATATGTTGGAGGGGTCCCTACCCGCCCTTATATAATCTGGGGGGACAGGGTTGCATGGAAAGTCTGGACTGAGTACCAGCAGAGTTCTACTCCGAGTAGGTCGGGTAGTTTCCTTGTACTCCAACTAGTTCTACTACTGCACGAGTAGTTACAGTAGAGGTAAGGCGTATCCGTGTGCTATTCCTTACTCTAGAATATTTCATGCCCGTGAGCAATCTCGCTTGGGTATGACACCGACTTCTAGAGGATAAGATCAAATCTCCCGCCAAGCCGCACCAGGACGGGAGCCAGTCTAGGTTCAGGCGACCCCAGGGGTCGGCCGACCCCTGGTGGCACTCTCCCGGTTCCTCCTTCCTCTGGCTGGCTGGCAGGTGGGCCCTAACCTTATCCCTTGGGTGCATCTTGCTTGGCGCGCCCGTTTCCTATGGTTTGTGGGCCCGTCTTGTAAGTGTAACACAGGATTGGATCATCTATGCATTTCTTCTGCATTCACTTGTGCTTTCCTTTGCATTTCAACTATGGGTGCCTGCAGACCATGGTTCACCAAAACTTGTGGAACTTGATTAGGTATATGCCCTACAACTAAGTTTGGTGATGAAATGTTATGAAAAACTGCAGAAGTTGACGGCTGATTTTAGGACTTAAGGGCCATCAACACAGTTGTGTAGTAGAAGATGAAATCCCTTGGAGTCTGACCAGCTTATTTTAATGATGAAATTGCACCCATTTGTCTTGCCAATCACAATTCATTGGTCTAAATTGTTCCAGGCTTCCAGCCAAGTCATTCCAAGGACCATATCATAGGCACCCAGTGGTAAGACTAGAGCATCAACTGTGAACGTATGTCCCTGGACCCACCAAGAGAAGCCTTTAACTAGTTGAATGCAAAGAATAGTTTGACCATTAGCCACCCTGAATTCCATAGGAGAAATGTCTACCACATTACAGTGTAACCTGTCCAGAAGTCTGGCATTGATGAAGGTGTGAGAGCTCCCAGTATCCAGCAACTGTAGCAACACCTGGTTGCTTGCCGGAGCTTTGGATTTAATCAACTTTGCTATATCAACTCCAGATATAGCATTTAGTGAGACAAACACATCCTCAGAAGTATACACTGATGAGGGAGATTCTAACAGTTCCAACACTTCATCAGAGAGAAGGATACCACCATCACCCCCATCTTCCACAGCAATATAGTTTAGATTGGGACTTGCAGGCTGTTTGCACTTGTGACCAGGGCTGAATTTTTCACCACACTTGAAACACAAGCCATTAAGCTTCCTATATTCTTTTAACTATCTAGCTTTCCAGAGTTCGCTAGCTTGAGCAGATGCAGCAGGTTCAGATTCGCTCACAGCAGAGTTTTTGGGAGAGGGAAGCTTGTAAGATGTCTTCTTCTGTCTAAGTAAAAGCCCTTCCTAGACGACAGCCAGAGTTGCCGTCCTTGTCACAATGTCAGGTACCTGAATCTCCACTACTTCTCATAATTCTTCTTTAAGGCCTAGTATAAACTGAGATATGAGGAAAGGTTCACTAATTGTCTTATCATACAAGCGAATGCTATAGACCAATTGCTCAAAGGTTGTCTTATATTCTGCCATAGTATCACAATGTTTAAGAGTTAAGAGAACACGAATCTTATCTCTGTGAGTGGTAATGTCAAACTCAGCAAGGACAGCAGATTGGAACTCATCCCAACTCAACACCCCATATGGATCCTTATAAGCTTGAAACCAATGTGTTGCACGACCATCCAGGTACATAGTAGCCGTAGTAACACGAAACCCCTCGGGAATTTGAAACATAGCAAAGTAAGTAGTGCATTTATCAATCCAAATCCGAGCGTCATTACCATCAAACCTAGGGAATTCCATCTTAGGTAACCAAGGATGACCAGAACTAGAGTCATCATGAACCCCATTTGTGCGAGAATTACCCACGCCTATAGGAATCAGTTGGCGCCCATCTCCAGCAGTACCCGCAGCATCAGAAAAATAGCACTCGAATCAGGTAGGACAGGGGACTGAGGAAATACCACGTGATGGTTATCATACTGTGGATGCAGTGGGGGAGGAAATCATGGAGGAGCACCCATCAAGCCGGGGCCATCGTGACCTGGAACAGCTTCGGCAATGCAGAGGTCTTCAGAGTGCGGGAGACTTGCTGCTGCTCCTGCTAGACCGCAACCAGGGATGTCATGGCCAGATCTACCTTGGTTTGGACTTGGTCGAGGCGGCTCGCCTGATCAACCATATTGGTGTTCATGTCAGTGAGCTGCTCCTTCAGCAAGGACAAGTCATCTAGCTTGGTGACGACCATAGTAAGCTTCTCCTCGAAGACCTTGCGTATGCGTTCCTCCATCTCATCCATGGCGGCGCAAATCTGACGGGTGTACGCGGCTTGACGATTTGGCGCCGTCGTGAATCGAGTGTCTCGTCGAGCGAAGAACAATTAAATCCCCAACTAATCCCTAAGAGGTGCAAGAGAACGTGGTGGTCGACGGCGCCGGAGTGGCTAACCAGCGATTTGCATGGCCGCCGTCGACTGGAAGTCAGTGGGAGGGCGTGGATGCCGGAATCGGAAGGATTTGCGGTAGAGCGGATCGAGTCGTCGGGAAGGCAGACTAGGTCAAGGGGAGGCGGCAAGATGAAATCTGGACGAAGACGTGCCAAGGAAAGACTGAATCTGATACCAATTGTAGTGTCCAGACCACGGTAGCGGCGATTAGTAGCGGATAACAGAAATTAGGGGGGTAGACGGGGAAGAACAAGAGGGATTCAAGGGAGGAAGAGCACCGAGTAGGAAGAGCACCGAGTAGGAAGAACAGCTCGGGAGGAAGAGAGAGATTCAGACGGGATAAATTTCCTTCATGTTTTTCGATGCCTATACCCGTAGCCAACTCAGTTACATATAGTAGCTAAACTGGGTTGAACACACCCGATAAAGGCCCAAGGCCCAAACTAAAAATTACAACCCAAGGACTAACAAGCAAACTACTACTCTTTTGCCTTGCCGTCGTCATGCGTGACATGCTCATAAGCGTCGGGCAGCCGGGGGAATGCGGTGTGCAGAGAGGGGCCGGCGGCGCGCGCGTGCTGGGGCCCGGGAGGAGCAGGCGGCGGCGTGCAGGAAGGAGGGCACGGCGACATCGCCGGCGCAGGGAGGAGCACGCGCCGGAGGAGGAGGACGGCGGCGGCGCGTGCCCTGGGGGGAGGAGGGGACAGCAGCGGCAGCTAGGAGAAGGAGGAGGAGGTGGCGGCACCAGCAAGGAGGAGCGGCGGCGCCCGTCGTCCATAGAGGAGGAGCCGAGGGGGCTGGGGGCGGCGTCGCTCGAGGCCAGGAAGGAGAAACGGAGGGGGCCAGGGAGCTGGCGTCGGGGCCTCGACCCTCTGGGGCCTAGGAGCACTGCCCGGCGGGGGAGCGGGCGAGCGGGCCAGGAGAGGGGCACGGGGTCGAGGAGCGGGCGAGCGGGCCACGGGAGGGTGCGAGGTCAAGGAGCGGCTGACGGTGCAAGAGAACTAATCCCGTCCATCTGGTGTTAGAATTTAACAAATTTGCAGCCTTGACAGGTGATACCCACATATGAAATTGTCCATTGTGACCCTGTTTCCATTTACCCCTTCAGCACTAGTCCACGAGTCATCCTCCTCACTCCACTCCGCGCCCTCCTTCCATGAACCTTAGCGCCGGCGCAATCTGGGGCCGCTGGCCGGCCGTCGCCCCTCAGGAACTCGGCCGCCCCTCAGGAACCCGCGCGTGGAGGAGCCTGGGCCTGGGGCCACCGCACGCTGGGGCACGCGTCGGGGGCGCCTCGCCTGGGCGCATGCGTGGGGCCCCACACTTGGGGGCGCTGCGCATGGGAGGAGGGTGCCGCACCGGGGGCCGCGCGCCCAGAGTAGCCAGGGCATCCAGGCCAAGCAAGAGGCAGAGGACGGGAGGCACGGGTACACCCGGCTGCGACGTCAACGTCCCCGACGGCGACGGGTACACCCCACTGATGCTAGTGGCCAGGGAGGGCCACGCGGGCTTGTGCGAGCTCCTCATGTCCTACGGCGCCCGCTGCGACCTCGAGACGCCCCGCGGTGAGACGGCGCTCTCCCTGGCGGGGGCGGCGCTCTCCCTGGCGAGGTGAGACGTCAACAAGGTCGAGGACGTGATCATGGACGAGCTGGGCCGGCAGGCGGTCCTCCAGGGTGCGCGCGTCTGGAAGCACACCAAGGGCGGGCGCGGGAACCCCCACAGCAAGTCGCTGCGGATGGTGGCCGCAACGGGCATGCTCTGGTGGGGCGGGTCGTGCCGGCGCAACCTGATCTGCCGGGAGGCCGAGGTCAGCGGGAGCTCGGCGTTCCAGCGGCACCGGCAGAGGAAGGGCGACGCGTACGAGCCGGGGCTGTTCCGCGTGGTGACGGCGACGGGGAGGGAGGTGCACTTCGTGTGCGAGGGCGGCGAGGAGGCCGCGGAGCTGTGGGTGAGGGGCATCACTGCCGTGACCTAGCGGCGTTCGGCAAGAGGCTCAAGGAGTGAGCGGATGCTTGTCACATGTTTTTCTTTTTTATTTAAGTGGTAGATTACTTTTTCCTTCTTTTATTTGTGTATAAGAATTAAAAAAGTATACCTTATTGTAAAGTATATTGCATTTCTGCATGGATCGGAGTGGCATGGACTGCAAAATAATTTTGACCGTGTACTCAAACTCCGTTACCCTCCGTTAGCGTCCCTTCTATCCAAAATAGTATAGACGTCAAAACAGAAAAACACGATGGTACAGAGGTGTCTCCGAACTTTTTAGTGGTATGGTCGTTAGGGCCAACTTTTGTAATGGTATACATGTAAAAGATTCGATGCTGCGAGGGGGGTTAGGGTTACTGGGTAGTGGGCTGGGTTGAAAGTAATTGGGCTGCAGCACTACTTGCCTACTGGGCCTGCCTGGAATTCGGGTTTTTTTTTCTGGAGTTCGGGTACCGGGTTCCAAACTCGATTTACCCGTAATAATTTTGGGTACTGGGACTTGCTACTCGAAATAGTGATCGGGTTTTTTGAGTTTGGGTTTTTTGGGTTCGGGCTCGGGTTTTTCGGGTTCGGACTTCGAGCTTCGGGTAATATGCCCAGCCATAGGAGAGAGGGGCTAGTGGGGGGGAGAGAGATTAGGAATGGGGAGTGACCCTAGATCTTTTATATTTCAAGCCCACGTGTCAGCGGGTTTGTGAGTTCGGATAGCAAATTTTCAAATCCGTTACAGAATGCCCATTGGGTTTAGAGTTGTACCGGTGCCTGTGCCCGCGACTACAAACCCAGACCCGAATTCGCACCCGTCGGGTTTGGTATCCGCAGATTTGTGGATTTTTTGTGCTCCTTGGCATCTTGAAGCTGATCTGAGGGAGAGAGAGGGCTAGGGGATTTTTGTCATCTTCGCTGGCTGGACTCACATGTCAGGGCACCTTAATGGTGTATAAACTGGATGGAGGTGGACGGAAGGGTACATAGGTAAAAAAAATTTGCGCGAGGATATACATGTGCGCACATGAAGTTCATCAATTTTCATAAGAGTATATACGTATATATAGGGTTGAAAACGGTCGGGATCGGTCGGGATAACCCCATTACCGTTTTCACTTTTACATTTTAATACGAAAATGATATCGAAAACGAACAAGTCGAACACGAATACGAATACGGACTCACGGTATATCAAAAACGAACCAATTCGAACGGAAATGAGTCGAAAACGAACGGTCTACGAAAAGGTAAAACAGAAACACCGACCTGTAAAAAAGGTCGAGGGTCATCAGCAGATATATGTAAAAGAATATCAAGCGACTCGGAATTCGCTCATCTGCTTTCTCCACTATCGTATAGTAAAATAATAAAACGAATATAACAAGGGAAGGAAAAAAAAAGATTTCCCTGCAATTTGGCCCGTAGGTACAAGTACTGATGTACATACGGGAGTCTGTCATCGACGACGGACTGAGTGGGCTAAACGCCAGAAGCAGCCCAGCCTGTGAGGCTCGCATCACGATTGGGGCCTGAACTGGCCCAACTTCTTAACAGCACTCCTGAGTCCTGACCATCATGATAACCGGCGGCGGCGCGGACTACAACTTGGAGGCTTCCAGTGCGCTGTGTGGGCAGGTGTGCGGGTGATGGCCGAGGTGGTGCGAAGCAGCTGGCGGCGGGCGGGAGTGGAGCAAGAAGGTGATCTTCAGGGTGGAGCGGGACGGCGTGTTGTAGGAGGGCCTCGGCGGCTGGCTCGGGGAGGATCGGACGAGGGCCTCGGCGGCTGGCGCCTGGCGGTGGCGGGCGCTGCAGATCTCCAGGAAGTCGGCGTCGGCGATGGCCCACCCGCGGGGCTTCTCCAGTGGCGGCTCCTTCTGCGTCACCACCGGTCCGGGGAGGTTCGGAGGAGGGGCTCGGCGGCTAGTGCCTGGCGCCTGGTGGTGGCGGGCGAGCGAGACACGAGGCACTGAGGGAGAGAAGCGGTGGGTGGCAAGGGAGGGATTGAGGGAGGCAGAGGCGTGTGGTGGTCTGGTGGATAGGGTTTCTGTTGTGGGTGGTACGGAGGAAGTAGGAATGGCTGGGAGGTGGACGTGGTTTGAGCTCGCGGCGGGAACGGTTCTCGGCGCCGTCCTGGCGACCGGCAGCGAGACTGCTGGTGCGTGGGGTGCGGGCGCAAGGCGCCAGGGAGAAAGAGATAAACTCTATCTCTGGCTGATCATTTCATTCCTTGAGAGAGGGTTCTTATACATAATATCTTAACAAACTCTTGACCCTAACAAATCGGAAACCATCCTAGAATCTAGGAACCGAAACACCAGCCGGCCCAGCGCGCCGCTCGTCAGCCACGAACATCGCGGCGTCTTCGCTGGTAGACTTGGCCGACCATAATAGTTTCCCTGTTGATTTGGGCTGGGCCGTTCAGATTCAAGAGGACCTCACATTTGCTTGGGTTTGTGGGCTGCAAATTCGGGATATTTCGAATTTGTGAAAACAGGATATCCCGATCAAATATGGGAAATGCGAAAACGATCGGGATAGGAGCCAAACCGTTTTCGACCCGTTTTCGAATTTGACATCCCGAATTTCGTATTGATTTCGAATTTGTCCGAAAATACGAAAACGACGCGGTAAAATGTAGAAATCGGAGCGGAACGGAACGGGATTTATCCCAACCGTTTTCAACCCTAGGTATATAAAACTCTATTTAGACATAATATCTTCCTTGTTTTAAACGTGAAGTATATATCCAAACAAGCCGAATATCTCAATATCTGTATAGGTCCATTTCCCGGTCCAACGTGTCAGTTGACTCATCGTTAAATACCCGTGAAACATCTGCCTTCCTGGGTCATCCCCGACTCCTAAACCCCAAAGCACCAAAACCCTAATCCCCTCCTCCCCGCCGCCACCGCCGCCATGGGCTCCGCCGCCGCTCTCCCGGCCTCCGCCGGCTCTGGCGAGAATCTAGTCCTCATCCTCGACTACGGCTCGCAGTACACCCACCTCATCACCCGCCGCGTCCGCCAGCTGGGCGTCCTCTCCCTCTGCGTCTCCGGCACGGCGCCGCTTGCCGCCCTCGAGAGCCTGCGCCCGCGTGCCATCGTCCTCTCCGGCGGGCCCCACTCCGTCCACGCCGAGGGAGCGCCCACCTTTCCCGAGGGATTCCTGGACTTCGCCGATGGCGCGGGCGCCCACGTGCTCGGCGTCTGCTACGGGATGCAGCTGCTCGTGCAGTCCCTTGGCGGCGCCGTGGAGCCCGGGGAGCGGCAGGAGTACGGGAAGATGGAGGTCGAGGGGACGGCGCCGTCCTCTGCGCTGTACGGGGAGGCGGAGACCGGGAAGCGCCAGACGGTGTGGATGAGCCACGGCGATGAGGTGGTCAGGCTGCCGGAGGGGTTCGAGGTGGTTGCGCGCAGCGTCGAGGGCGCCGTTGCAGCCATCGAGAATCGGGAGAAGCGCTTTTATGGGCTCCAGTATCACCCCGAGGTAGCAACCTTTCGGATGAAATTTTCAATGTTAAACTATAAATTCATTTCCTCTGTTCTTGGTTCTTTGAAAGGAAAGCTTTTCCCACCTTGGTACTTCGTATAAGATGGGGGTTGGACAGCTTCTATGGGAAGCTGTATGGAGCATACTGTTTGATTGCTATAAATTTTGAATCCGTATAGTTGTCCGTCTTCTCTTGCATTTACCTGAAATCACCAAATAAATGACCATGCTACGTGGTTTTCGTTATTCAATTGGCCTCAATTGAATTACTCTATATTCATTATTCAATTGAATCTCTGTTTTCATAAAGCAAGTGGATGACATAATTTTTGGTAGTATTATTATTAATTGTGTATCCATGGTTACTCTGTGTAGCATCTGGTTGTTATTTGTGAATCTGTTGATGCCATAGAACATAGCATGACTGATGAACTTTTTTTTATGCAAAGGTTACACATTCACCCCAAGGAATGGAAACACTCCGCCGCTTCCTATTTGATGTTTGTGGGATCAAAGCTGATTGGAAGATGCAAGATGTGCTGGATGAAGAAATCAAGACCATCCAAAGCATGGTTGGCCCTGATGAGGATGTTATCTGTGCATTGTCAGGTGGAGTTGATTCAACTGTTGCTGCCACCCTTGTTCACAAGGCAATAGGAGATAGGCTTCATTGTGTTTTTGTTGACAATGGTCTATTGAGGTAACAATATGCTGCCTTATTGCTCAAGTTCTTTTTTGATAGCATATGCTTATTTCGACCAAGTGTTCAATGAAACTAACATACAACCTCGTCTTTGCAGGTACAAGGAGAGAGAACGAGTAATGTCAACCTTTGAAAGTGATTTGCACCTGCCAGTTACATGTGTTGATGCCTCGGAGCAATTTCTCAGCATGTTAAAGGGCATCGAAGACCCAGAGCAGAAAAGAAAGATTATTGGCAGGGAGTTCATAGCTGTTTTTGATGATTTTGCTCACAAGCTGGAACAGAAGGTAGGGAAAAGGCCTGAATATTTAGTTCAAGGGACATTGTACCCTGATGTAATTGAATCATGCCCACCTCCTGGGAGTGGAAGGACACATTCCCACACCATCAAAAGCCATCACAATGTTGGTGGCCTTCCAAAAGATATGAAGTTAAAACTCATTGAACCACTCAAGCTCCTATTCAAAGATGAGGTATCATTCCACATCAATTTGCTTATTATGTTTATGAATTTTTTTGTTGAATGCTTTATCAGGTGTTGTATGATAAAAGAAACACTTCAATTATTTATTCTCTACAAATTGCTATGTTTCTAGGTGCGGAAGTTGGGGAGTATTTTGAATGTCCCAGATTCATTTTTAAAGCGGCACCCATTTCCTGGGCCTGGTCTTGCTGTACGTGTCCTAGGTGATGTTACACAAGGCAATGCTTTGGACACCCTTCGTCAGGTTTGAACTTTCAGAATTGCAGAAATTTTGCTAGAGCACCTTTGATATTGTTGAAATTTTGCTAGAGCACCTTTGATGCACTATGTGATTTTCATTTTATTTGTTTTAGGTGGATGACATATTTGTTCAGGCTATTAAAGATGCTGGCCTCTATGATAAAATTTGGCAAGCTTTTGCTGTCTTCTTGCCGGTACAAACAGTTGGGGTTCAAGGTGACCAGCGAACCCACTCCAATGCTGTTGTCTTAAGGGCAATCACCAGTGAGGATGGCATGACTGCAGATTGGTATGTAGCACTAAAGATCCTGCTCCCATTACACTTTTTTCTAGCAAACTTTAGAGACAGTTGTACATTGCTGAAATATTTTGTTGCATGTACAGATAAGTTTGCTTCGTTGCATTTGTATTCTTATCTCTTGAGTTCAGGAACAAATAATTGGCTGTCATTGTGATATAATTGGTTAGCTCAAATACCAGTGTTTGAGGGAGACTGGATTTTTGCCTTTTATTGCCCAGAACAAAGGTGCTATCTGGTATAGACAACCCAAAACTATAGGCATCTTATTTATGTGCAAACTGCAGAGTGCAATTGGTTCTCTTATAGTGTATCTTGATTCTTGAGTATAGTACCCATGTGATAGTTAGCAAAGTCTTACTAAACTTTTACTAGGCAAATTGTTCTAACCTACAGAACTGTTTTCTGTTATCTAATATTACCTAGAGTTAGTTTTTTTTCTTCTTTTTTTTGCACTCACAGTCACAGTGCTGCTAATTCACGCAGTGTCTTTAAACAGTTCACTGTTTTATAAGATAGGTGTTGCGGCTTGATGAGTTCTATGGCTAGATTAATGGGATTACTAGTTTAGTAGATACAGAGATTAAGAATTGTCATTAAAACCGTGGATACCCATGGGCACGGCACTAGTCTTATCATATCATGTCATTGTCTTTTTAAATTTCCAGGTACTATTTTGACCGTGAATTCCTAGTAGATGTGGTCAACACAATCTGCAACAATGTCCGTGGCATCAACCGTGTCTGCCAGGACATCACATCAAAGCCACCTGCAACAGTTGAGTGGGAATAGGAACTGGTGCTCTGATGGTGTGACGGTGGGGTCTGGCTCGGAAGTTGAGGAACAATTTACCTTTTGGTGCTGAGATCAAATGATATATGGCCCCAGTTATTAGTGTAATGATTACGGTTTAGTCAAAAATATCCTTTATCGAACCTTAGATGATAAACACAGCAAAACTCGTGAACTCTATACTCTGCTAAATTCTAGAGTATACTTCTGGGTCACTGAGCATTTTCTGGGGCATCTGGATCCGAGAGTTTCTTTTTCTATTCATGGATCGAGACTGATGTTGGGAAGGACATCTGGATCCGAGGGTTTAGGGAAGCGCACTTGGTTTCTTCGTTTTACGTTTGTCTTGCTAAGCACTATTCTGAAGCTTTTTTTTTTCAGCATGTAGATTTAACCAAACGGCAGGCAATGTAATGTAGGTTCAAACCAAATGGCAAAAAAGACATTTGCGCCATTTGTCTGTTGTATATGTAAGCGACCGGAGTAATCTTCATTACATATATTTTGAAAGTTGGTCTAAGATTCAGACATATAAATCGGAACATGATGGGATCCAGCAAACTGATGCGAGAGCTGTAAACTGAAAAACTCGGCACCGACCAGGTGGTAAGTCGTGAAGTCTCCAGAAATTCCCATACACTGGCTAGTTTGTAAGAGCTGTGAACTGAAATGAGCGATGCACCACAATCTTTTATTTTCTTATTATCACGTCCAGGCAACCATATAATAAAACAGTCTGGCAAAGCTAGATGGGCACAAAAAAAAACGTGTGTGCAACAGTGAGGAGAAATAGTTCAAGGCTACATTATTAATATATCAGAACAAAAATGCCTAACTAATTCAAAAATGTTCTAGTGATCTACAAAAATTGACTACATCAGAACGTGATAAGACATTTACCTGCCCCTCAATATGCACGTTCATGTTCGCCGGTATTCACACTGATCCCAGAAGAAATGCTGCTGTAGATACTAAATTGGGTCTTGTTTAGAAGATATCGTCTAAGGAGTCATAGATCAAGTTACATTTTCAATTTCGATAATACGACTTCAAAGCTTTGAATGTGCACAAACTGTCTAGCCTTTTTAGTCGTCTTCTGACATGTATACATTTCCAAGCAAGGACGCACAACTTAATTTCCAAGCCGGCTACTACTACAGGCATTGAGGACTGGTGGCTTCAGTCTTTGCAACATTTGCCAGCAGGGCAGCGAAGAACGAAAGCGGCAGTGATGATGTACACTGCTTGAAACTTGTCGAAGGAACAAAATAGAAGAATTTTTGAAGGGAAGCAAAGCAGAGCCTACAATGGTATGCAGCTCATCAAGGAAGAGGCCAACCTTCGGTTCTGGGCTTGCGGAGCCTCCGATGTTTCTTAGGTCCATATGAATTTAGCTATCTTCACGAGTAGCGTATCTCCCCTTTTATGCTGGGGCGAAGCTAGGGCCCGTGCTGGGTGTGCTGCAGCACGGGCCTAGCCAGCTTGTCCATTGTAAATCTGTAGTATTTAGATATAATAAGATTTGAACTTCTCTCCTCCTAATATGATTTGGCAGTGCTCTTGCTCTAATTTTTTTATTTAGAAAAAGACTGTATACATTTCTAATTGGAAAAAGTCTAAATTACTCCCCTCAGTTATAGTCAAAGTCTGAATAACCCCATAAATTATTGTTTGGTTCATTTCACCCCTCAAACTATGCATTTGGGTTCAAATTACCCCGTAATAAAATTTGTCTTTTTCATTTGTCTATGCATAGGTGGAGTTTTAAATTGAAATTTTACAAGATAACAGTACACAACATAAAGCATGTTAGAAAATATATCATATTTTTTATCAATATTTTCATAGGTTAGAATATTTAATAGTAAATTAATAATTAGAGTTCAAAATTATATTAAAACTAATGGTAAAAAATTATATTTTTTTCTAAATATTCATTGTGATGCCCACTATTATCTTGCAAAATTTGAAATTAAACTTCAACTTGTATGGAGTAACAAAAAAAAGACAAATTGTATTATGGGCTAAAATGAACTAAATGACATAGTCTAGGGGATAAATTGAACTAAGTTATATTTTAGGGGGTTATTTAGACTTTGGCTATAGTTGAAGAGAGTAAATCGAACTTTTTTCCTTTCCTCCCAACGGGCATGCGAGCAACCAAACACACCCGCAGCTCCAAATCAAGTATCTCCAAAAAGAAAAGAAAAAACCCTACTCCCTTGTTAGTAACTCAGTCCGGTGTTGAAACTTTCTCTTGGTGATCCGCTTCGTTGCTAGCAGTTAAAGCTAGCCAAATATAGACACTGAAACATCAAAAAAAAAATCCTCCACGATGGTTATTATGCCTAAAGCGCAGCTCCTAAACTCCCAACATTTGGGAGAGACAAGCGTGCCGTGAGGACATCTGAGGAGATGGCGAGGAGGCTGCTGCTCTTGGTCGCCGCCGTCGTGCTCCTGTGCACCGCTGAGTGGCATCTCGTACAAGCATACAAGAAGGCAAGCTAGATGATCAGCCCAACGCGTTGCGATCCCCGAATTCGGTGTCCAGTTTTCAGCACATCCACGATTTCTTTTATTTTGCGAGCATTCAACGCATAGATCTTGCAGAGAGTTTACCATTGTCTCTTGGACGATCTGTAGAATTCAGGTCGCTAGTAGTGACACTAAAGAGAGACTAATCAAGATTAGCATTTGTTGTGACGATGGTTAAGCAGCGCTTGATTTTTTTGTTTGCACTGTGTTAATGCGCATGCAGTCCTACATCGTGTATCTTGGAGCACATGCCTATGGTCGTGACGCGTCACCAAAGGAGCATGCCCGCGCAACCGAGTCACACCACGAGCTCCTGGGATCAGTTCTTGGCAGGTAGAATGGTAGATACCAATACCATCATTGGGTTTTACCTAGCCATAAGAAGGGGGCATTGATCTGCAGTCGTTTCATCCTTTTGAATTAAAATTAGGGAAAAGTTTGTTTTTCAACCCTGAACTATCACGATAGTCCGATTTTGGCCCTTGAACTACGAAACCGGACATCCTACACCTCCAACTAACGAAACCGTTTGAAAAACAACCCTGACTCAGCCAAAGGCGGTTTTGCTACAGTAAAATTTCCGAATTTTTGGAATTTCACACCTCTCTCAATTAAATAATAAAGAAAGCATAGTTAATATTGTCTAAAAATCATGATATTTTTTTGGGAGGTAGATCAAAAGACAAGGAATCTATTTTGGCTAGATGTACTGCAATAGACATAAAGGAATTTGAATTATAAAATTTTAAAAATAGGTAGAATTCAAAAATCCTTGAATTTTTAGGTCAGCTAAACCTATGATAAAAATGCATTAAAAATATGATAATTCATAATTTTTTATTTAGTTTAGTTATGTACTTTTTATTGGCCCAAGTTCTATAGAAAATTCATAAATTAAAATTTGAGGAATCAAATTTGATTCAAATTTGAGCATTGCGAAGGAATTCAAAAACTTTCATAAAAACTTGGGCCAATAAAAAATACCTTATTAAACTAAATAAAAAATTATGAATTATCATATTTTTATTTCATTTTTATCAAAGGTTTAGCTAACCCAAAAATTCAAGAAATTTTGAATTCTACTCATTTTTAAAACTTTATAATTCAAATTTCATTATGTTTAATGTATCACATCTAGCCAAAATAAATTCCTTGTCTTTTTATCTACCTCCCAAAAAATATCATGATTTTTAGACAATATTAACTATACTTTCTTTCTTATTTAATTGAGAGAGGTGTGAAATTCCAAAAATTCGAAAATGTTACTGTAGCAAACCACCCTCAAAACATCTTGCTACAATGCTCGAGGGGTGATTCGGACGGTTTTGTCAGTTCGAGGGTCTAGGTTACCCGGTTTCGTAGTAGGAGGTTGAAAAACGGACTTTTTGACTAGTTCGAGATTGTAAAATAGACTTATCCCTTAAAATTATAGCTGTATAAGTTAATGGGGTCCGAGCTGGTTTCTGACAATCAAGTGTTGATGAAACGAGCAGCAAGGAGATGGCGCAAGACTCGATCTTCTACTCCTACACGAAGAGGAGGACGTCGCAAACCAAATTGCAAGTAAGAAGAGAAAACGATTCCCCGACCAAACTTGAATTTTGGTTGATTAACATTCTTCAAAGAGAGAGAGGGAGAGAGAGAGAAAGAGAGAAGTCACGATTGCTGCTTCTCCATTGACGGAGCAGAGCACCCTGACGTGGTGACGGTGCTGGAGAGCAAGATGCTGAAGCTGCACACGACGCGGTCGTGGGACTTCATGGACCTGGAGCGCGACGGCCAGATCCTCCCCGAATCCATCTGGAAGCACGCCAAGTTCGGGCAGGACGTGATCATCGCAAACCTCGACAGCGGTAGGAAAGATTAATTATTATCGATTCGTTCTCTGATGCATTTCTTTCGATTCCATCGTCGCATCCATTCGTTCGATCGAGCTCTACTGATCGACGACGTGCGTGATCTGATCCGGCGAAGGCGTGTGGCCGGAGTCCAGCAGCTTCACCGACGACGACATGGGCGAGGTGTCCGAGCGGTGGAACCGTGGAAGGACTCCTGCCTGGACACCGTCAAGTACGCCGTGCCCTGCAACAAGTGAGCGAGCGAGCGAGCTCCGATCCCCAGCTAGCTAGCTTTTCGATTGTTCAATCCTGCTCCTTGATGGTGACGATCGGTGATGGCGTTGCAGGAAGCTGATCGGCGCCAAGTACTTCAACAAGGACATGCTGCTCAACAACCCGGCGGTGGTGGACGCCAACTGGACGCGCGACACCAAGGGCCACGGCACGCACACGCTCTCCACCGCCGGGGGCAGCTTCGTGCCGCGCGCCAGCCTCTTCGGCTACGCCAACGGCACCGCCAAGGGCGGCGCGCCGCGCGCCCGCGTCGCGGCGTACAAGGTCTGCTGGTCGGGCGAGTGCGCCACCGCCGACGTCCTCGCGGGCTTCGAGGCCGCCATCCACGACGGCGCCGACGTCATCTCCGTCTCCTTCGGCCAGGACGCGCCCCTCGCCGACGTGCAGTCCCTCTTCCACGAGGCCGTCACGCTCGGCTCCCTCCACGCCGCCACCCAGGGCATTTCCGTCGTCTGCTCCGCCGGCAACTCGGGGCCCTACGACGACACCGCCGTCAACGCCGCGCCGTGGGTCATCACCGTCGCCGCCAGCACCGTCAACAGGGACTTCCCCAACGTCCTCACCCTCGGCAACAGCGCGCGCATGAAAGGGATGAGCTTGGAGTCCACCACGCTGCACTCGAGCACGCTTTACCCGATGGTCGACGCCAGGCACGCCGGCCACGCCAACACCAGCTCCTTGGCCGCGCTCCCAGTGCGGAATGGGCACGCTGGACCCCGCCAAGGTGAAGGGCAAGATCGTCGTGTGCGTGCGCGGCGGCGACGTCCCGCGCGTCAACAAAGGCATGGCCGTGCTCAACGCCGGCGGGGGCCGGGATGATCCTCGCCAACAACAGGATGGACGGCGACGACATCGTCGCCGATCCGCACGTGCTGCCGGCCACCATGATCACCTACAGCGAGGCCGTCGCACTGCACAACTACATGACGTCGACGAGCAACCCCGTGGCGAACATCTCGCCGTCCAAGACTGTGACAGCACCGTCAAATTAAAACTCTAATTAAGCATAATGGCCGTCATTTGAACACATCGGGTGCATTAACTTAACGGCTTAATTTGGCGATCCTTTCTCAACCCACATCCCGATCAAAACAACACCAATAGTCCCACGCGAAGATAAGCGCAGATGGTACAAGCACGACAAAAATTCGAAAATAAAGCAAATATTCATAAGACTTAATCTTAAGTTTTACAAACCAAGTTTGAATAAATACATAATTTACAAACTTTGCATTACTGAAATCCGGGTTCAACTAGAGGAACGGGGCCTACAACTACCAAAAGTGTACCTAGGGAGATCCCTAACTAAACGTCTGGCTCCACAACCTCCCATCCCTCTGCATCCCAGCAGATGAACTTAGCGCAGCAAGGACAGAAGTCTACGTCTGCGTGTCCTGCAGTAATGTTTCAACAAAAGCCCTGAGCAACTAATACTCAGCAAGACTTAACCGACCAGTGGGTATAACTTAGCCAACATATCTAGACATGCAAAACTTTTGGTTGGTGGTTAGTTTTGCGGAAAAGCGACTAAAGTGAATCCTTATTTCCATATTTTTAGCTCATGATTCTATATATCATGACCATCATCTAAATTTGGCATATCTAGAGCAAACATGGTAAAGCATATAATATCATTCCAAGTGAATATAACCATATGACATACATACTCCCACTCGATACTATGCTGTGACGCAGTGATCAAGGTGCCCACGTCCGAGAGCAACTGACGGCGAATCGATTCGATTTAACCTTGCAAGGTGGACCTATCCAACACGGCACGCGTATACCCCGTCGGACCACACGCACCAACCCTTCCCCTTCCCGCCTCGAATTACAGAACCGCCCCACCTACATATAGTCAGCCGAGCTCAACGAGAGACCACCAAAATTAAACATATGCATCCCGTTTCTCCGCGACTACTCGACTCGCCCTAAGGGGTGGTGATGAAGTTCTGTACATTCGAAGCGAGACAGTACTAGGCTTACCGTTTCGACTACCTCCTACTCCCGGCATACGGTTAGTACAGTTCAAACATGATCAGCAGGGCCGACAACGGCTCGGTCCTTAACCAACACAGGCGGAACAACACCTCTCCCGCCCGGTCTCAGATTCTATTCTTTCTTTCATTCTAAGACTTCCATCCCAAGATGAGTAACTCATATATGGAAACATAATAAACAACCTATATCTCGCGAGTAACCAAAAATTACTCGACTTCTACCGAACCCTATTTAGCATAGTATATCTATCGTCCTATGCATACTAGTATAACTCAAGGAAACCTAGGGTTCATGCCACTAGGGTTTCAAACAACTCCTAACCATAATGCACAAATAATAAATACATATCTAGGTGTTAAAATTTGAATTAATAGGATGTGCACCGGGGCTTGCCTTCAGTCTGCTACTCAGAGCTAGGGTTAGACGGGCCCTGGGCCGGGTTCTCACGCCTCTCCTCCTGGGCTTGCTCCGGCTACTCCTACGGTGCCGCAATCACCTCGAACACGACGTCCTCAATGGAGGATGCAACACGAATGCATATGAAATAATTGAGTGTAGCTCAATGATGCAACTATTATACTTCAACTGGAATGCCCTGCGGACTGTCTGCGCCCAAGTGGCGGACCGTCCGCAGTACAACTCTGCCGACCCAACAGAACCAACTACCTCTCTGGACAAATCTCAATCTATACGGCAGACCGTCCGCTCCAACATCGCGGACTGTCCACAGTTTAACTCTGCAATACCACCAGAGGCAACAACGCCTCTAGACAAAATTTTAATCTCTACTGCGGACCGTCCGGCCCTCCTTGGCGGACCGTTCGCAGTTCACTCTGCCAATTCAACCAGAAACGATAACGTCCCTGGACAAAATTCTAGACTATACAGCGGACTGTCCGGTCTTTAATAGCGGACCATCCGCAGTTCAACCCTGCGAACCCCACCAGAGACAACATCGTCTCTGGACAATTTTTGATCTCTACGGCGGACTGTCCGCTCTCCAACAGCGGACCGTCCGCTGTTCAATCCTACAAAAACACCAGAGACAACATCGTCTCTGGACAACTTCTAACCTGACCGGCGGACAGTCCGGCCCTCCTAGGCGGACCATCCGCGACTCACTTTTGCAGACCACCCGACAGGCGGCAGTAAGCACGGCGGCGGCGGCACACAACGGGACGGGGAAAGAGGCCAGGGGGCACAAGTGACTCACCACGAATCTATTCCCGCGGTCGGTTCGGGCGGAGGACGACCGGAGAGGCGGATCGACGGTGGAACAAAGCTCCAAGAGGCTCCAATGGTGACCGGTGGTGGTAGGAGTGATTCCGGCCGGGGAGAAGCCGAGCTGGGGGTTGGGGACAGTGGAGGAGGTCCTGGGGAAGGTGCTCGCATGAGCAATCGAAGTATGGTGGCCGGAGGAGGGAGATCGACGGAAGGGGGCGACGGCGGCGCGAGCGGACGAGCTGCGCTCGTCTTTGGTCGAGGTGGGAATGAGGAAGCAGGAGATGACGACCAGGCCCACATCCAGCTAAATATATGGGCGTTACTCTGGCGGACCGTCCGCCGATCCCTAGCGAACCATCCGCGGTTTTCCTGGGTGTTACAAAGACGGAGGTCGGCGTGAAGAACTCGCCGTCCATCGCTCGCTTCTCCTCCCGCGGGCCCAGCGGGATGCTGCCGTCCGTGATGAAGCCGAGCATCGCCGCGCCGGGGGTCGACATCCTGGCCATGTTCACCGAGTACGTCAACCCGATGGAGCTCGCATCCGACAAGCGGCGGTTGGAGTACGCGATATGCTACCGGCCCGCACCGCTCAATGATAGGAAAAGGCCCAACATAGCGAGGTGCGAGCTTTCCCTTCACTCCGAATCGCTGGACTCTTTTCATTGGAGATACCCGCAAGTAAACATGGTCTCCCACTTGGAATGAGATGGACTGACGTTTCTTGTCCGCATATCTTTTTTGTCGGGATTGGGCTATTTTCAAATTCTCCTGTATGAACCGGACTTGTTCATCTGCCTCACTGACCATCTCAGGGCCGAACACATTTATTTCCCCGGCTTCTGACCAGTTCACTGGAGTTCTACACCTCCGCCCACATAATGCCTCAAAAGGAGCCATTTTGATGCTTTCTTGATAACTGTTGTTATAAGAAAATTCTGCTAAAGGCAGGCATTCATCCCATTTCTTGCTATAAGAGAGTACACAGGCTCTAAGCATATCCTCCAGATTTTGATTGATTCGCTCAGTTTGACCATCGGTCTGAGGATGATAGGCGGAGCTGCGAATAAGCTGAGTACCCAGAGATGCATGCAACTATTCCCAAAAACGTGCAACAAACTGTGAGCCTCTGTCTGATATGATTGTTTTGGGTACACCATGAAGACTCACAATCTGAGCCATATATGTCTCAGCATATTGGTGAGATGAATAACTGGTCTTCACTGGAAGAAAATGAGCGGATTTAGTGAGGCGGTCAACGATAACCCAAATAGAGTCATATCGCTTTGTCGTGGGAGGCAAACCAACAATGAAGTCTATACTAATATCCTCCCACTTCCACGAAGGGATATCCAACGGTTGTAGCATACCAGCAGGTCTGAGATGACTTGCTTTGACTCTTTGATAGATATCGCACTCGGACACATATTTGGCGACCTCACGTTTCATCCTGGTCCACCAGAATTTGTTTTCGGAGTTCTAAATCCTTATGTACCACCAGCCGGTTCTTAAACCATAAAACACCCTCGCCATCTAAATGGAAACATGCCACTCGAGGGTCATTCTCTTTGAGCCTTTGCCTAATCTTTTCCATGCCAATATTGTCCTTCTGAGCCGCAATAACTTGATCTCGAAGAGTTGGAGTGAGGACAATGTTAGCAAGAGTACCCTCAGCTACAATAGCCAAATTCATCTTCTCCATTTCTTGACACAAAGTTTCATGCCAAACTGTAGCTGAGACCCAGTTGCAACTTGCCTTGCGACTCAATGCATCAGCAACAACATTTGCCTTACCCGGGTGGTAATGAATCTCCAGGTCATAATCCTTAATTAACTCTAACCACCGTCTCTGGCGCAAATTCAGCTCGCTCTGGGTGAAGATATACTTAAGACTCTTGTGGTCTGAGTATATATGAATAGGATTGCCAAGAAGATAATGGCGCCAGATTTTTTAATGCATGCACCACTGCTGTAAGCTCCAAATCATGTGTAGCATAATTCTCCTCATGCCGCCTGAGGGCTCTCGAAGCATAAGCAATCACCCGCTGTTCTTGCATAAGGACGCAGCCGGGGCCCGTACCTAATGCATTACACAAAAATGTCAAGGCCAGAGCAATATTTGGCTAAGCCAAAGGCAGGAATGAGAACACGGCCACAACTCGTACCTGATGCATCACAGTAAACATCAAAAGGACGAGCAATGTCCGGCTGAGCCAAGACAGGGGCAGACGTTAAAAGCCTTCTCAACGTCTGGAAAGCCTGATCACATTTGTCGTCCCAAACAAATTCCACCTCTTTCTTAAGCAATTCGGTCATGGGCCTAGCAATTTTGGAGAAATCCGGTACAAACCGGCGATAATAACCTACTAGCCCAAGAAAACTTCGGATCTCTGAAATAGACTCTGGAGTCTTCCAATTCAATATGTCTTGAATTTTACTGGGGTCCACAGAAATACCCGCCTCGGAGATAATATGGCCCAAGAATTGAACCTCCTTGAGCCAGAAATCACATTTGCCGAATTTAGCATATAACTTGTGCTCTCTGAGATGCTGGAGAATAATGCGAAGGTGCTCAGCATGTTCTTCTTCATTCTTGGAATATATAAGAATGTCATCAATGAAAACCACGACAAACTTATCCAGCTCAGGCATGAATACCGAGTTCATGAGATACATGAAATGTGCCGGAGCGTTTGTTAACCCGAAGGACATCACCAGATATTAATAAAGTCCATATCTGGTAGAGAAAGCCGTCTTAGGAATATCTTCGGCTCAGATTTGATCTGATGATAACCCGAGCGGAGATCAATCTTGGAAAACACTTTGGCCCCGAATAGCTGATCAAAAAAAATATCAATCCGGGGAAGTGGATATTTATTCTTGATTGCGACGGCATTCAGAAGTCTATAGTCCACACACAACTTGAGGCTTTGATCCTTCTTTTTAACAAAAAGTGTTGGACGGCCCCAGGACGAAGTGCTAGGACGAATATAGCCTTTGTCGAGCAGCTCTTGCAATTGCTTCTTTAATTGCACCAGTTCATTGGGTGGCATCCGATAAGGTCTTCGGGAAATGGGTGCCGTTCCCGGTTGCAATTCAATTACAAACTCAACATTGCGATCCGGTGGCATCCCGGCTAAATCCTCCGGAAAAACATCCGGGTACTCACACACCACTGGTATGTCAGCCAAAGTCTTGCCCTCGGTGTGACTCACAGTTGGAGTAATTAACTCATGGTCCCTTAGAGATAGGGTCACATAACCATGGAGATGAGAATTTATATGCACAGAATATGACAAAGTGTCCAGAAGAATCCCATGAAATTTCATCCAATTCATACCAAGGATAATATCCACTGTCTGTGTTGGTAACACAATTAAATGAGTGACAAAATTTTTTCCTTGAAGCCGTAAAGGCACTTGCTTGACCGTTTGGTTGGTTAGTAATTGCCCTCCAGGTGAATGAATACTATAGGGAACCAACATATGTTCTACTTCCAGCCCAAGTCTAATTACACACTCTTTGCTAATGAAAGTATGAGACGCCCCAGAAACAAATAATACTGTGACGGGGTGATTGTTAACTGAGAATGTACCCGTCATCACTGGAGCTCCCTCAGGAATACCCACGAGGGTGGTGTAGTGCACTTGCCCCGGCTTGAAATGAGCCACATTCTGCTTCTTGCTCTGTTGACCGGACTGCTGGGCCAGCTTTGGTGGCATCAAACAGTTCCGGGCAAAGTGCCCCGGCTGCCCACAGTTGTAGCACGGAAACAAATTGGGGCGCACCCCCGGCTGCTGCACCTAGACCCCCAGACCTTCTGCTCATTCTGCTGAGGGGCAGGAGGCCTGACTGTCCCCTGTGGCTGAGTGTACTGAGGGGGCCTGTATCCCCACTGCTGCGGTGGCTGGTGCTGAAAGGGGGCACGCTGTGGGCTCGACTGCACCAGGCGGAGCCTCTGAGGAGCACTGCTAGAAGACCTCACTGCCGGTGACTTTCTCTTCTTTTCTGCTTTATGAGCTAGGTGGGCGTCCTCCTGAATGATAGCCCCATTGACTAGCTCACTAAAAGCGTTGAATTTAAACATCGCCAGGCGATCCTGGAGCTTACTGCTAAACCCCTGCCTGAAACACGCCTATTTCTTCTCATCCGTGTCCACGTGGTACCCAGCGTACTGTGAGAGTGTGTTGAAATTCTGGGCATATTGCATCACACTGTTGTTGCCCTGCTTTAGGGCCAAGAACTCCATGAGCTTCCTCCTGATCACTCCCGCTGGAATGTGATGCGCCCTGAATGCTTCCTTAAACTCGACCCAGGTGAACCGAGTGCCCTCGGGGAACATGGCCATGTGATTGTCCCACCAAGTGCGTGCGCGACCCCTGAGCTGCTGGGCTGCAAATCCTGCCTTGCCCCATCATTGTACGGGTGCAGGGTGAACTTGGACTCGATGGTCCGGAGCCAGCTATCTGCTTCCAGTGGCTCATCCGCCTTATGGAAGAGAGGTGGCTGGGTGTTCAAAAACTGCTCATACCTAGGGATAGCTGGCTGGTGGTGATGCTCATGCCGCTGCACTCTGCCTTGATCAACAATCTCCCGGAGGAGTGCCGTCTGCTCGTCGCGTTCGGTGAGCATGGCCGCAATGGCCTGGGCCAAATCATGAGGGTTCGGGGGTGCTGCCATTCTGCATTTAACCATGACAAGATTAGTTCCATCATCCGGGTTAATTAAAACAATCCTGATAGTAACTAATCTTTCAATACATGACACATTGCAGAATGTATAGCTTTAAAAACATTTCAGTGTAATACTTGCAGGCGGGGCCAGGCGGTTCGATCGGCTCAACCAGTCGGTCTGACCGATCTGCCTTGGTCCAGCCGAAAAACGTAAGGCGGACCGTCCGCTTAGCGTCTGCGGACCGTCCGCTTTACAAAATGTCAACCCAACTCAGTTTCGAACGGTTCTGTGTAATTTTTCCTTAATGGACGACGGAACGTCCGCGTGTCATGACCGGACTGTCCGTGCAACACATTTGAACTGCCAGACAGTGCTCTCCAGTTCGACCGACACGCTTTCACAAACATTCGCGCCGCGCCAATAAAATCTTATGACCCGAACGTCACCTACAAAGGTCCTTAAGACCTTAAACTCACACCCCCATCAACTTCTACGGAAAAATCTCAAAAACACTATAACATGCCAGACTTACCCGACCAGTGGGTATAACTTAGCCCACATATCTAGACATGCAAAGCTTTTGGCTGGTGGTTAGTTTTGCAGGAAAAGAGACTAAAGTGAATCCTTATTTCCATATTTTTAGCTCATGATTCTATATATCTTGACCATCATCTAAATTTGGCATATCTAGAGCAAACAGGGTAAAGCATATAATATCATTCCAAGTGAATATAACCATATGTCATACATACTCCCACTCGATACTACGCTGTGACGCAGTGATCAAGGTGCCCATGTCTGAGAGCGACTGACGGCGAATCGATTTGATTTAACCTTGCAAGGTGGACCTATCCAACACGGCACGCGTATACCCCGTCGGACCACACGCACCAACCCTTCCCCTTCCCGCCTCGAATTACAGAACCGCCCAACCTACATATAGTCAGCCGAGCTCAACGAGAGACCACCAAAAGTAAACATATGCATCTCATTTCTCCACGACTACTCGACTCGCCCTAAGGGGTGGTGATGAAGTTCTGTACTTTCAAAGTGAGACAGTACTAGGCTTACCGGTTTCGACTACCTCCTACTCCCGGCATGCGGTTAGTACAGTTCAAACATGATCAGCAGGGCCGACAACGGCTCGGTCCTTAACCGACATAGGCGGAACTACACCTCTCCCGCCCGGTTTCAGATTCTATTCTTTCTTTCATTCTAAGACTTCCATCCCAAGATGAGTAACTCATATATGGAAACATAATAAACAACCTATATCTCACGAGTAACCAAAAATTACTCAACTTCTACTGAAGCCTATTTAGCATAGCATATCTATCGTCCTATACATACTAGTATAACTCAAGTAAACCTAGGGTTCATGCCACTAGGGTTTCAAACAACTCCTAACCATAATGCACAAATAATAAATACATATCTTGGTGTTAAAATTTGAATTAATAGGATGTGCACCTAGGTTTGCCTTCAGTCTGCTGCTCAGAGCTTGGGTTAGATGGGCCCTGGGCCGGGTTCTCATGCCTCTCCTCCTGGGCTTGCTCCGGCTGCTCCTGTGGTGCCGCAAGCACCTCGAACACGACGTCCTCAACGGCGGATGCTACATGAATGTATATGAAATAATTGAGTGCAGCTCAATGATGCAACTATTATACATCAACTGGAATGCCCTGCGGACTATCTGCGCCCAAGTGGCGGACCGTCCGCAGTACAACTCTGCCGACCCAACAGAACCAACTACCTCTCTGGACAAATCTCAATCTATACGGCGGACCGTCCGCTCCAACATCGCGGACTGTCTGCAGTTTAACTCTGCAATACCACCAGAGGCAACGACGCCTCTAGACAAAATTTTAATGTCTACTGCGGACCGTCCGGCCCTCCTTGGCGAACCGTCCGCAGTTCACTCTGCCAATTCCACCAGAAACGATAATGTCCCTGGACAAAATTCTAGACTATACGACGGACTGTCCTCTCTCCAATTGCGGACCATCCGTAGTTCAACCCAGCGAACCCCACCAGAGACAACATCGTCTCTGGACAATTTTTTATCTCTACGGCGGACTGTCCGCTCTCCAATAACGGACCGTCCGCAGTTCAATCCCACAAAAACACAAGAGATAACATCGTCTCTGGACAACTTCTAACCTGACCGGCGGACTGTCCGGCCCTCCTAGGCGGACCGTCCGCGACTCACTTTTGCAGACCACCCGACAGGTAGCAGTAAGCACGGCGGGAGGGGGAAAGAGGCCAGGGGGCATAAGTGACTCACCATGAATCCATTCCTGCGGTCGGTTCGGGCGGAGGACGACCGGAGAGTCAGATCGACGGTGGAGCAAAGCTCCAAGAGGCTCCAATGGTGACAGGTGGTGGTTGGAGTGATTCTGGCCGGGGAGAAGCCGGGCTGGGGGTTGGGGACGGTGGAGGAGGTGCTGGGGAAGGTGCTCGCGCGAGGAATCGAAGTATGGTGGCCGGAGGAGGGAGATTGACGGAAGGGGGCGACGGCGGCGCGAGCGGATGAGCTGCGCTCGTCTCTGGTCGAGGTGGGAATGAGGAAGGAGGAGATGACGACCGGGCCCACATCCAGCTAAATATCTGGGCATTACTCTGGCGGACCGTCCGCCGATCCCTAGCGGACCGTCCGCGGTTTTCCTGGGTGTTACAAAGACGGAGGTCGGAGTGAAGAACTCGCCGTCCATCGCTCGCTTCTCCTCCCGCGGGCCCAGCGGGATGCTGCCGTCCGTGATGAAGCCGGACATCGCCGCGCCGAGGGTTGACATCCTGGCCGTGTTCACTGAGTACGTCAGCCCGACGGAGCTCTCATCTGACAAGCGGTGGTTGGAGTACGCAATCCTGTCCGGCACATCCATGTCGTGCCCGCACAACTCCGGCGTCATCGGCCTCCTCAAGGCGGCGCGCCCGGAGTGCAGCCCCGCCGCGATGCGTTCCGCAATCATGACCACCACGCGCACCCAGGACAACACCGGAGCGCCGATGCGCGACCACGACGGCAAGGAGGCCAACACGTTCGCCTACGGCGCCGGCAACGTGCACCCCAACCGCGCCGTCGACCCGGGCCTCGTGTACGATGCCGCACCCGAGGACTACTTCACCTTCCTTTGCTCCATGGGGTTCGGCCCGGCGGACATGAAGTGGCTGAGCGCCGGCAAATTCGCCTACCCGGACAA
Organism: Panicum virgatum; assembly: GCF_016808335.1. Taxonomy (NCBI): domain Eukaryota; kingdom Viridiplantae; phylum Streptophyta; class Magnoliopsida; order Poales; family Poaceae; genus Panicum; species Panicum virgatum. Next base: position 28,905,832 of record NC_053141.1, on the reverse strand, counting down.
GGCGTCGCTGATGGAGGACCTCAACTACCCATCCATCATGGTGCCGGCGCTACGCGGCTCACAGACGACGGTGGCGCGCCGGCTGAGGAATGTGGGCCGGCCGGCCAGGTACGTCGTGGCGCGCGCCGATCGGGGTCGCCATGGAGGTGAAGCCGACGGTGCTGGAGTTCAGCAAGATTGGCGAGGAGAAGACGTTCAACGTGACGGTGACGTCGCAGAAGGACAAGGTCAGGATAGGCTACTTGTTCGGGAAGCTCGTCTGGACGGACGGGACCCACTATGTCAGAAGTCCCGTCGCGGTCAACGCCTTGGCGTGAGGCTAGCTCCCAGATTCGTGCTGTGAGCGGAAGGGTGTGTGAGTTTGTGATAGATAAGAGTTTTCCTTTTTTTCGTTTGGTGAGAATGAAATGATATAGGCATAGGTATCTTTGATTGTCATTAATAATAATATTGGATAATTGGAACTTGAGTGCAATGAAAGTTATGGAAGAAGTATTTTTTTATCTAGAGAAATTCTCAATCTATGCTATAAATCTATCTATCTATCTATATCTATACTTCTATACTATAAAAGTTGAAACTTTGTAATACAATTCTCACCAAAATTAACTCCACCCACCCCCTCACAAAACAACTTTTCAAAGCCCGGCCAATTGTTTGACAGCACCTGGGTGGACCGAAAAAATGGAGAGAAGGAAAATGTTTCTGCCCAAACTGAAATTTTTTTTGTCACCGCCCCTTTCTTTACCAGCCCACACATACCCGCGTGCTCATTGGCTCCTCCATCGCCTGTTTCGGCTGCCTCCCGCGCATGTTCTGATGGATGGAAAGGAATCAAATCAGTTGCGCATGCATGTTACCATGTTTAACTAGCCACACGACGCATGCAAATCAGCCACACGCATGTTTCCATGTTTGACTAAGTTTCCATCCAGGAGTCAAGCAGGGAGTCAAGTTTCCATCCAGGAGAGCCGTCGCGACCTGCTCATCCAGGAGCCAGAAGCCGTCGCGTCCTGCTCATCACCCCTCTCTCGAGCACCGTCGCCGGGAGTCGTCGCGGCCTGTTGCACCTTGCGTCCTGCCGACAGCGCTCCGTCCGACGACGACGTCCCCTTCGACGCGGCTGCCTCCGACGCCGACGGCCCTCGATCCTCCCTGCACATCGCCCCCTCTCCCGAGCGCCACGACGAGGAGCCGTCGCACGAGGTTCCTACGGCTTGCATCCTGCCTACGGCGCCGCCTCCGACGACGCGTCCTCCCGACAGAGCAGCACACGCAACCAGTCCGACGACGACGCTCACTTCGATGCGGCTACCTCCGACGCCGCTGCCTGCTCTCCGCACGGCCGCAGCACGCCGTAGCTGCTCCCCAGGCTGTGTTGCTCCGTGTTCGCTCATCTGGAACCGCAGTCGCTTCATGGTGAGGCAAGCGACAAGGCACACTACGAGTCTGCAGTGAGGTATGTGAGCCATCCAATGATCTTAACCGGCGAAGCTCCTAACGCTAGCTAGCTATTACGTACGTGTACATATTGAACTGTTGCTTGCAGCAGGTTGCGCAGTTCCTGGTCGTGGTCGCCATCCTTGCCACCGGCCGGCGCCGGAACAGACCACAACGATCTAGGACTTCCATGGCATACGACCAAGGCGCCGGCCGCGACCACGGCGATCTCACCGGTTGTGATCGCTTATAGCTTGACTACGGCTCACCACTGGCCCCGATGGATCAACGTCTTCCGCACCGGCCGGAGTACATCTACAATACGCCTTCCACACCGTCCTCAAGGATACACCGTTTCGAGTGGTGTGTGGCAGGGATCCTCCAAGCTTGCGTTCTTATGATCTTGTTGAAATCAGGGTGGCGGCCGTGGCCCAGAACATGGCCGAACGGGATGCTTTCATCGAAGAGGTACGTTTGCGCCTGGAACAAGCTCAGGCGGTCACCAAGGCCACGTATGATCGCTCTCATCGGCCACTTTCATTTGATGTTGGAGATTGGGTCTGGCTTCGTCTTCATCACCGGCCGCATGGATCTTTAGCGGACTCTGCAAAGGGTAAGCTGCGCCAACGTTTTTTTGGGCCTTATCAAATCACGGAGAAGATCAACGACGTGGCATTCCGCCTCGCCTTGCCTCCGGGAACCCGCCTGCACAATGCCTTCCATGTCGGTCTCCTGAAGAAATTTGTGGGCACTCCTCCTGTGGTTCCTCCGTCACTGCCGCCAACACACAATGGTGCCATTGTCCCAGTTCCAGCTTAGGCGGTCAAGGCACGTCTCTACCGGGGTGTTCGTCAAATTTTGGTGCAGTGGGAAGGCCTTCCTCCTTCAGCTTGAGGACAAGTTGTTGCTCGAGGGGGGGAGTGATGTTATGTGGGGAAGGCACTATGTTCTGCGTGCAAAGAAAGTGGCAGGTTAATCCACATGTATCTTTTATTTATTTGGCAAGTTAGATTCGGTTAGCTAATATGGTTAGTGTTAGATATCTAGGCAATTTTCGGTATATTTTAATTCCAAATATTAATATCAATTTCATGATATAGATGAGTGATAATGTGTGTACAAGATATGTGCATGTGTTCATGTTATTCTCACTAATAAGCATGAACAAAGAATTAAACCAGAGTAGGTTTAGTAAGTACCCCAAGGCGGGACCAGTGCCGGAGGCACCGGTTGCGCCGTTACCAGCTGGAAGTAGCCGAACTATGTCGATGCAGGAAGATGTTCGCAGTGCAGTCCCACGAACGGTTACGCCGGGAAGTAGACGAAGTAGTCGTTCACACGAGCGGTTATGCCGGGAAGTAGACGAAGGAGTCGTTCAGAGAGCGAGCAGTCGCGTCAAGACGCTTCCCAAAAACCTAATTGCCCACGTCCCGTGCAGGACCTTCAGCGAGCAGAGGTTCCGGAGGCCCTGCTCTCGCTAGACCTGTGCGCGCAGTGCTAGCGGTGGGGAAGGCAGAAAGCAGCTGAGGGAGAAGGGAGAGGTCTCCTGAAGAGGAGTACCAGGATGAGTGCTTGAGATGAGTGAGGATGAGAGGAGAGGGTGCTGGTTTATATAGGCACGATCATAGTCACAAAGTTCCTGGGTCGACCGGGTCGAGGAACGGGGTCGAGGGTCGAGGATCGTCATTTTATAAAATTGTGGTACGAAGGGGGTATACATCTATGGAACGATAAATTATTATGTGGGACGCGACCCTGATTCATCGGGGTCGATATCTTCGGGTCGATAAAGACAAAAACTATATATGTGCTACTAATGAAGAAACTAATCTGCACAAGCATATAAGAAACATATGAAAGAGTACATTTAGACCATGCTACACATACTCAGCTCATTGTCTAACAAAAACCACACCAATCCACTGTCCTTAACCTCCTTATCCCAATTAAATCTGCTAGCAATGGGGCTGCGACCCCTTTCAATCCGGGACACGATCCAACCTTGAATGGGACGCTGACCCTCTTCGACCCCGACCCTCGAATCGGAACGACGTTCCCGGGTCGAGGGACGAGGCATCGACCCCGAATCCTGTGACTATGGGCACGATATGCCTCAGGTTCAACGAACCTGGACATCATGAATGGCTTTGATGAGCGGCAGTTAATGTGCCTCAGGTTCAACGAACCTGGACGTCGTAAAGAGCCTTCAATGTCCGGTCATTAGTGACGACATTAACCCTCTGTTTTAATACTCTTTACTGCAAAACATCCTTCTCATCTCAGCACATCACGTCGCACCGCACCGGCACCTGCACATCACGTCACGTCCGGCCGCGCACGCGCATGCGCACGCGTGCCGTCCGGCCACACCGCGCCGCGCCGCACCGCGCCGCGCCGCGCCGCGCCTCGCCTCGCCTCGCCTCGCCTCGGCCTCGGCCCGGCCCGGCCCGGCCCGGCTCGGTGAGGCGAGCGAGCGCGCGCGCGCGTGTGGTTCACCGTCCTCCTCTTACCGGCTTCACAAGTGGTGTACACGAAGTCCACCTTTTAAGTCGGTTGAGATCCTCCTCAATTCCCGGTACGGAATTAAGCATTGATTCCCTAGCATTAATAGTGGGCTTTAAATTCTTTTAATGCTTTAGAAGTAATGGGCCAAGAAATTCAAGCCCATTACTCCAACAATCCCCACCAAGAAATTCAAGCCACACTAGAAATACCCTCATTCCCTCATTGATGTACCAGTATTCGACAGAGACTGTTAAGTTGAACTTCCATCTAAGACAAATGCTACACTTATTCACAACTGTGCAATGGACTATGCCTTGAATTGCCAGTTTTGTGCAAACAAGTTTGACCAGAGCCCTACACTGGTACTAGGCTGCAAAAGCATCCCCGCGGTTTGGAGCTTATAAGTCATACTCCAGGCCCTTCATGAGTTTCTAGAGAATATCCAATTCTCATAGACCATGACCAGTGGTCAAACTCATATAGGTGTGTTCCTTTCAGATGTTCTGTAGGACAACATCTTTGTTTCAAGAAAACAACTCATTTTTTTAAAAGAAATCACCTGGCACACATTAAGGTATAGACCAACCTGCCATACAGATTAGAAGAGAAATGCACCTTATACACGGAATGAGCCATTTTCACAAAGATTCTCTTCTCACAGTCAGACTTTAGTTTGTTTCACCATCCTAATTCACAGGATCTCCGATCACATAGGACAAGTTTCCACTATAGAATGACTCACGTGGGTCTCAAGCCCAATTCCATAGATGCATTGTCTATCACATTTCGTGAAAGACCCTTTGTAAACTGATCTGCCAGATTTTTAGCCGTCTGAACATAGTCCAGGGCTATAACTCCGGAGTTTCTCAATTTTCTGACAGATTTCAACCGCCTTTTCACATGTCTAGATGACTTCATGTTATCCTTTGAACTATTCACCTTGACAATTACCGTTTGATTGTCACAGTTCATTAGGATTGCCGGTAACGGTTTTTCAACTATCGGCAAGTCCATAAGGAGCTCACGAAGCCACTCAGCCTCAACAGTGGCGGTATCTAATGCTGTGAGTTCTGCTTCCATAGTTGACCTCGTTAAGATGGTCTGCTTGCAAGACTTCCAGGAAACAGCTCCACCACCAAGTGTAAACACATATCCACTTGTGGCCTTTATCTCATCAGCATCAGAAATCCAATTTGAATCACTATACCCTTCTAGTACTCTTGGGTATCCGGTGTAGTGAATTCCATAGTTCATTGTCCCCTTCAAATAGCGCATTACTCTTTCAAGAGCCTTCCAATGATCATCTCCCGGGTTTGAAACAAACCGGCTCAGTTTGCTTACAGCAAACGAGATGTCAGGTCTTGTAGCGCTCGCTAAATACATTAATGAACCAATGATCTGAGAATATCTCAGCTGATCTCGCATTATCCTTTTGTTCTTTCTAAGAATTAAACTGGCATCATATGGTGTTGAGACAGGTTTATAGTTGCTATAACCAAAGCGACTTAACACCTTCTCCACATAGTGAGATTGTGTAAGAATCACCCCACCATTGATCTCTTTTACCAGTTTTATATTAAGGATAACATCAGCTTCTCCCAGATCCTTCATCTCAAAATTTTGAGATAAAAACTCTTTGACTTCCTTAATCACATTAAGGCTAGTGCCAAAGATTACCTGCATGTTGCCCATTAACAATTCCTTAATCACATCTGGGAAAGTGTTCGGCGGATCAGGTTGACCCAGAACATGCCAGCTCAGGCTGATATGTGGTTTGCAGATTACCTATTGAGGATCAGTAATGGGACAGAGGACACTTTTGATGGTGACTATGTGTGGCTTCCTGATGACATTTTGATTCACAATCCTCCAGACGATTATTCCATTGACATTCTTATTGATAGGGTGTTCCTAGATCTTGTCGCTAATTGCACTTCTGTCACTTATATGCGTGAGCGTGCAATACTATCTACCAGGAATGAACATGTTGATACAGTGAATGCACTTATGATTGATAGATTTTTAGGGAAGCAAAAGGTTTTCTACAGCTTCGAAACTGTCGATGACTCACGCAACAATTATCCTCTTGATTTTCTCAACTCGATTACCCCTAATAGGCTGCCCCCTCATGAGCTGAAGGTTAAGAAGAATTGTCCTGTTATATTGCTTCGTAATCTATCCTCATAATGGCCTCTGCAATGGAACTCGGCTGGTGGTACGGGGATTCCACAATAATTCAATTGATGCTGAGATTGTTAATGGGCAACATGCAGGAAAGAGGGTGTTCATACCGAGGATACCAATGTCTCCCTCGGAAGACCTCACTCTTCCGTTCAAATTTAAGAGGAAGTGATTCCCCATCCGGTTGAGTTTTGCAATGACAATTAACAAGGCGCAGGGTCAGACCATACCTAATGTAGGTATCTACCTCCCCGAGCCTGTGTTTTCACATGGACAGCTGTATGTGGCACTATCAAAAGGTGTATCCCGTGAGAGCACGTGGGTTCTTGCAAAGAGAAACATGAACATCGATCCTACTAGAAAGAGTACGAAGAATATTGTATATAGATATGTCTTGGAATCGTGTGGTGTGTTCTTGCAGCAACTTTATATAACCGTATGGTGAAGTAATATGCAAAGTTGAAGAAGGTTAGCTCCATATCTTTACTATAAAAGTTGAAACATGAACATCGATCCTTTACTGCAAATGTTTTCCATTGCTCTACAGGATCCATTTGTTCTCAGAAAGTGGTTCCTAATTGAAGTTTTAAAATGTCATTTTAATGAGAGTGCAAATAACATTTCAAAGGATATAAGAGCTGTTGTCTACTCCATAAGGAACATAGATGTCGAGAAGTATTATTAAATTTCCTGTATTGTCATGCCCACGTCTTATGGTATTTGTTATTTATAGATAAACAGATATAAAAACTTAAATCTAATACATATTTGGTCTCTATTATATGGAAACATGTAATATTTTAAATACAATTGTTCTTTAAACACGTGCCCCACTAGTCTTATAAAGATCGAAAACAATTGAAAATATTTTTCACCAAAATTTAGTCCACCGTACCCCTCATGCTGGACGCACCCGTCAGACATCAAAAAGATAAAACGACTAGCAGACCCATTAAAACGAAGAGTTAGACAACATTTCTACCAAAAATATGAAACTTTTTTCACCCCGTCCGCTGTCTTACGCGGCCGTTGTACCTATACCCGCCCAATGTCGCCACTCTTCCGACCTTCCCCTCCGCTATTAATCAGTCTCGTCAAAATCAATCCTGCCTATCTCTCCAGTCTAGAGTTCACTAAATCATAGATTGAATTGAACCGGGCATATGCAAGGCAATCAACGCAATCGTCTTCCGAGGCCTCGCTATCTTCTACTTCGTCCGCTGCCGGCGCTGATGCTGCAGCCATGGAGAACGCTCGGTCGTGCTGTCCCACGGCAGCGGCGCCAGAGGGACCGCCTCCAAGCAGCCAAAAGCGGATCCAGCAGGTACATCGCCGGATCAGAGGAGGCGCTCCAGGGTGTGCATATGGCCAGGGATGGAGGAGGAAGAAAGGACCTGAGGCATGATCGCGGAGGTGGCCGTGGAGGCAACAGGACGGTGCTGACCTCGATGATGGATTGGGCTGCTTGACGCGGCGGTGTGCCCCTGAGCGGCCACGCTCGACGAGTGCAGCTGTCGTCTCGCCGGTAGGGGCACCTGGTAGCCTCGATCGAGGCACAACGCAGCGGTTGAATGACGAGCAGGATGTCGCCGTGGTGATCGGGGACGGAGGTGCGAGAGGAAGAGCTCAGGCGCCGTGGTGGCCACGCTCGACGAGTGCAGCTGTCGTCTTGCCGGTAGGGGCACCCGGTAGCCTCGATCGAGGCACAGTGCAGCAGTTGAATGACAAACAGGATGTCGCCGTGGTGGTCGGGGATGGAGGTGCGAGAGGAAGAGCTCGGGGGGTGCGGGCAGGACCGCGGACCCCGTCGGTAAGAAAAAAAATAATGCCCTTTTGGTAGAAACCGAAAATCACACCGGAACATGTGCGCCACGGCGGGCAGCGGCGCGCACAAGTTCGTCGACATCTTTCCCCCGCTGCTGCTGCGGCGGCCGGGCCGGCACCTACTGTCGGCGCTCCTACGAGACCTACACCGTCCACACCTGGATGCTGAGGATGGTCGACATGGCGTGGGTAATGGACGGCATCGTCGACGCCGTCAAGCTCTGGGCCCTCAACGCCTACCACGGCCTCCCACACCTCCAGCTGGGGTATACCCGCCCCGTCGTAAGCACCGACGACCCCCATGCCATCTGCTTAGTGGTTGAGGGAAACAGAGTTTGGCTGATCATGCTGGACACGAGGAGCTAGCATGACCTTACAGTCAGTCGTCCGTTACACCGAAAGGAACTGGTTCCATCATACGAATAATATGAATCCCAGCAAGGTCTCTGGCTACCTTAATTCTTATCCAAGTAGCCGCAATGGTGATACGTCGGCGATGAACTGCCAATAAAACATGATGTCAAGAATTCAGTGCAACTTCGAAGTTGTCTTCTGAACCTGTGCAAGTTTCGGAGATCCTGATGGCGCTTGAAGAGGCGAAGCTAGAAATTTTAGGTACCGGGGTCGATGTGTAGTAATCTTGATTTTTTACAGGGTCATTTGGTATAAACTATAGGGATTTAAAGGTGATTTGCCGGTGGTCGTCGGGATCGGTGGAACCCGACGGCTGGCTGCAGCTCCGCCCAGAGAGGTACCCAGTCTGGCTGATAACTTGCTCAATGGGTTTGCAAAGGACAAGGTTGAATAGAGACTTGAAGAGCATACTAAGTGATTTCAAACTGAATCCAAGCAGTTACAATAAACTGAGAGTACTCAAAAAGAAATGCTCCGAGAATATATTTGGAACCCTGTAATACGAAAAGATAAGCAGCTTGAAGCACAATATCACTATGATTGAGAAAAAGGAGTGTAGAGACCCAACAAAGAAGGCTTTGCTACGGTACTCCAATTACCTCATAGGCGGTAAGAGCTTCAATAAATCTAGACCCTTGAATTTTAGAAGAGACAAGCCAATTAATTAAATGTAAAAAAGATATTACTTGCTATTTCGGTTATCATGCATGCTGGTGGAATCTGGCGTGGATTGCTCCGATCCCCCTTGTTTGCTCGGAGGTTGTTGAATTGAATCTACACGTAGTATACTAGTATGTCACATTTATTTGTTGCCAGTTGGAATAATAAAAATGTACAAACATATTATGTATCAGTTGAATCTAAATCTAATCTGGCTATAGGTTTCGAGCAAAATCTGATAGATTGATTCCATGTATGTATACCTTTCAAAAAGTAACAAATTATTTATGTCTTTCAAAACAATTGTCACGTGTATAAGGTCACATATATCTTAAAAATATAACATCCATAAGCCATATTTTTCTTTTTTTAAATCATGTTATTGTTGGCGCAGAACTAGGGCCAACACACCAAACCACTAGAACGCGCAGCGAGTGACGGCACGACGCAACGCCGGTGCTCAGACCGGTCGGGTAAACCGGTCAGACCGATTGTCATCGGGAAGACCGACGGCGAGACCAACGAACGTCGCCCGGGAAGGACCCGTCAGGGTAGGCGCACGCAGGGTTGCTCTAGGGTCGGCATGCCACCTAAAATGCCCTCAATCGACGTAGAGACGAAAGAGGAACAACAAGCAGTAGATGAGAAAAAGCTTGGGCAAAGAGAAAAGATAAAAAGATAAAAGTTTTTGTATTTGGTCGATTGGATACCCTAATCGGCATTGGCCCTTTATATTTATAGGGAGGGTGGACTTATTCCGCAAGAAATCCTATTACAAGATCTAAATCTATAAAAATTCCTAGTTGTACTCGGACTCTGCTTGGACCGGTCAGAATGGTCAGACCCACCAGTCGGTCGTGCCAGACTAGCTACAGCACCTAGACCGGTTGGTCTAGTCTGCTGCCAATTTTGGTCGTCAATATATGCCCCCCTGTTCTTTGGCAAAACTTGCATGCCAAAGAACACTCTTCTGGATCAAAATTTTCTAAGGACGATGAATAAAACATCGGCCATATACTCTATATCATATACGCCGTGGGGTGCGAAGCCTGGGAGCGCTCGGCTGTCCACAGAGCGACACGCGTCGACGCGGGCCGTGGAATCGTCGCGCGCGTGCCGCGTCCGCGCCGCCTCGACTACGCCGTGGGCCCACTGGGTCCACCCCCCTCGAGAGAGACGTGTGACGCCGCCTGTGGTTTTGCCGCAATGCCTTCCCTCGCCGTCTGGTGGGGCCCAGCGCCACCGGGGAGGAGGAAGGCCGCCTTCATGCGCCGCTGGGGAGGAGGAAGGCCGGCGCGGGAGGGCTGCCAGGAGGACTCCATGGCCCGCGCGTACCTCGACCGCCGCCGCCGCTGCCGCTGTAGGCCCCGCGCATGCCTCGACCGCCGCCAACATGGCCCCATGCAGATCCGGCGGCCCGCCATGGCCGCGAGGGAGAGGAGGGAGGGGGCGCTTGCGTGGCTCACCATGGCCGCGGAGGGAACTCGCCATTTCCATGGCTTGGGAGGGAGGCCCGCCTTCGAGCTCGGAGCCTCCGCCGCCGCCGAGCTCCGAGCTCTCGACCGCCGCCAACATGGCCCCGGTCGGATCCGGCAGCCCGCCATGTCCGCGAGGGAGAGGAGGGAGGGGGCGCCGGTGTGGACCCACCATGGCCGCGGAGGGAGCTCGCCGGCGCCGTGGCCAGGGAGGAAGGCCCGCCGCCGAGCTTGGAGCCTCCGCCGCCGCCGAGCTCGGAGCTCCCAGTGCGGCCACTAAGGAGAGGGATGGCGCGGGAGCACGGCCACCGGGGAGGGCCGCTGGTGGGGAGGACGAGGGCCGCCGGCCCGCGGCCAGCACAGCTCGGCTCCTCCCAGCCGGCCGCGCCGCCGCGTGCGTCGGCCATGGGCGCGGCCGCACGGGCCAAATCCGTCGGTTGTGCGCCCTCTCCTGTGCTTCGTGCTCGCCTCTGCAGCTTGCGGCCCATGGATTCTGCGATTCGAACTGGGCGCGGCGGAGTGCACTATTGTCCTAGTTTTATACTAAGGGCGATAGATTCTATCGGCTGTATCTGGTTTCTTCTTCAAGCTGATGACGAAACAACTTGCTTATGCCTCCATACTTGCTTCATGGTCGCCGACCATGCTGGTACAACCTCCGCTTGCTGTTCCATGGACTCCTTCTTGCGCATCCGTTGCAGCCTTCTCTTTTGGGTGTGAGACAAGCCTGAGGGACACCACCTCGGCTGTAGATATTTTGAATCTTGTTTTATGCCCTTCTCACACTCTTTGTTGCAATCATTGTCTTTTTTGACCAGATTATCGCTAATCGGTCTTTGTGAAGCATAACTCGAATATATAGGAGGATAATGAATATAATATGATGGCATGTGCATCCTACTATAATCCAAAGACATATAATAATGATACCAGCAATACCATGGAGCAATCGGTCCATTAAATGAATTACCTTGGCTCAAACTCGATTGCTCTTGAAACGATCATGGCTTTGTATCGTTAACTTTGTCTGGCAGTCCCCTCTGCTTTTGGATGACTCCTTTCTTCTCATATTTGGCCAGGAGTTCTTTAAAACTCAGCCTTTCTTTTTCTTTTTTGTTTTTGGAATTTTTCCAGAATTCCCAGAGTGACCGGTCAGATCGGTTTCTGGACCGGTCAGACCGGTCTTAGCAGACCTGGCGCCTTTGTTCTTTTCTTGCCCCCCGAGCGCTGAATTCTTCAATGAATCTTCAGGAATTTTCTTTGCTGGGACTTCTTGGTGAGATTTTGAAAGCTCAGATCTCTCTTCACCAACAATTATATTTTTCTCTTTTGCCGATTCGGCTTGATTTGGCCGAATTAACACTTTGGGATTATTCAATTCAAGCATGTGTGTATGTGAAGGAAAAGGATTCTGATCCACCTTCATTTGTGGAACAATTATTCGGCCTTCATTAACAGCCGATTGAATTTGCCTTGAAGTACATTGCAATCATATTGCAATCATTAGTGGCATGAGAGAAAGTATTATAAAATTTGCAATAATCTCGCCGCTTTAATTCTTCAAGTGATTGTATAACATGCGACATCTTGATGTATCCATTCTTATATAATTCATCAAATATCTTCTCGCATTTGGATACATCAAAAGTAAATCTTACCTGCCGATCTTTGTGAACCACAAACACAAGGTTTATCATTAGAGGGCCAAACAAATTCAGCAGTATAAACAACTTTACCTTCATCGTCTGAGCAATTTTAATCGCACCCAAGCAAATAAACAGGATGATTAGGCTTTTCATTGGACTTTTGTGAATCTCTAGCCCCTTTAGCTCAGCTTTCATTAGCCAGAGCTTTTTGTAAGACTTGACTAACATCTAGAAATTCTTGTCCCTTTAGCTTTGCTTTATGAAAATCAAGTAAACCAGCAAAAACTAGATCAGCTAAATCTCTATCAGAAATTGTCAAAACTATAACATCGGTTTCTAGTATCTCTAAATCTTCTAATATACTCAGAAACACTTTCATGTATCTTTTGCTTAACCGATGTAAGATGTGACAATTTCAATTCAGTTTCACCAGTAAAGAAATAATCATGGAATTTCTGCTCTAAATCGGCCTATGTGCGAACTGAATTGGGTGGCAATGAAATAAACCAAATAAATGCAGCACCCTTTAGAGATAAAGGAAATAATCTCAATTTGTAAATATCACTAATACTAGCTTCACCACATTGTATAATAAACTAGCCGATATGCTCTAATGTAGTTCTACTATCATCATTAGTGAATTTAACAAATTTAGAAATTTTAAAACCATGTGGATATGCAACATGCTCGTACTCATCAGGATATGGTCTCTTATATGATCGGCATCTCCCTTTTAGATCTATACTAAAAGTTTGTCTAAAAATTTTAATCACTTCATCTTTAATGCTGCCAGATCCAAAATCATCGGCCATAGGCCCACTTACATTAGGTGTACCATGATGTTGAGCAAAGTTCGGTAGTATAGAATGTCACAACAAACTTGCTGCCCCATATGGCACATTGGTATTAGGTGATGCATTATAATTAATTCGGCTTTGCTAATTAGCCGAATTAGTCACAATAGCATTATTAGTTGGAATTGCCGAACCACACATTGTCTTATCGGTATTAGATGTAGATGTATCATTACCGACAGCCATCATGTAACAGCCTATGGGCCAGATGGGCCGGACCAAATACGCGAGTTACTGTAGCACCAACTTTGGGTTACTGTAGCGTCACGGATACTGTTCGTCCGCGGGAATTGTCCCATACTGGAAGTTATTGAGAGCCAGACCAATTTTAATACCAGGCCCGGGGAGGCTGAATAACTCCGATTGCAACTTTTTGTGCGAAGCGAGGACGAAAGCGCAAGAGAGTTATTTAGCAGGTGTGTTTTACTCAACGTGCAGAGTAGATCTTAGCCGTTCTCCCGGGTCGGGTCATTATAGTGGTATCAGAGCCGACTCTCGCGGTTTCACGCCACATGCGGGCAGATGTGCGCGGGCATGAGCACGGGCGCGTGGGGGCGCAGATGCCAAGGCATGTGGACGGGCACGTGCGAGGCACGGACGTCGCACAGGGACCATTGACACTGGACGCACGGACGTGGCACATGGGATCGTTAGCACTAGACGTATGGGACGTGGCCAAGAGAGAAGATCCTGTTATTTAGGTTGGTCTGGTACTCGACGGGGACGTCGAGTCCTAAGGGGCGGTGATTGTAACAGCCCATGGGCCAGATGGGCCAGGCCAAATACGCGAGGCACTGTAGCACCGGTTCCGGGGGTACTGTAGCATCGCGGACACTGTTCATCCGCGGGAATTGTCCCATACTGAAAGTTGATTGAGAGCCAGACCAATTTAAATACCAGGCCCAGGGAGGCTGAATAACTCCGGTTGCAACCTTTTGCGCGAAGCGAGGACGAAAGCGCAAGAGAGTTATTTAGCAGGTGTGTTTTACTCAACGTGCAGAGTAGATCTTAGCCGTTCTCCCGGACCGGATCGTTACACTTCATACCAAGATGTATTTCAATTCGGCTAAAACGATCATCAAACATATCATGCATATTTTGACCAATAAATTCCAATTTATTATTCACATGACAAGAAACAACATTATCTATAGCATTAGCTACTTCAGAATTAAGGACATGCTGTTCGTTCTCATCGAATTTTACCTCAAATTGTGAAGCATCGAATGCGGCATCCGTTATGACCTTCACTTGTCGGTCGATGGAAAAATGCGAGATGTACTGCTTCATGGTTTCTTCTTCCAGCCTCTGGATCTCCTTCGCTTTCTCTTCTCTGATCTTCTTTTGGATGTCATCAATAATCTTCTTATGCTTGGCCGGAAGTTGCTAAACAGTCGGCCTCTTGATGTTGGCAGCATCAATTTCACCAGGTTTAGGAATACCGGCCATGGCAACCGATTTATTTTTCTGGTCCCCAGCAGAGTCGGCAAAAAGTATGTTGGCGCAGAACTAGGGCCAACACACTATTATCGCCATAATTTAACAGGTTAATTAATGGGCCGCGAGTGAGTTGGGCTTAATGAAGAAGTTGAAGGAGGCTTACGAATCGGCTCCTGCGTGAGCATTTGGGCCATGTGGGCCATGTATATTTAGACTTAGTTCAGATTGAGTTAGAGATAGAGTCCGATATGGACACATTAGTTTAGATTGTTTCCCAAGTCTCCGGACTATAAATATGTACCCTAAGGTATTAGTAAAGAAGAACGTCATCACGTTTGCAATCAACAACTATTGGCGCACCGCCACCCCTATTCCTAGGGTTTCATCCAAGTAAGCGCCATGCTGCCCTGATCGCTTCTTGTGATCAGGGCAGCGTTGTTCTTGCTTTTACCTTGGTATTACTCGTACTGAAGCGTTTTTTATGGCGAGTAGTGCTAGTTATCCTGATGTTCGTAGCATGGCTTTTAATAGATTCATCGTGCTTTTGTTGCTTACCATCTACGAATATCATGTTGTTTCTGTGCAGCCACATTTTAATCTTATGCTAATTCTTGTTGCATAGAATTAGTTGCACGGAGACAACACCCTGCTTCTTTTCCATCTAGTAGATCTAATCTATTACGGTTTGTTCTTATACTTAAGAATTGGCGTAATATCTGCTAGGTTAGGCCTTGCAAACGGGTTAGATGATCCGGTGATGTATTAGACGCTTTGCCTTAGTCTTAACAGGGAATTGATCCGGGAATCGGCTTTAGCTTGTTCTTAGGCCTCTATTCTGGTTAAGGTTTAGTTATTCATTACGCTCATTAGGCCCAATTACATGTAGGATGTTCCGATCTAGCAGTGAAGCTTTTACCGTCATGGATTAGATTAGCTAGATTTAATTGAAGCAGCTTTATAGTTATTTGCTTTATTTATCAATATCCGGATACAAGCAGATCCAATCTGACATCGGGACTCGATCGGCTCTTTAAAAGCCGATGCAAGTGTCGTCCCGGGGAGCCGACCACGGCTCGGACTTACGTTTCCACGTGTTTGTGTATGCAGGCAAATCGTTACAAGCACGTTCGCACCTTACTGATCGGGTATAGGTCAGGTGGCACGCCCTGCATCTTATAAAACCGCGGCGTGTGCCAGGATTGCGGGCCGTTGATGAGGGAGCAGTGCTTGCCAGCGCCCCGGCGACCTCCCGGCTCTTCGTGTTGCCAGTCGCTACTCGCCGATGGGTTTTGACCGACAACACATTCTGGCACGCCCGGTGGGACCTTCATCAGCAACCACGCCCACCGCAGAGATGACAGGACTTCAGGACCAAGCACCGGTTCCGCCGGTCACTAAACCTGTCGCGTATGAAGAGCTGAGTCCAGAACACAAGCAGAAATACGATGAGGTCAAAGCTCAGTTCGAAGCCGATCTCATCCGCTCTTTCAAGAGGACCCGCAACCACGGCATCAGGTGGAAGGGGTTCTCACCTGAAGGCGCTCTCGACAATGTTGACCTATCCGTACCATCAGAAGAGCGCACCAGAGCCCTACGCCAGGAGATGAACTACATGGTGGCTCACACGCTTCATCGGCACTCAGAAAGCCTGGTGAATGAGCTCGAGCGTGTGGCACATCGTGTTGTCCAGGAGGTGATCAAGAACCAGTACTCCCCTTTAGGACCAGTCTTGGGGAGCCATAGGGGGGAAGCCGCGTTGCAATCTTGGCCGCCAGTATCGTACTCGCTCGCGGCAGCAGGACCGCAGAGTTCACCGATCTACGTCATCTACAAGATTGGCGGTGACCCCGGGGAGGGACAGTTCCTGAGCGAGCTGCCCATAGAGATCTCGCACGGCTACACGTGTGTGTTCATACCTGACAATATCAACCCAACACGCACGGGACATCTGGTGGGTACTGGATTTTCAGGAGTAGATGTGGAGAAGCAGGCATGGCTAGCGAAGTACACTACCGGGCCGAGTGCTGAGCCCTCGACCCCAGGAGTTCTTAGTGTGGAGCAGGTCAGTGCAATACTAAGGGACTAGTTCGGCATCTTGCCCAAGAGAAAGGTGATCGACTATTCTAAGCCGTATCCAAGTGATTACGACTTGATGCCGTTGCCACCCAAGTATCGGCTCCCAGAGTTCACAAAGTTCAGCGGGTCAGAAGGGGCCAGCTCTATCGAGCACGTGAGCTGATACCTAACGCAGCTTGGGATGATCTCAGTGTCGGATCCTCTAAGGGTCCGTTTCTTCTCCCAGTCTCTCACGGGTTCAGCCTTTGGATGGTATACATCACTGCCCCCAGATTCGATCCGGACTTGGAGGCAGCTGGAAGATCAGTTCCACACCAGTATCATTCAGAAGCTGCTGAAGCCGGGATTGCTGACCTCGCCCAAGTCAAGAAGAAGCGAGGGGAAAGTGTGTCTGAGTACATCCAGCGCTTTAGAGAAGTTAAGAATCGATGCTACTCATCGCGCATCACAGAGAAAGAGGCAGTCGATTTGGCTGTTATGGGGCTCGCTAAGCCGATCAAGGATCTGGCTTTTCAGTTGGAATTCACCTCGCTGGCACACATGGTGCAGAAGCTTACGGCGTATGAACACTATCACCCTGAGCTGTATCAGGAAAAATTCAAGCACCATGTCAATATGGCCCAAGCAGGTGATTCCGATGATTCTGGTGAGGAACAAGAAGTGGTTGTGGCAGAGTAGACCCGGGGGGCAAACCCTGTCCCGTGCAAGTGGGTTGAACAGAAGGGGCTTGTGAAGGGCTTTGACTTTGACGTGGCCAAGACAGAGCAGATATTCGACTTACTGCTCAAGGAGAAGCAGTTGACGCTCCCAGAGAATCACAAGCTACCAACGACGCAAAGAGCTGCAGGGGAGGCCGTACTGCAAGTGGCATCACTCGTTCACCCATGCCACAAATGACTGCAAGGAGCTATGTCGGCAGATCCAATCGGCTATCGAGCAAGGCTGATTAATTCTGGCCCAACACACGATGAAGGTGGACAGTCAACCATTTCCACAAGCTAATTTGTTGGAGCGGTCAGATTTCGGACCCAAGAGCCAGAACTTAGCATTCCAGATTAACATGGCAGGACCCATGCGCCGCCGTGACGAGCAGAGGAGAGAGGCCGCTTCTGGCAAACGGCTCCAGGATGAAGACGAGCCGGAGCAGCAACATGTTACTGAAGAACAAGTGCGTCACATCCGCAATAAGCTCCCAGCTTCCAATCAGCTTGTGGAAAAATACCAGTATCAGTACAAGTTGCGCCGCCGGTTTGAATCAGAGGAGGAGGAGTATGAGCACCGCACAGGGAGGACGCTGGGGAGGCGCCAGGATATACGCGACCACTGGCATTGCCCGTTCTTGAGGTACTGTTGGAATTCCGGCATGAGCCGATTGCCTACTATAGATGATTGCTTGGAGTGCAGGCCTCGGGGATGCCAGCCGAGCGAGACATCAGTGTTCCAACGCTTGGGGCCTAGAACACATCACGACGACCATGTTAGGCGGCCATCTAGGGATGATCTTGAACCAGAAGAGGAAGATAAGTATCATCATCTACGATGGTGTCCCGACGGGCTCAGCCGCTCACAGAAGCGCAGGGTGCAGCGCCTACGCAATCTTGAAGAGGCGGAGGCAAGGTACCTTGACGTGCTGAGGAAAGCGCGTCCAGATCTCGCAGAGCAAGTCAGGTGCTCGCAAAGGGTGGAAAGGCGCCCTCCAAGGAGGGAGTGGCGCCCCAAGCAGCCAAGAGCCGATGACAAGCCATCGACTGATGTGAACATGGTGTTCGTGCTCCCGTCAGAGTTTCGGGCGTCCCAACCGGAGGAATTGGCCATCGCGCAGCTGGATCTCAGACCACAGCCGATCATCTTCGAGAAGCCCAAGGAGAAAAGCTACAAGAACCTGAAGGGATTGTATCTCAAGGGCCTCATCGATGGCAAGCCTGTGAACAGGATGTTGGTCGACACTGGCGCCGCAGTCAATCTGATGCCGTACTCAGTGCTGCGCCGATTGGGTCGTTCCGCTGCTGATCTTATCAAGACCAATTTGATGCTCAATGATTTCAACGGCGAACCGTCAGAGGCGCAGGGCATCCTCAATGTGGAGTTGACAGTTGGTCGCAAGACCGTCCCAACCTCGTTCTTCATCATCAACAGTAAGAGTACATACACAGTGCTGCTTGGGAGGGATTGGATTCACGCCAATTGTTGTGTTCCTTCCACGATGCACCAGTGTTTGGTCCAGTGGGATGGCGATGAAGTGGAGGTGGTCCGTGCAGATGACTCCAGCGAGGTTTCGCTCGCAGACATGAACGCCTGGGACGCGGAAGGGCAAGTGCCGATCTCAGGGATCGCGCTGGAAGACTGTGATCGGATCGAAGCGACAAAAAACGGGCTGAGGCTGGTCTTATCCACTAGCCTCACAGAGTAAAAACATCCTGGCAAGCTACGGAATCCAGCAAGATTAGAGAAGCCGGTCCCAGCGACCAGCCCCAAAAAATGAGAAATATATGTTTGGAGTTAAAGTTGTTACATTATGTACAAACAATGGCCTGCTCCGGTAGCTGGTCAGTTAATGAGCATTCAGTTTCAAGGAGTAATATAGAAACGGCCGGCCCGTGCGGTTGGCCGAAAATTTTCTTTTGTCATCTCCCCGTGTTTGCTGTCGACGTGGCAGATGATGACGAGTCACCTGCGTCTGCAGTCGATTTAACAGGCGACGGCAAGTTGGGGTACGGGTTTACATCAGCTGATGATTTGGAGGAAGTTGATATTGGTCCCGGGGATAAGCCGCGACCAACATTTATCAGCAAGAAGCTAGACCCGAGTCTGCGTGAGCCGATGATAGCACTGTTGAGGGAATACCGGGATTGTTTCACGTGGGATTATACTGAAATGCCTTGTCTGGACAGAAGCATCGTCGAACATCGGCTCCTGCTTAAGAAAGGATTTCGGCCATTTCAACAACGAGCAAGGCATATGAAGGCTGAAGTCCTGGAGGAGGTCAAGAAAGAGGTGCAAAAGATGTTGGACGCAGGGTTCATCAGGCCATGCAGGTACGGAGAATGGATCTCTAGTGTGGGTCCCTGTACAGAAGAAGCATGGCCGATGGAGAGTCTGCGTGGATTTCAGAGACCTCAACAGAGCGACGCCAAAGGACGAATATCCGATGCCCGTAGCAGAAACATTGATCAATGCCGCTACCGGTCACAAAATGCTGAGATTTATGGATGGTAACGCTGGCTACAACCAGATTTTTATGGCCCTAGAAGACATAAGCAAGACCGCGTTCAGAGTACCAGGCGCGGTTGGCTTGTTCGAGTACTTGGCTATGACCTTTGGATTGAAAAATGCTGGTGCAACGTATCAACGCGCCATGAATTACATTTTTCATGATCTCATCGGCAAGCTGGTAGAAATCTACATTGATGATGTCGTGGTCAAGTCCATGTCAGCTCGGGGCATCTGGAAGATTTGCGTAAAGTTTTGGAACGGACTCGGAAGTTTGGGCTCAAAATGAACCCAAAGAAATGTGCCTTTGGCGTGTCAGCCGGTCAGTTCTTAGGATTCCTGGTGCATGAGCGGGGAATCGAGATCGGCTTGAAGAGTCAGGAGGCGGTAAAGACAATAAAGCCGCCTACTACGAAGAAGGAGTTACAAAAGCTCATCGGCAAAATCAACTTTGTCAGACGATTTATCTCCAATCTGTCTGGGCATATCGAGCCGTTCATGGGTCTGGTGAAGATCGAGTCCGAGGATGAAGTTCACTGGGGGGGGGCAGAGCAGCAGCAAGCTTTCGACGAAATCAAGGAATACTTGTCGAAGCCTCCAGTTTTGGTTCCTCCACGGCAGGACAGGCCTTTCTATGCGTATCTGTCCGTGGGTGACACTTCCATCACCTCGGTTCTGATTCAGAAATATGACGACCAGGAGAGGGTTGTCTTCTACCTCAGCAGGCGCATGTTGGACGCCAAGACCAGGTATCCTGAGATCGAAAAGCTTTGTCTTTGTTTATTCTTTACATGTACAAAGCTTCGACATATTTTGCTCTCGGTGGAGACGATCGTTATATGTAAATCGGATGTCATCAAGCATATGTTGTCGGCTCCTATTCTGAAAGGCCGACTGGGAAAATGGATGTTTGCATTGTCAGAATTCGATATTCGATATCAACCTGCAAAGGCAGTCAAGGGGCAGGCACTGGCGGATCTCATTGCAGACAAAGTCAACACTGATGTATCTGCACTTTTTGTACGTGCTTGGGCCATGTTCTTTGACGGATCGGCTTGTGATGATGGGTGCGGCGTAGGAATTCTGTTGGTATCGCCTCGTGGGGCGACATATTCTTTTTCCATCTGGATGGCTACTCCATGCACCAATAATTTAGTAGAGTATGTGGCCGTTCGCAAGGGAATGAGATTACTCTTGGAAGCTGGTGCAGAAGCAGTGGAAATATTTGGGGATTCGAAGCTGGTGATTTCTCAGCTCACGGAAGAATATAAATGTGAGAGTGAGGCTCTTTTTCCAATATGGATGCAGTGTCATGAGTTGATGTCACGATTCAAGTACATTAATTTCCACTGGATACGAAGGACTTTGAACAGTGAAGCCAAATGATTTGGCACAGATGGCTTCTGGATACAAGGAAACAACCGATGGAGTCGACATAGAGGTTCAGTTTGTAGAACCTGGAGACTGGAGAGCCGATATCTTCAATTATTTGAAGGATTCGGCTCGGGGGGCACCCAGAAGGATAAGACTTAAATATATGAAGTATGTTATGATAGGAGACGACATGTTCTACAGGACTTTGGAAGGATTGCTGCTTAAATGTTTAGGGCCTTCGGAGTCGAATCGGCTCTTGCATGAAGTTTATGAAGGAGCCTGCAGTACTCATCAATCGGCTCACAAGATGAAATGGTTGATTAGACGATCGGGATATTACTGGCCTACCATGCTTGAGGATTGCTTTAAATATTACAAGGGATGTCAGGCATGTCAGAGATTCGGCAAAATTCAGATGGTACAGGCATCAGTAATGAATCCTATCATTAATCCATGGCCGTTCATGGGTTGGGCCATGGATATGATTGGCCAGATTAACCCGCCATCTAGCAAAGGTCACCAATGGGTGTTAGCTGTCACGGATTATTTCACAAAATGGGTGGAGGCGGTACCCATGAGGTCGGTGGCATCAAAAGATGTGATCAATTTCCTTAAAGAGCACATCATTCATAAGTTTGGGATCCCTCAGACCATCACGACCGATGGAGGATCGGTCTTTATATCGGAGGAATTTAGAAAGTTTGCCGATGACACGGGGTTCAAGCTGATCAGATCATCCCCATATTATGCCCAGGCTAATGGACAGGCTGAAGCATCCAACCAGAGCCTTATCAAACTGATCAAAAGAAAGATCGAGGAATATCCTAGGCGTTGGCATGAGGTGTTGTCAGAGGCTTTGTGGGCATATCTTATTTCGTGTCACAGACCCATCAAGACGTCACCATACCATCTGGTCTATGGTCAAGATGCTGTGTTACCATGGGAGATCACGGCCGGATCGAGGCGTGTTGAGTTTCAGAATGATCTATCGGCTGAAGAGTATGCAGCCTTGATGAGCGATAATGTGGAGGATCTTACAGAGCTAAGACTTTGGTCACTTGAGAAGATCAAGAAAAACAAGGCTAAAGTTGCTCGTGCATACAACAAAAAAGTCAAGCCGAAAGAATTCCAGGTTGGAGACCTAGTTTGGGAGGCAGTGCTACCATTGGGAACTAAAGACAGGAAGTATGGTAAGTGGTCTCCTACTTGGCATGGACCGTACAAGGTAGATCAGGTCCTGCCTGGGAATGCATACATGCTTGAAGAATTAGATGGTGCCAAGTTTCCTGTAGCTGTCAATGGCCAACACCTCAAGAAGTATTTTCCGACCATGTGGGAAGGCGACTAACAAAGAGCCGGTGAGATCCATCTGGCTGCATTGTAATAGGCCAACACATTGAGTTGGCCAGTAAAATAAAAAAAAGAGGCAACAAAGTGAGAGAGGCCAACACGTTGAGTTGGCCAGCAAAAAAAATTATATGAGATGCAAGGCAGCCGATGTGTCACCATCGACTTAAGATGTTTTCAATGAGTACAAGTTTCAGGTTTAACAGGCAACATTAAATGTTTTCTGAATAGTTCTACTAGCTCAGGAACCCTTCTATGGCATGGATGGCTTCTGCGCGTACGGTGTCGGCTCTTGCGATGATCGCTTCGTCGTCCTTGTCATCACCTGTTACTATCTGTTGACTCAAGGTGCTTATCTCTGCAAACTCTGCCCGTATCTACTTGGTCCTTTCTTGGGCTTCTTGCTTGGAGTTTGCAATCGAGGCTTTCTCCTCTTGGATCAGTCTTTGGGTGGTGCGGACCTTTTCTTCTAGTTCCATCAGTTCCTTTCCCAGGAGGTTTAGCCGCCTTGTACTCTCGGAGATGTCAGCTTTAGCATCCAGAGTTGCTTTCTTTTGGTTGAGCAGTTTGCACTTCTTAGCAATGTCAGCTTTCAGAGGGATTTGAGAATGACGTAATTCTATTCTCTGTTGTGCTGCTTTCACTTCTGCCCGAAAGAAGGGAAGATGGCCGGCTGGCCAAAGCTTGACCCGAAGTGACTCTGGGAGTTGGGATTCTATCTGCTCTAGGATTTTCTGTATTTCTCTGGAGTCATCGACCAGGGTACTGATTGGAGTAGAGAGCAGACCCTTGATGAGTTGAAGCTGATCTGCCAGGTTAGCCGATTGCTGTGGAGTTGGTACCTTTGCTCCAAGGGCAGTCAGACCCATTGTTGCTGGGTCAAAGGAGAGCAAATCTGAAATATCAAAGCCCTATGAAAATATTGGCGTTAGTGTGCGGGCAAAGTGCATTAATGGAGTTATCGGCTGATTTAGAAGTGGCTCTTGTAGTGTCACCTATTGTAAGGAAGAAGCAATGGTCGATCCGAGTGTGATCGGCTCAATTGGGGCAGTGGCAGTAGCATCGGCTATGTCAGCTTGTTCGTCACGCGTCTCTATCGGAGCTTCAGGAGTTCTGGGTTGGGCTTCCATCGTCACATCATCTGTTGCAGTTTCTTCGCTGCGAATTTCTGCTTGGACGATGGTTGCTTCTTGCTGTTCAGGGATTTCAGTTGTTCTAGTATCGACTTCATGAACAGCGGTTGTCTGTTGTGATGGGCTTCCAGTGCTAAGGATTTCCTCAGTTGTGTCCTGGAGAAAGGATTATAATCAACCAGAGTATATGTGCATATAAAAGGGGAGAACGTTCAGGAGAATTCAGAGAGATGGATTACCTGGTTGGTGTTGGAGTCTGATGGACTTGGAGAAGGTTGTGCTGTCTTCTTGATGACCCGTCTCGTGAAGATCTTCCTTTTCTTAGTTGACACTCGGGGGGCAGCACTTCCAGAGAATTGTCTCCGCTTAGAGGCCGACTGGGGTGAGTCTGGCCGAATAGTCATTATCACTTTCTTCATTGGCGGTGATCCCTTGCAAAAGAGAACATCAGGGGCGGATGGAAGAAAGTGGAATGGTTCCCCGTTATTGGCTACAGGTTCTGGACCATCTTGTTGCTGTAAGCAATGTGAGTAAGGATTAGCCAAGAGAAATTAGGAGAGGGGTTAGAAAGAATGAGAGCGCGGATTCGGTACCTCTTCCTCGGGGATTGCATATTCAGGATCAATTTGCTGCAGTAGAGGGCCCAAAGCTCTTCTGAATACGTGAGTTTTCCACATTTCCCACCAAGTGTTAAAGCCGATTAACGAGGAAGTAAAAGATAGATCGGCTGGTATTAGAATGTGGAGGTTGTCAAACATGTTGTAGCATCTTGAACTGGTAAGACCGTCAGGTAGATCGGCTCTACTCTCCACCAAGTGGTGAATATGGAAGTGGGGAGGGACTTGTCCTAGGCCGAACTGCCGAGCTGCTATGACTGGTTGATAGGTTTCATAACCTGGTTTGATGATTCTGTTGGAAGTGCTTATGCCGACAGGAAGAAAGACAGGTCGGATCACTAGAGTATATAGATGCCGAGTGCTGTTGTCATCGGCAAAGCTGTCCAGTCTGAAGGTAGTTGGGTTCTCGAAGACTTCAGATTCAGTGAATGGAAAGAAGAGGGGATTCCCTAGGCCTTTGTAGAAAATTCTGAACCATTTTGCTGCATCTGTTGAGTTCAGTTTACTGCTAGGGAGGCTGAATAAGGCTAGGCCATAGCTGGTGCATCTAATTGGTCTGTCATTCTCGTCAGGGAAGGAATTCTTGGCTAAGCTTTGGAAGTTTGGGATCTGATGCTGGAAGTAGAGTTGTGCCCATAACTGAATGAACCACCAGAGGCCTCCAGTTCTGAGTTTTCTTTGGCTGAGCAAGCTAGTTGTCATTAAGTGGAGACATCTGTATGTTTCTCTGAAGAAAAACTTGCCTAGGCTGGTGTGGTTGCCATGGGCTAGATGGTAAGCCAAAGGAAGATAATTCTTGGTTGGGGATAAGGAAGGACCACAGAAGATGAAATGTTCTAGCCAAATATTTAGAAAGGCTGTGTGTTCCTTTTTACTTACTGGACCTTTTGTTTTCATGTGCTGGTTCATATAAGTGCTCCAGTTTGTGCAGTCTGTTTTAGATGAAAGTTTGAAGGGGACTTCTACCATTCTGTGAGCTGCAGGATCAGGAGACTTAATGTCTAGGCCAGTAATTATGGTAACATCCAGCAGAGTAGGGGTCATGGGTCCATGACCAAAGAGGAAACAGTTTAGAGCATCGGACCAGAAGTAGCCAATGGTCTTCAGAAGGTTTTCATCTTTGTCCAAGGGAGATAATGATAGACTGAGTGCATCAGCTATGTTCAGTTCTTGCCACAAGGGCATGTAGGCTTTTGCTACTCTGTTGTACCATGTAGTCTAGCTTTCGGGTGGATTGGGCCAGGCTCTTAAGCAGTCGGCCCAGGAATTCAAATCAATGTTTTGACTTACGAAAGGGATCTTATTTGCTTCACATGAGATTAAATCTGTGGGATTTTCATAAGTTCGTGGGTCAAGACAAAAGGATTTTGGATTGGAAGGATGCGGCAGGAGGATGTCTGACACCTGAAGTTCAGAGATTCAGGAATTTACATGTGGTGTCATATTTCAGAGTTTAATTTGTTGGAGGCTTAACGAGCTGAAGAAAGTTAAAAGGGGCAGGCTGAATATTACCTTCAGGCCGCAGATTGCCGCATCATCGATTGCAAAATTCGTTGTCTGAACTGCAGAGTCCACCATGGTTCAGATCTGCTGACTTAGGGTTTGGTTGTTCTGCGGGTTCTGATTCGAATTCTGGATGCTTGAGGATCTTTGCTTGAACTTATAGAGTGGGATTTTCGAATTGCCCTCGGATTTGGAGTATCTATTTCGAGTTGGGTTCAAAGTGGAAGTGGTGTTCTGTTCTTATGCGGGTTGCTTCCAGTTTGAATTTTATCAGCTCTTGGATATTAATAAAGCCTGATGCGGTGCAATCGGCTTTTTGGGGATGATTCAAACAAATGAGATTAAGGGATAATAAACTTCATTAAAAGTTGGATTTTTACAGAAAAGCCGATTTGACAAAGAAAGAATCCTTCGGCTTTACAATACTACTTCTACACTACTACCTACATCTACCGCTTGTAGGTACCTAGTACCTACGGTGCTTGGGGCTTCGAGCTGGCGCATCTCCGCCGTCGCTGTCGTCGTCATCGTCGCTGGCACCGTCAAAGGCGCTGCCGCCACCGTCGATCTCGGCATCGCTGCTCCGGCCGCCGCCGCCGCTGATTTCTTCCTCGCTGTCCTCCTCGGAGGACCCGAGGAATCGGAAGGGCTTTCCTCCCATCGGTTCATCGCTGCTGGAGGAGGAGCTGATCTCCTCTTCCGAGGAGGAATCGACTCCATCCCGGGAGGAGTCTTCTTCGCTGCTGCCCTCCAACTCCTCCTGGAACAGGAGTTGGAGGTCTTCGCCTTCAGTTTGGGGCTCGTCGTCTTCAGAGGCGATCCCGAAGTCGAACTCCTCTGCATCCCAGTGCAGAGGAGCGAGCGCCTCGTACGCCGCCGCCGGGTTGTACTCCGGCGTCGGTTCCCGACTCTTAGGAATGTAGTCGAGGGAGGAGGCAGAGAAGTTTGAAGAAGAAGGGGAAGAAGGAGGAGAAGAAGAGTAGCCGATGGAGTTGGAGCCGGAGGAGGAGGAAATCGCCATGGCTACTGGCTAATGAAGGTTGGGGTTTTCTGTGCTACTTGGATTTGGGAGGAAGATGAGTTTTGCCGTGAAGAGAGTCGATTCGGGATGAGATTAAATAGTAAAAAATGGAAGATGGATCGGCAGTTTCATATTCTACGAGGAGCCAGTTGCAGAGTCGTTGCGTCTTACTTAGTGGTTACAGCGGTTTTAATGAGCATTAACGGGAAGATGAAGCGACGGAGTGGTTTTGGAATTATCATTGCCAAAACCAGGGGGACATGTGTTATCGCCATAATTTAATAGGTTAATTAATGGGCCGCGAGTGAGTTGGGCTTAATGAAGAAGTTGAAGGAGGCTTACGAATCGGCTCCTGCGTGAGCATTTGGGCCATGTGGGCCATGTATATTTAGACTTAGTTCAGATTGAGTTAGAGATAGAGTCCGATATGGACACATTAGTTTAGATTGTTTCCCAAGTCTCCGGACTATAAATATGTACCCTAAGGTATTAGTAAAGAAGAACGTCATCACGTTTGCAATCAACAACTATTGGCGCACCGCCACCCCTATTCCTAGGGTTTTATCCAAGTAAGCGCCATGCTGCCCTGATCGCTTCTTGCGATCAGGGCAGCGTTGTTCTTACTTTTACCTTGGTATTACTCGTACTGAAGCGTTTTTTATGGCGATTAGTGCTAGTTATCCTGATGTTCGTAACATGGCTTTTAGTAGATTCATCGTGCTTTTGTTGCTTACCATCTACGAATATCATGTTGTTTCTGTGCAGTCACGTTTTAATCTTATGCTAATTCTTGTTGCATAGAATTAGTTGCACGAAGACAACACCCTACTTCTTTTCCATCTAGTAGATCTAATATGTTATGGTTTGTTCTTATACTTAAGAATTGGCGTAATATCTGCTAGGTTAGGCCTTGCAAACGGGTTGGATGATCCGGTGATGTATTAGACGCTTTGCCTTAGTCTTAATAGGGAATTGATCCGGGAATCGGCTTTAGCTTGTTCTTAGGCCTCTATTCTGGTTAAGGTTTAGTTATTCATTACGCTCATTAGGCCCAATTACGTGTTGGATGTTCTGATTTAGCAGTGAAGCTTTTACCGCCGTGGATTATATTAGCTAGATTTAATTGAAGCAGCTTTATAGTTATTTGCTTTATTTATCAATATCTGGATACAAGCAGATCCAATCTGACACCGGGACTCGATCGGCTCTTTAAAAGCCGATGCAAGTGTCGTCCCGGGGAGCCGACCACGGCTCGGACTTACGTTTCCATGTGTTTGTGTATGCAGGCAAATCGTTACAAGCACGTTCGCACCTTCCTGATCGGGTATAGGTCAGGTGGCACGCCCTGCGTCTTATAAAGCCGCGGCGTGTGCCAGGATTATGAGCCGTTGACGAGGGAGCAGTGCTTGCCAGCGCCCCGGCGACCTCCCGGCTCTTCGTGTTGCCTGTCGCTACTCGCCGGCGGGTTTTGACCGACAACACATTCTGGCACGCCCGGTGGGACCTTCATCAGCAACAACACCCGCCGTAGAGATGACAGGACTTCAGGACCAAGCACCAGTTTTTCCGGTCACTAAACTTGTCACGTATGAAGAGCTGACTCCAGAACACAAGCAGAAATACGATGAGGTGAAAGCTCAGTTCGAAGCCGATCTCATCGGCTCTTTCGAGAGGACTCGCAACCACGACATCAGGTGGAAGGGGTTCTCACCTGAAGGCGCTCTCGACAACGTTGACCTGTCCGTATCATCAGAAGAGCACACCAGAGCCCTACGCCAGGAGATGAACTACATGGTGGCTCACACGCTTCATCGGCACTCAGAAAGCTTGGTGAATGAGCTCGAGTGTGTGGCACATCGTGTTGTCCAGGAGGTGATCAAGAACCAGTACTCCCAATCAAGACCAGTCCTGGGGAGCCATAGGGGGGAAGCTGCGTTGCAATCTAGGTCGCCAGTATCGTACTCGCTCGTGGCAGCAGGACCGCAGAGTTCGCCGATCTACGTCGTCTACAAGATCGGCGGTGACGCCGGGGAGGGACAGTTCCTGAGCGAGCCGCCCAAAGAGATCCCTTACGGCTACACGTGCGTGTACATACCTGACAATATCAATCCAACACGCACGGGACATCTGGTGGGTACTGGAGCTTCAGGAGCAGATGCGGAGAAGCAGGCATGGCTAGCGAAGTATGCTACCGGGCCGAGTGCTGAGCCCTCGGCCACAGGAGTTCTTAGTGTGGAGCAGGTCAGGTGGCACGTCCAGCGTCTTATAAAGCCGCGGCGTGTGCTAGGATTGCGGGCCGTTGACGAGGGAGCAGTGCTTGCCAGCGCCCCGGCGACCTCCTGGCTCTTCGTGTTGCCTGTCGCTACTCACCGATGGGTTTTGACCGACAACACACACCAAAGCACTAGAACGCACAGCGAGCGATGGCACAACGTAGCGCCGATGCTCAGACCGGTCAGGTATACCGGTCAGACCGATTGTCACTGGGAAGACTGACGGTGAGACCAACGAACGTCGCCTGGAAAGAACCCGTCAGGGCAGGCGCACACAGGATTGCTCTAGGGTCGGCAGGCCACCTAGAACTCCCTCAATCGACGTAGAGACGAAGGAGGAATAACAAATAGTATATGGGAAAAAGCTAGGGCAAAGAAAAAAGATAAAAAGATAAAAGTTTTTATATTTGATCGATTGGGTACCCTAATTAGTCATGACCCTTTATATTTATAGGGTGGGGTGGACTTATCCCGCAAACAATTCTATTACAAGATCTAAATCTATGAAAATCTCTAGTTGTACACAGACACTGCTTGGACCGGTCAGATCGGTCAGACCCATCAGTCAGACCGGTCGGTCGTACCAGACCAGCTACAGCACCTAGACCGGTCAGACCGCTTGGTCAGACCGGTTGGTCTAGTCTGCTGCCAATTTTGGTCGTCAACAATTATAAAAACAGGGTCACATGCATAATGCATAACACGTTAAGTATCTATTATTTTCTTTATCAAACACTGGATTTGTACTCATGTCACGTGTTATTATGTCACATTACCAAAAAAAATATTATAACACACTCATGTCGCCCTAGAAGGAAAAAATGTTACAACTCACCCATGTCATGTTAGTAACAAAATATTACAACACACTCATCATCATCAATCCACTAAAGCACGGATGAAAATTATGCTATGGCTACCCAGGAAACTGCCCCCGCTGAGGAGCTGCGACCTTCAGCACTCAGAAATTTGTACCCAGAAATTCGTCTTCATAAAGATCTACAGTTCACATCAGTCTCTACCTATCCTCGCTGTGATCCGACGGTCAGCCCATCCAGGCTTCAACGCGTTGAAGCCTGCCCCGCGTTGAAGCCTCCACCGCCGGACGAAGTCGCAACGCTAGGAGTTCGAATCCCACCCGGCGCTGGTGGATCTCACCCATGCCCTCTTTTTTTTTGGGTTTTTTTTTTATTGGTGCCACTGCAATTTTCGAAGTTCTGAGATATGCCATTACAATTCACGTATTTTGAATCGTGCCATTACAGTTCTTCTCTTCTTTGAACCATGCCATTTTATACGTCTTTGGTGCTCTTGGACCCACTCGCAGACCCGTGTATTTTCGTATGGTCCAAAATACCCCTGCTACTTCTCTCCCTTCCCTCACTGATGTGTGGGGCCCACACGTCAGCTTCTCCTTCAACCTCACCTCCACCGCGCTGCTCACCTCCGCCCCCATGCCGCCCCCGTCGGCCTGATCCCCCACCGGGCGAGCTCCTCCCCCGCCGCCGGCCTTGCCTGGCCCTCGCGCGGGCACGCTGCCACCGCGCCCTCCCCTCGCGCCTGCTGGAGGCGACGCCAGCTGCGAGGCGAGCGCACACGCGTGGAGGAAGGGTGGCGCGGTGAGGCCAGCTACGAGGTGAGAGCGTGCGGGCGGAGGAAGGGTGGCGCGGCTAGGGCAGCTGTGAGGCGAGCGTAGGCGGAAGACCGGCGGCCCGGCTCCTAGCTTGCGCGGGGTGCGGGCGGAGCAAGGATCCGCGGCGGCGCGGGCGGAGGGAGGGAAGTAGCAGGGGTATTTTGGACCATACGAAAATACACGGGTCTACGAGTGGGTCCAAGAACATAAAAGACGTATAAAATGGCACAGTTCAAAAAAAAGAATTGTAATGGTACGATTCAAAATGTGTGAATTGTAATGGTATATCTCATAACTTCAAAAATTGCGGTGGCACCAATAAAAAAACCCTTTTTTACCTCCCCTCTCTTCCCTTTCTCTGTGCTGGTGGATCTCCCCCATGTGCGCCCGTGGAAGCTCCGGCGGCGGCCCGCTCGCCCACCTCCCGCACGCGCGCTCGGCCGAGGGACCTCCACCGGCCGCCCTGCCGCGCTCGCCGTCGGGCCAAGGCTCCCCGCAGCCGGCGTGCCACCATCGCGGGAGGCCCTCCGCGGCCGCCGTGCGGTGCTCGCCGTAGAGGCAAGGCCCCCCGCAGCCGGCGTGCCGCCGGGGTCCGGATCTACCCTCTCCCTCGCCGGATCTAAGACTCCCTTCGCTGGATCTGCGTCGACGCAGGGTTCTGGCGTCTGGGAGATGGAGGAAGCAGTTGCACATCGCCGCCGGCGGCGCGGGATCAGGCGGGGAGGAAGGACGAACACGCGCCGGCGCACCGCTGCTCAAGTGCGCCCACCGCCGCAGCCCCACATGCGTGCCATGGGTCGTGGCTGCCCGCGCCGGCTATCGTAGCCCCACCTGCAGCGACGACGATGAGGAGCCCGTGCCCAGCACCACCGTCCTCGCTCGCCGCGCCCCGTTCTCCCCGCCCGACGTCAAGCCGCCCCTGCTCGCCGAAGACAGGTCGCGGTGCGGAAGACCGGTTGCGGCGGCGGCTCGCGTCAGGGGCTCGGTCGTCCGCTTGGGCGCTCGGCCGGGCACCCAGGACGCCGCACGGACCCGTGGTCCCAGTCCGCGGAGGCGGGGGCGCGTGCCGCCGTGCCGGTGCCCCGGCGTGGCCGCGTTGCGGCGGGTGGCCGGGCGCGCCAGAGTCTGTACGGGTGTTGCGTATGCTCGGCGGCCGTCCAGTGGCCTGCGGCCTGCCGCCCAACTGCTGCCGGCCTGCCGCCTGGGCTGCCTGCCGTGCGCCCGTGCTGGCAGCACGCAGGCGCAGGCTCAGGCGCTCAGCGCCTTGCCATCTAAAGAAGAACAAAAGAACTGAAGAAGTGAAGATTGAAGAAACCAAGAAGGGTATGGAACTTCAAAACTTCTGACCCCAATTCCAGCAATTTTGCAATGAATTTATTTAATTCAGGAATTAAATCTCCAATATTTGTCAATATTTGGTAATGATATGCTATGTTGAGAAAGAGATATTCAGATGCATCACTAATGATAAATTCATAGCACGGGCACCTCTCTGTTTTATCGCTTCTGTGCTCGTAATTCCTAAAAAATGAGCTGTCTTTTCCCCTAGGGCTTTGGAGATTGCCAAGATGAAGAGTAGATTTATCATTCTTTGTGTTAAGGCCTGTCTAATGGCTCAGCTAGGAGCTGCCAATGTCGTGCTAATGGGGAATAATCTGACCTTGTCTTTTGACGACATCGAGGCAAGCTTTGGTAAGCCCCACACGCCTTAAAATCATTTAACTTTGCCAGATTACCAACTGCTAGCGTTGGATGGCACATTTCTTTTCATGACTTGCCTCTAGGCTGAATTTCTATATGACCATGTTAATGTCCAGAGTTTGACTTCCTTTACAAAGCTTGCCAACACAAAATCCATGACCATATATATTTTTTGTGTTCATGTCTAGAGAAGTAGTTTGTTTCAAAAACTGATTGAACGATGCTAGGTATATTTTCCCCCTTCTGTCCTTGCTATTTATTCTCCTTGCTAAGCTGCTTGACCTTTTTCAAAGCTTGCCAAGAAGTGAGTAGATCTTGCTGTTTGACCTTTTCTCTATTTGATTTTATGAGGTGCATCATTTTGAATGTGAAACTAGCTGCCATAATAATGTTAGAAGTTGTCTTTGCTAATGGGTGGGTTCAAGATAACTATATTGTTAGAAATTGATCTAAGCTATTAGGGATCGGTAATTCTTTATTACAACTATCTTACTGTTATTTCTTTCCAGCAAACTAAGTTAGGCTAGGTCAGTTTTCATTTTTCAGATTGTACTGCAACAACTTGAATGGTGCCGAGGATTAATTTGAGGGGGTTAATAGTTTCTCTTTATTACCTGGCTGTTAAGCTTGAGACCAATAATGCACGAGAACCGTGTAGACAATGCATGATCCAATCCTAGGATTGTCATAAAAAGCATACTCCAGATTATATAAAAAAAGAGTGGGTTATGTTGAGCTTGGCTGTCAGAAGATGCATCTGCTGACACCTATATTGCTCTTATCCTTCAGGTTACTATTGTGCTCAAGATGTTTTAGGCAAAAATTGATGAAGCGGCACTACTAATTCCTGTGCTTGAAGATTTTTTTTTTCTTTCCTTTAATTCTGGGCGAAAGAAATATTTTCCGGGATATCATCTTGTAAAAACCAATTTAGGGTTCATTGCAATATGAAAAGCTTTTTTATTCCTTTATCTGAATCATTCAATCATCAAGCAATGAGGGAAACTGAGTTGTGATGGTAGATTGTGAAATCCTGTTACTCCATATGTAGTCTGAATATATGTTGCTCATATTAAAGCATGTTGCACCAAATGGCAAAGTAAACTTTGAGAAAAGGCCAAGAGGAAGGCATATATATGATATTTGAAGGAGAGATAATGCACCGCATAGATCATTGCTTGTACCCAATTTTAGTGTAAAACTAAGCTATTTTGTGTACACTTTACATGTACATTTGTATCTAAATCATTTTATGGTTAATGACATATTTGTACCATTTGATGGTGTGCGACTTCTGTGGATGCTGCATCAGAGATGCTTGCTGACAAGTATTCCCTCCATCTGCTACATGAAACATCTGTTTATGCTAAATTTGCAGTGTCATCTATTGCAAGACTCATTATGTGTATTTCCATGAACTTCTTCCAAGATTTCAGATGGATTCATATTTCGCTCTTATCCTTTGCATAGGTATTGCATCCCATTGCTGATTCTATCACTATCAATAAAAAGATCTGAATCTGGTGCTTTTTGTGACACGTCATGCTTGTAGGTACAACTTATGTACAGCTTATGCAGGTACAGTTTAGATGTATCTTTATGTTTAGTTCTGAGATGAACCACTTTCTTGGTGGTATATAGTGAGAATGAGCGAGGTAGCATATGTTTTATACCAGTTCATACAGCATAGTGCAATGTATTTTCTAGACTGTCTTTTGGCAATTTGTTGACTAATCTGTTCATTTATGCTTTCTACAGGCTATCGTTCTCATGCTCGGGCTTTGTTGAAAGTATTAATCGTAATCAGTGATCAGTGAGGAGCCAACGGTGCTCCGCCGTCATGGTCGTGTGCTTGCTGTGGCTGTACTGGCTCACGACGTGGGGTTTTGCTGGGGAGGGGGGAGGGAAAGGTGATGATATTCAATATCAATGGCATGTCTAATGTTTTGCCTAATTTGAGTTTTGTGACTAATGTTTTTTAAAAAAAATACACTGGGTCGATGATTTTATATTATGAGCAATATAAGCATTTTAAATTGATTGATAATTTTTTTTGACACGAATTGATTGATGATTTTCATTTGCATGGATATGATCAGTTTATTCTTAAATATGGAAACATATTTTGTCTTTTGGTTGTTTTGATATGCATAGATAAGGTGTCACTCATAGTGATAGCATGGGCAAGCTACTTCAACATATAATAACTACATTTTACATCTTTGCGTGAAACATATTTTTCATTTTGGACTATGGATGTGTTGTTTTGTGCACATCTGAAATTTTTCCGTGGCGTTAGCATGGGCATCTTACTAGTGTCACATTAGGGAAAGGATATTACAACTCACCTATTATTTTATTTTCCTCTAAAGTGTCAAGTGTCTATTTTATTTTCCTCTAAAGTGTCAAGTATCAACCCATGTCAATGCATTCACGTTATAGTTAATAGTATCACTCCGGCAGGCGGCTACTCAGTCAGCTTGAGATGCAATGGCCGCTTCCAAACATGTTAGTAATGCTGAATTGCTGATGGTTCTTACTGCACAAATTCGTCACGTTTGAACGGTGTTGACACCCAAAATTGGCACGATTCAGGTTTTCTGGACGATCTGGACAGACCGGTCAGACCTCTCGTACAAACCGGTCCGACCGGTCAAGAAATATTTGGCAAATCGTCAATTGGTCTATATCATTGCGTAGATCTCGTCGAGACGATCGAAATGCATATATAGAACGTCCAATTTGGAGTCCGGATGAGGAAGTTATGCCTCCCGGAAGACCTGGATCTGGTCTGACCAGTCAGACCGGTTCAGGGGCGGTCAGACCGGTCCAAAACGCCCAATCCGAGTTAGAAGTTGTATTTTGACACGAGATTTATTAGGGTTTCGACTCCTAATGGGTACAGACCTCCCCATCCTATATATATCAAGGGCCACGGCCGATTGAGGGTAATTCCAATCGATTCAACAAATCATACCTTAATTTTATCCTCTAAACCCTATCTTTTTCAACCCCATCTTCTGTTCTTCACTCGTCTCTATGGCGTTCGATGACGTTCTAAGTGGCTTGCCGACCTCAGAGCAACCCTATCTCCATTAGCACCGATGGGGTCCGTCCCGAGCTCTTGGTTCTAGGTTATCGCCGTCTCCCTGGAGCACCGGTCTGACCGGTTTGCATAACCGGTTTGACCGGTCTGCGCAGAGAGGTTGCTGGTTTTGATCGTTTTGACGATCTTGGTGCGCGTTCTAGCGCATTCGAGTGTGTGACCAGATTTTGCGTCAACACACTTTTTTTACGACTCCGCTGGGGAACGATTAATCTGGTTATTCAAAACCGATCTAATCTACTCCCTAGAAAAAGATGGGCGTCATCACCAACCTCGACGAAGGCAACATCTCCTCATCTATCGAGGAACTCAGCAAGGAGGAGTTATCAGGCAGAATCCCCCGCAGCACAACCGGAAGAAGTTCGGTCATAAGCACATGGCAGTCATGGGACTTGAGATTTGTAGATTTCTTCTCTACCAAATTTAAGATTCCTTTTATATTGGATGAGTATCCAGATTGAACCTTTATACTGCTCAAGCAGTCAAACATGGTTTCTTTCTCTTCCTTGCTAAGAGTATAGCTAGCAGGACTTAAGTATTGTCGTCCATTATCTCACTGTTCTGGATGTATGGCATCTCGTTTTTCCATATGTTGCAATTCTTGACGTGCTTCTACTGTATCTTGTGTCTTTCCGTACACTCCCAAGAATGCTATCAGGTTGATGTAAAAATTCTTCGTGAGGTGCATCATATCAATTGCATGACGAACATCTAAGACTTTCCAATATGGTAGCTCCCAAATATAGATTTCTTCTTCCTCATGGGCGCCATTCCATTTTCGTTCGGAACAGGTTGGCTACCAGACCCCTTTCCAAAAATAACTTCTAGATCTTTTACCATGTTGAAGACGTCTTTGCCACTACGGTGCATCGGTTTTGTTCGGTGGTCCGCTTGGCCTTTGAAATGCTTGCCCTTCTTTCGTACCGCATGCCTGATGGGAAGAAACCGACGATGACCCATGTATACAACCTTCTTACAGTGAGTCAACCATATATTATCGGTATCATCTAAACAGTGTATGCATGCTTTGTATCCTTTGTTCGAATGTCCTGACAAGTTACTAAGAGCAGACCAGTCATTGATCGTTACGAACAGCAATGATCGTAGGTTGAAGTTTTCCTGTTTGTATTCATCCCACATCCGTACACCTTCATCGCATCCCACATCTGTACACCTTCATCGCCCTAGAGCAATAAGAGTTCTTCGACCAATGGTCTTAGGTACACATCAATGTCATTTTCGGGCTGCTTTGGACCCGGGATAAGCACTGGCATCATGATGAACTTTCGTTTCATGCAGAGCCATGGTGGAAGATTGTACATACAAAGAGTCACAGGCCAAGTGCTATGACCACTGCTCATCTCACCAAAAGGATTTATGCCATCCGTACTCAAACCGAACCTTATGTATCTCGCATCCAAATCAAATTCAGAGTATGTTCTATCTATTTTTCTCCACTGCGACCCATCAGTGGGGTGTCTCAACATCAAGTCTTTCTTGCGTTCCTCTTTGTGCCATCGCATCAACTTAGCATTATCTTTATTTCTAAACAGACGCTTCAAACGTGGTATTATAGGCGAATACCACATGACCTTCGCAGGAACTCTCTTCCGGAGAGGCTCCCCCTCGACATCTCCAGGATCATCTTTTCTAATCTTGTAACGCAATGCACTGCATACGGGACATACATCCAAATTCTTGTACTCGCCTCGGTAGAGGATGCAGTCGTTGGGGCA
This sequence comes from Panicum virgatum, assembly GCF_016808335.1. NCBI lineage: Eukaryota > Viridiplantae > Streptophyta > Magnoliopsida > Poales > Poaceae > Panicum > Panicum virgatum. Next base: position 28,868,663 of record NC_053141.1, on the reverse strand, counting down.
TGCATATATCTTTTGCACTTCCAATCCTAAAGGGCAAACAAGTTGTTTGGCTTCATACATTGTGGTAGGCAATTCGTTGTCCTTATGAAGCATTTTTTATCAAGTTTGAGTAATTCACCAAATCCCTTGTCGGATACACCATTTGTCGCCTTCCATTGCAGCAACTACAAGGTGGTGCCAAGTTTCTTCAATCCATTTTGATAATCTGGATACAACAACTTACGGTGGTCCTCTAACAACTTCTGGAACTTCAACCTCTCCGTTTCACTCTCACAGTCTGCCTGCACATTGTGCAATGACTGCCCCAGATCGTCGCTGGGATCATTTTCTGCTACATCTACTTCGGGCACTTCCATGGAAATATCGTCATCGAATGCACCGATTCCAGCATTCCCGGGAAAGTGGTCATCAAAATCTTCTTCTTCATTGTCTTCCATGGTAACCCCTGTTCTCCGTGCTTCGTCCAACAAACATACTTCTCCATGAAACCATTTACGAAAATATGGCTGTGTAGGATTCTTGAAGATGAGTAATCCTTGTTATTGTTGCAATGCACACACGGGCAGCACATAAAACCATTCTGCTTGTTTGCCTCAGCCACAGACAAAAAATAATGCAGGCCATCAATGAATTCTTTCGAACGTCGGTCAGCATTGTACATCCATTGCCGGTCCATTTGCATTTTAAATAAATCGATTTCAATTCTTTACACGTATCGAATAAATAAAATATATCAAACCTAAATTAAACTAAATGTAACATAACATGAATAATTAAAAAATCTGCAATATCCATCATACATCTTGATTAATTAAAAGGAGTACTTAATCCATTACAGAACTTAACAAAGGAGTACTATACATGAAACTTAAAAATTCGGACAACAACACATAGGTTTTCAACCGTCCTTGCGTTGGAACGCAGAATGCTCTAACAGATTTCTTGCTGGTGCAGAAGAAGATGACGGAGCTAAAACCTCCGAGTTTGGTGGTGACGAACCGTAACGCCGCAATAAATCCTCAAGATCAAACGGAGGTTCCTCGCCTCTTGCCATGCATTCTCTATATTCTTTTTCCAAATAATGGAGCGCTGCCCTATGAAAAACACTAGATTTTTTGGACCGACGACCTACTCGAGTTGTGCCCTTGTCTCCAGAAGGACAACGATCACCCCCACCGGCGCCACTCCCTCCAACTGCAGAAGCCATATATTACTGAAAAATACCTTTATTTTCCACAAAATTATAAATTCTTACCATTACAATGCAAATATTATTTACTATTACAATTACAATGATCAGATTAATAACTCTTGCAAATAACAATGAAATCATATAAAAAAGACGAAATGTATCATTAATTGAAAGAAATCTCTAATTAATTGAAAGAAATCTCTATAACTTCTAATTACTTTGACACCCTTCAGTTCCAGGAGTACACTCTTTTCAATATCCAGAAACCCTCTAGAAGAAAAAAAACATTTATTTCTGAAAATGTATATGTTAGTAACCTCAACCCTGCGGTGATGACACTGCCTTTCGGGGGGACACGGTGCGGTACAAGGATGTCACCAATCGGCCAGTCGCAGCACCAACATTTACGATTAATAGGCACAGCACTTGGCACAGGCAGCGTGCTCGTTGATATGCTCTCAGTACAACAACGGCCATGCTGACTGCGTCAAATGCTGTCTTCTTATCAATCGGAAGTGCTGGTGATGCGACCAACCGATTCGCGACGTCCTTATAGCGCATCGTGTATTCCCGAAAGGTAGTGCCATCACCGTTGGGTGGAGATTAACGACGTATACTTGTTTCAAAATAAAGATTTTTTTAGCTTCTAGATAGCTTCAATATGAGCCTGAATAAATACATCACTAGAATTTCAAAATAATCTATTCATAATACAAAAAATTCTAATATACTCATTTCATTAATTCATTCATGAATACAAAAATCAACTATCCACAATATGGTCATATATACAAGTACATCACCTGAAGTGTCTACACTCATTCTAAAAATTTCTAGTATCCACATACTCATCTAAATCTAAAAGAAAATCACACCTACATATGCAATCTAAATGTCAAAGAAATGAGCTAGCTACACATTTTCTCTATTTTTAAAGCATGAAATGAGCTATACAAGTCAAGGAAGAAGAGAAAAATAAGCCCCAAACCTTTAGCGCCGATGGATGGACGGGAAATCAAAGATCTTCACAAATGTGGTGAAGAAATGAGCAAGAACTCTCTCCCGAGCCAAGAATAGCAAGAACAAATGAGCTGAATGGCTCGGGCCGGGGGAGAGGGAAGGGGATAAGGGGGCCAAGGAGTTTTGTCCCGGTTGGAGACACCAACCGGGATAAAATGGGGGCCTTTTATCCCGGTTGGTGGCTCCAACCGGGACAAAAGGCCGGTTGGAGCCACCAACCGGGACAAAAGGCCCATGTCCCCCTGCTGGCCCGGCTAGCCGTTGGACCCGGGACAAAAGCCACCTATTGTCCCGGGCCCAAAGGCTGTCGGGACAAATGGTCTGGAACAAAGACCTGTTCTGTAGTAGTGTCTGGAGTGCTGTAGCAAAACCCAAAAGAAATATTGGTATAAAATTAGAGTTGTCATATCCGTAAGTCTTCATATTTCACCAGTGGAGATATGACTAGAAGCTTTACGGTGAGGTGAACCAAAAAACATTGCTCCTTTATTAGTTATTAGCAACGAAATGAGTGAAAATTTGTTACTATATCCAAATTAATTATTTGGAATCAAATCAGACTAAGCTGCAACTGCTAGCTTGAGTCGTGTTTAATAATATATTTTCCAAAAAAATACGTGCGGCACGCACATACATTTTGCTAGTGCCAATAACGATTGGAGAATAAAACAAACAGCTTTCTTCTTTTCATGTGAAAATAATAAGCAGCATCTGTGTTTTACCCCTAATTTATATTGCAATTATGATTATACCCTCATTTTCTTTAACTTTGTGATTTTGCCCTTGCGCGATTTTGAGCTAATCACAATTGCTGCGCGAAGAAGGGGCAAAAGCACCAATTTCAAATAATAAATAACCACACAAAGTTGATCATTAATTGATATCTTCATGCTCTGGAAAATATCTTTTGCTGAAAATAGAGTCGATTTCCTGCACACGGTGACATATGCACCCCCTAATGCCACCATTGGATTCTTGTTCATTGGGATCCAGATTTTTGTTTGGACGTGATTTGCACGAGAGCATATAGATTTACGACCAGAATCCACCTTAATAGTTTATAAGCAGAAAACAGATGCGATCATGTAAAAAATAGTCACAATTCAGACAGGATTCTATATGGCCAGCGGTAGTGTGATCCAAGTTGCGACCAGATTTATTTGTGCGTTTGTACGTTCAGGACATCTCTCTTTCTCCAACACGTTCTTACCCTCAACTGAGATCTGATTCTAGTCTAATTATCCAGTGGAAAAAGCCACAGATGAGACTAAATTTTGTTGGGGTCTGCTAGCGCCCGGACGTCCGATCCGGGCGCTGGCATTGGATGCTATTAGATGAGTGAAAATTTCTGCTGCAACATTGTCTAATGTTGCATGCAACATAATCGGATTAAATGAAACATTTAAAATATATTGTTGCAATATTTGTTTAGAACATTTACAACATTGAAAATCAACACTTGCAACATCAAAACATGTTGGAAAATTGTTGTTAGCCATCCGTTGATGATGAGCAAAAAAAAATCCGCCGCAACATGTATTTCATGTTCGGGGCAGCTAGCGCCCGGACGTCCGATCCGGGCGCTGGCATCGGACGCTATCAGATAAGTGAAAATTCCTGCTGCAACATTGTCTGATGATCGGATCAAATGAAACATTAAAAATATACTGTTGCAATATTTGTTTGGAACATTTGCAACATCGAAAGTCAACACTTGCAACATCAAAACATGTTGGAAAATTGTTGTTAGCCATCCGTTGATGATGAGAAAAAAAAAACCGCCGCAACATGTATTTCATGATTCATGGAACATTCAAATCTCTTCTTGAAGATGCAACATCCAGATAAAATATCTAGATCTACTTTTGTAACAATCACATAAAATATTTGCAACATCTTATAAAACATATGAAACACTTAAACATACGATTGAAACATGCGTCGTCAAGCTGCTTCATCTCGTCTTCTACCTCTGCACTCCAAAGCCACGCTTGCGCCATGGCTAGGCCGTCACCGTTGCTGCAATGTTGCACACTCTGCCCGCGCACCGCGTGCGGCGCTCTGCTACTCCTTGGGCCCCGCACGCGCTTGCCCCTTATGCCGGACGGGGGGCTGGAGTTGTGCCTGCGGTCCGCTGGCTGCCGAATCGCTGCTGCGGCGCTGCTGCCCCTCACTGCCGCGCGAGCGCTGCCTGCCCCTGCAGGATCTACAACGCCTCTGCCCGCCGCCGGTGCGCCGCCAGCGAGCTCCGCCCCCGGGCGCACGGAGCTCTGCTCCAAGCTGCTGCGCGAGCGCGGTTCGTGCCGAGCGCGAGGTGGAACAGTGCCGCAGGGATGCACTGGAGGCGGCGGCGTCGATGGGGCCACGGCCGGTGGCGGGTCAAGGGACTCGTCAGCCATCGTAGCGATGTGGTAGAGGGTGCGCAGGGGAGGAGGAAAGGTTCTGGGAGTGCGATGAAAATGGTGAGGAGAAATCAGAGTGCGATGGAATGGTAGGTAGGTGGGACGTCCGATTTTTGTTTCGATGATAAGTATAAGATGACTACATAAGGTGATGACACTATATATGTTAGTATTTCTTACTATTACAGATAATCTATAAACATACGGAACACTATTGTAATATTTTGTCTATAAGTATTCAGGGTGTTATATTTATATTTCCGATGAAAGACGACGGTTAAAATATTATTAAGTCAAAGGGAAGATCATGATTGAATATCCAAAGTTTAAACATGGGTAATTGATTATATATATGGTGAGGTACGTACTAGCGTGACACACACGCACACAAGATAAAACTTAGATGTACCTAAGCTCATGGAGGGTAAGAGAGAGATAAAGATACTAAATTAATCATATACTAAGAATGAACAATTTATATTACACACGTACACTTGCACATGCTAAGACTCAGTTCTAGGCTCGAGGCACTACCGAGTGACCGGATTATGACTGGCAGAGGAGCCTCTAGATCAATGGCGGACCCAATGGGTGGGCCTGGTATGCCTTGGCATACCTAAAGTTTGGGCCCATCAAGTAAAAAAAACTCATTTCACTTCTTGAATTCCAAGTCCAAGCCCACCCGTGGCCAACAGGCAACAGAAGCTCGCTTCTCCCCCTCCCGTTGCCCACTTGCCCATGCCCGACGCCCAAGCAGAGGGGAGACGCGCGACGGTGGGACGCACGGCCGCCTGCGCCTGGCGCCCTGGCCGCCCGCTCGCTACTCCGGCGCGCCACCCCGCTGCTGCCTTCTCCGATGACGCCTCCTCCGGATCCAGTTTGTTCCCTTGATTTCTTCTCCCCAATTCCCCTCCCCAATCCCTAACCCTAGAACCGCGCCCCTCCCTCCTGACTCCTACACGAATTCGCCGGCGCTGCCCCCTCTGCCAGTCCGCCTCCGGCCCGGGCGCTCGGCGGCCCTCCCTGCAGTTCAGCGCGAGACGGCGCCCCCGGCTGCCTTGCCCCCTGCAGGCCAGCGTCCCTTGCAGTTGCAGGCTGCAGCTCTCTGAGCCTCTGAGGCTGAAAGATTTATTTCAATCTCTCAATTCTAATTTTTATTGTATATGGACATATGGTACATGATTTTCAGCCACATGATTTGTCTGTACTCTGTAGAACAATTGTACTATAAAGAGGAATGGGGATATTGCTTCTCTTTTTAAGAAGAATGAAGCAAAGAAACTTGCTGCTACTGCTTCATCTCCACCAGCTCCGGCTACAAAAGTTCTTGAAGAGGGAGATCAGGAGCACGAGAGTGGAATTGAAGAAGTTATGGAATCCAGTCGTTATGGAATCCAGTCTTGTGCAATCTTCTGTGGTTTCAGTAGCAATTGAAGTTGAAGATGTCTTCATTTGAACTTTCCTATGGTAAGTTGTGCAATCCAGACAAGAAGTAGCATGGTAATAATCTGTTAACTTTCCTACGTAAGCTTCTTTTTCATTTGAACTTAATATGTTTGAACCATTTGCATTATAATTTACAGAACCTTGGTACTTAATTGTTGAATTTAAGATATACAATGTTATTTGCTGAATTTTAAGAGTTTTTTTATTGAATTATATAAGATAATATACCGTTTGTATATGGACAATATACCGAATTGCAAGTGAAAAAAATATCACGGCATACCCTTTACTCAAATCCTAGGTACGCCACTGCTCTAGATGGTATAATTTACGAACTTTTATGTCCTATCCGAATGTGGATGATTAAGAAGGACAGATACAGTTGTCGTCACCACCTGCCGCCTATCGACTACCTCTATATTTATACTATAAAGAATCTAAACAATTAGAACACTTGTCACCAAGATTTTTCTACCCACTCATCTCACAACCCACCCCTTTGAGGCCCACGTGTAAGTTCAAATTGATTGACAGGATGCCTGGTGAGCTGAAAACCACCCTCCCACCAGTACAATCAGGGGGTACGGTGATTTTTTTTACACCCACGGCGTCTCTACCCCTCAACCATACCCGCTTCCTGATTGGCTCGTTTGAACACGCCTACCATCCAATCCCACCCCGGATTGGCGGACGTCACGCCCAGCGCCGTGGGTCGGCGCGATTCCCGTCCCAATCCGCGCCCCCAGACGCGCGACGCCGCGGGTCCGACGTCCGTGATGAGGTTGAAGTCGCAGGGCACGATGGCCTCTTCCTGGCGCGCGTCTTGGCCGTGGCGGTGCGGGACGAGCGTGTCGTGGCCGTTGTAGTGGAAGAAGAGCGCGCGCCCAGGCGCGGCGCGGGCCACCATGTCGGCGAGCGCGCGCTTGATGTTGGCGCTCGTCGGGAGCACGGCGATGTTGCTGGGCATGAAGCCGAAGCGGGCGACGAGGGTGTCGCGCATTGGCGACATGCAGCCTCGCAGCCGAGAAAATTGCATATTTGGGACACCAAGCGTTGCGCTTCGCAGTTTTGCTATTCCAAACATCGTCTTCGTAAAAACGGGACTCCAAACGTGAGTCATTTGATTATACTACCATTTGTGGTATTTTCCATCATTTGTCTGTTCTTTTCCATGTATTTAGAGTATGAAATGTCTCTTTTGCCCTTATGCATGGATTAAGTATCTATTCTCTTCCTACTCCCATCGTTCCGATCCATTTGCTGCGCTCGTGAGTCCAAACCTAGGGCCCCGCCGCCGGACGCCGCCCAGCCCAACTGCCGGCCGCCGCTCTCGTAGCCATGGCCGACAGCAGCGCTGCCCTGCCCGCGCCCACCGTGGCCGAGGGCGGCGGCATACTGTCCACGCACGCCATGGCCGAAGGCGGCGGTGCTCTGCCCACGCCCGCAATGGCCGAAGGCGCCGGCTCCCTGGCCGTGCATGAGAAGTCGACACTTGCGAGGTCGACAGGGCTACCGGAGTTGTCGCCCCTGGAGCGCATCGCCGCCGATGGCCTTCTCCAGGTGTCTGAAGGTACTCACGTCTACTTCTTCTGGCCCATGCTAATCGCTGGTCACCCATGCCCATCCGGCGTCCACGCCATGGCTGCCGAACAGCCTGCAAGGAGGGACTCGATCCGCATGAGGAAGATGCTACTGTTGGGCTAAGAAAATCAGTCATTATTTTATTTGGGGCAAGTGTTTACACTAGTACACTTCTGCAGCCGATCTGCGCATCCCTATTTACACTAATGGGCCATGGCATGTATGCTGTAGATGCCTACTGCTTAATTGCCCTTTGCTCAATACTTAATTTGTTCTATTTGTTTAATTAGTTGTTTAAAACCAACGCCAATAATGAGCAGTATGTACTGCAATTTGCAATTCATTTTCACTGCAAATATGACACAAAAATATGTTACATATATGTTAGTTTTTTCAGGCTGTGGCACTACTGCTCCTCCGCAAATACAGTGCAATATGGTTTTAGTCGATGTGCCAAGGTGATGCTCTTAATTTCTTTCTATTATTGTTTGTGTTTAGTAGCTCGTTCATATATTGATAGATGTGCCCTTAATTTTTTATTTTAGGTTTGAACCAGAACATGTGGAAAATATAGCAGGAGTTGATTGGAATAGCTTACAGATAGTGGAGACACATGATGAGGAAGGTCGAATTGCACTTATAAGTGAAAATCAGATGTGTGAACTTCTAGGCGTGAGAGAAAAGGAGCATATTATTGTACCTACAGAGGTTTTTGATCGCCGAATGGATGAACAGGGTGATTATGATGGTGCCGCCATTCCTACTAGTGATACCGTTCTAAGTGAGGTGGTGATTTCATATGATAAGAACAACCCACCAATGATTGTGCTCAGAATTTTTTGGCACATTGTAATGTCCAGAATATTTTTTTCTTGGATCAAAATAACGGCGGTGGTGGCCCAACCATGTTCTGTATTCGAATAACTTACGCAGTTGCCATCACGCCGGCAATAAGTCTGATCTTGTACAACGTTTTCTCTTGCAGTCAGAACTCAGCACAGATGTGTTGGTCTCGCTTGTAAACTGTAAGCATTTCATGTTCTTGGGTGCCCCAAAGTACAGTACGGGAGGCATCCATAGGCACAGACCGAAACCATACGCAAGCGAATCGAGAATGGCTGTTATTTTGTTTCATGGCTATCAAGCTAGCAGCGGTAGACAGGTCTGCTGCGCGGCATCGGCAGCAGCCTGCCTGCCAGGGGCGGCGCCGGTCATCCCGGCTGCCTGCTGCACGGCCACGGCAGGGGCATCACCGCAGCCTGCCTGCTGCACCGCTGTCGGCCGGGGCAGGCGTGGCCACGCCCAGCGCAGCCAGGTCGCCGCTGCCCTGCGGCACAGCCGGCGGGGCCAGGAGCCCGTCAAGGGCGGCGAGCTGCATGCTGCTGCGCTACCTGGCAGTGGGGTGCCGCCGGTCGGTGGTGCAGTGGCCGCCGCCCCTGGAGTAGGGTTGCGTGCGATAGGAGAGACAAGAGCGCGATAGCCGATAGGATCGATCAGCGACAAGACGATTCGTGTAGAGGTCACGCAAATAAAGAGGGGCAAAAGGGGCATTTCACCCTCCCAAATACAAGAGAAAGAAAAAGAAAAGAGAGAAAATATTTCAAATGGTAGTATAATCAAATGACTCACGTTTGGAGTCCTGTTTTTTACGAAAACGATGTTTGGAATGGCAAAACTACGAAGCGCAACGCTTGGAGTTCCAAATATGCAATTTTCTCCCTCGCAGCTCGTGGGACGTGCCGGCCTAGTTGCAGCCGACCAAGGTAGCAAGCATCTCCGCTTCTTCCCCTCCATTGTTAATTAGTTTAATTTCTCCGACAACTTGTAACTAGCTCTGGTGTGTGCCAGCTTCAATTCTTGAGTGCGATATCGATGGATGAGCAGCCAGATTGTCCCGTTAAGCCCTTGTTTAGATGCAAAATTTAAAATTTCAAAACTATTTTGCGGCACATGCATAGAGTATTAAATCTAGACAAAATAATAAACTAATTGCATAGTTTGCTTGTAAATTACGTGACGAATCTAAATGAGCCTAATTAGGCCATTATTAGAGTATTAAATCTAGACAAAATATAAAACTAATTGCATAGTTTGCTTGTAAATTATGATACGAATCTTTCGTCGTGTATAGCGAATGAATCGTACGCCAAGTACTTTTGTTTACCCACCTTTGTACTCACTTGTTACTTTTCTCACTAGTAATATGCACGTGCAACACGCACGTGTTTAACACAACGCTGCATAAGTCAAGACATGACAAAACAAATTATATTAATAACATATTATACCGCATAGGAGACGTGTACACTCAAAACAAATACATCATGACCGGGCAAATAATTGTCATGGTCGCAATTTCCCTTATGTCATGATATAGCACCAGTGATATTCATATCAAATCAAATAAATAAAGAAGTACATAAATTTATTTATGGCATAGAAGATGTGCCTGGACATCATCAGCCAATCTGATTTGCTACAACAAATTCGCTTGACAACAATGTGATAGAAGACTTGTCACCATGTCAATGGATGTGCGGAACTGTCTGCTGGAATTAAATTTGTCCTACGAGCAGGGATGATGTAGATGTTACGTTGGTCCCGAGGCCTGTTAATTGCGTTGAGCTGTGAGGAGCAGTGATCCGTCATTTGCATCCCCATCTGGCATAAAACAATAAGTATAAGAAACTATACATTGAAAGTTTAAAATTTACATTTTAAACGATGAGAAAATTACTTACAAGTTTTTATCCTTCTAAGACATCTCTGTAAACAATATTTTTAGTCCGTTTTTCACTTGGATCAATTTCTTTGTTAGGTTTCACTAACAACCATGTTGTTCTAAGAGATACACCTCTAGACAATGCAACATATAGTTGACCATGTGAGAACACGGGTTCTGGGAGGTATATTCCAACATTTGGAATAGTTTGACCCTGAGCCTTGTTAATAGTCATCGCAAAACTCAATCTTATAGGAAATTGTTTCCTTTTGAATTTGAATGGAAGTGTAATGTCCTCGGATGGAGAAAGAGGTATTCTTGGTATAAAAACCCTATTTCTAGCATGTTGACCATTAACAATCTCACAGTCAATTGCATTATCTTCAAAAGCTCTCACCACTAAACGTGTACCATTACAAAGGCTACTGTGAGGATCCAGGTTTCTAAGAAGAATCACAGGACAATTCTTTTTTATCTTGAGTTCGTGAGGTGGTAACCCATTTGGCGTGATTGAGTTGAGAAAATCAAGAGGGTAATGGTTACGAGAATCAACTTCAATAGAGTCATGACTGTAGAAAATCTTTTCTTTACCAGGAAATCTATCAATCATCATAGCATTCATTCCATCAACATGCTCATTTCACGTTGAAAGAATTGCGCGCTCTCGCATGTATGTCGCTGATGAGTAGTTCCCTTTGAGATCTGAATACACGAGATCAATGAGCTTATCAATGCTCTTATCAGATTCATACTCGATCAAAATATCTTCTGGAAGCTGCACATAATCATTGGTGCACGCTTCTTCGGTTTCGTTGCCAATTCTCAATAAAAATTTCGAGTATCAGGCATCACTCTGAGCTCTCATGTTTTGTACGAGGTTTACCTTATGCACATTTTCCCATATGTACGAGCGCAGTCGTGTAGCATCTGTTATTTGAGTTCTAGTTCCACGTGGAACGACTGGAAGTACTTGTCTGAAATCACCTCCAAATACCATAACCTTGCCTGCAAAAGGTTCAATGCAGCCCATTATATCCTGCAATGATCTATCCAGTGTTTCTACTGCTTGTCTTCGTGTCATTGCGACCTCATCCCATATGATTAGAGAAGCTGTCCTTAATAAAACGGTTGTCCCACTCTGCTTGGTGAAATTGCATATGAAATTATCTCCTAACTTTATGGGTATTTTGAACCTAGAGTGAGTTGTTTGACCTCCTGGCAGGACGCTGCAATACCATAAGTTGCGGTTGCAATAGCAATTTCGCCGAGGGAACGAACCTTAGCCAACAATGCCTTCAGGGGCGGATGCACACCCCGGGCCACCCGGGCCATGGCCCGGGGTTCGGCCCAAATTTTTTTCATTTTGCAGTAGCTTCTACCTCTAGACTTGGATCAATTGCTGAAGAAGGACTTGAATCAATTGCTGAAGAAGAATAAATATATTACTTCACGATGGCATTTTTTGTATGTTATCTATCTTTCCGTTTATATTTTCATGTATCTTTTGAACTGTGAGTTTGTGGACGTCTATACTTAAAACTTGGCCCGGGGTTCGACTCAATCCTGGTTCCGCCACTGAATGCCTTATATAAGTAAGTGCTAGTACCACCAGGGTCATCAACAAAGAAAACCTTTCCCTTTTTATTAACCACATGAGCTAATATTTCATTGAAACCATAAGACTGCTCAGCATTTAGTGTTTCTATGAGTTTCAAGTCCTCCTCATCATAGCCAATCTTCCTCTCTTCAGTGAGCTCTTTGTAATAGTCTCGTGATGGATCATCTGTGTTTTTATAAATAAAGAGAAACAATATCAGTTGTCAGGGATTTGATCATAGGTAAAAATATCATAAGTATCCTCAAGCACACCTATTGCATTGTATATTGAAAACTGAAAGTATATAACTGACATTATATTTAATTAAAATCAAAGCATATTCACTGGTTTCATAAGATAACATATATTATGCAAACACCTATAATATAAAAAGAAGAAAAAAGTCTAAATTACTCCCATCAATTATAACCAAAGTCTGGATAACCCCCTAAACTATTGTTTGGTTCATTTTACCCCTCAAACTATTCCATTTGATTCAAATTACCCACTACTGTAATTTGTCTTTTTCATTTCTCCATGTATAGGTGGAGTTTTAAGTTTAAATTTTACAACATGATAGTACTCACCATAACACATGTTAGAAAAATAAATCATAATTTTTATCATTATTTTGATAGGTTAGGATATTTAATAATAAATTAGTCATTGGAGTTCAAAATTATATGAAAACTAATGGTGGAAAATTATAAAACTTTTTCTAAATATGTATTATGATGTCCACTACTACTCTGTAAAATTTGAAATTAAAATTCAACTTGTGTAAGGAGAAACAAAAAAGATAAATTGTATTATGAGGTAAAATAAACTAAATGACATAGTTTTGGGGGTAAATTGAACCAAGTAATAGTTTAGGGGGTTATTCAGACTTTGGCTATAGTTGAGGGGAGTAAATTGAACTTTTTCCTATAAAGAACAAGTTTAACTGATACAATACACACAACAATCAAAAAGCATAAAACTAATACCTGATTTGTGTAGTTCTGGAAGGCCATAGTTATTTATATCCTTGCCCATAGATTTCACAATATTTGCAATGTCCTTGAGCACTAATTGAAGTACTGATGCATCACTGGCATGGGTGCGGTGATAGTCCTCGGCCATTGCATCAAAATGCTTATTCCATAAACCACGAATATTGGTAAACTCACAATCATGCATGGTAAGTACATTAACATACCTTCCCACAATCATGCATGCATCAACAAGGGGATCAACAAGAGGATGCGGATGATCCATTAGCAGGTGCTGCATGGTAAGTATATTAACATACCTGATGATTCGTCGATTCCACCATGTTCGGATCTGGATCTTTTTGAACGAATTTGGGTGTTTGTAACATCAGCCAGAGGAGGACGACGATTCATAAATTCACGCTGGGGTGTTGCCAGCTACGATGGTAAGTGTGGTTCACCGGCGGTGATGGATTCCTTGGACGCTGAAACATGTATCGCAATTTGCAACAAATGAATAATACCTTTGGTATTGGTGATAGAATCCATATGCTCGCACACGTGTTAGCCAGCCCTACGTGTGAAAAATCAATGCATGTACTCTTGGGAGATTGCGAGAACATCAGAAAGAAGGATAACGTGTATAAAACTCACGTGGTCAACTTGGGCGACGCTGATGGACGATCAGAGATCGAGGCTAATGGCCGATCGAAGCTCACAACGGTGGCCAGACAACGCTCGCGATGATGACCGTTTGCGATTGCGATGTGGCCGGAGTGCTCTCGACCGTGGCCGTTCGGAGATCTCAATGTGGCCGGATGACGCGGTAGCCGGACGACGCTCGCGACGATAGCCGGACGACGACGGTCCCGACGGCAGCCGGGCGGCGATGGTCCCGACGGTGGCCGGACGACACTGGAGATCTCGATGTGTCTTACGACGCGGTGGCCGGAGGACCCTCGCGACGGTAGCCGGACGACGGTCCCGACGGTGGCCGTTCGGAAGTCTTGATGACACTCGCGACGGTGGCTGGGAGACGCTAGCGATATGATGATGGCCGGGCAGAGCTCGCGTGCGACAATGGCCACGGTGCTGGGGAATGAATTCGCTCGTAGAGGTGCGTGCTTGACGGGTTCAAGGAAGGAAAGAACAAGCAAGCACTGACTAAAGGAAGGAAACGTGCAAGGTAAAAAAAAGGAAACTGACGTGAGGAAGGAAACGTGCAACGGAAAAAAAAAAGAAAACTGACGCGGTTATCGGATGAATTCATGCCGTGGGTACAGGGGCGGGTACAGTTTTTTGGCTCTGAAAAAAAGTACAGACAAAATGGCAGAAACATTTTGTAGAGTACTGTTTTTTCTTCTCCTAGAAAACTTTCCACCACTTTGAGACTGCCATGTGGGGCCATTGTGAGGGGTATGGGGATGACTTTTGGGTGGAAAGTGCTCTCAATTGTTTTGGTTCTTTATAGTGTAGATAGATGTATGCATGGGGCATTGATCACGTTCAGAACTTTCCTTTCATGCATGAGACTCGCTAATTTCTTCCATATGCTTCTCCTTCCATTCTTGAGGTCATACCAAATTGCAGGACCATGATTATCTTTCCATATGCAATATTCCTAATTGCTATCAGTGTTACCTCATCTTGATTGTCTTTCCATATAGGCCAACATGTAGGCCGGATATTGAGCATATGATTTAGGAAAGTAATTGTCAGATTTTGGAGAGCTCGTAATATAACCTTCCATACAACACGATTTAGGAAAGAAATTGATCGGCCAATCAATCCTGCTAATTGGGCTATGTATGGGGGTTTAACTCCTATAATTGTGTTCCAATCCATTTGGAAATATTTTGCCGGCCAATCAACTATATATCTATATGATTGCCTCTGGTTGCATGCAACTCCCTGAGTATAACTACCCACACAATGAGCCGTGGTTTATATAAATTTGGAGATCTGTATTGTCGACTCGAGGTTTGGCTTTCTAGCTATCAGCTTGAGAAATAATTATACACACGCCCGACGTCGCGGGTCTGCGCGCTTTCTTCCCGTCCCAATCCGCGCCCCCAGACGCCCGACGCCGCGAGGGTCTGGGGCGTCACGGCGGTGCGCCGGCGGCGGCGAGCCGTGCGAGGAGCCGCGAGGCCCTGCGGACCCGGGGTCATTGAGTAGTGGGGCGCCGCCATCGATGCTTGGGTCGACCGCGTCCTCGAGCTCATCGGCAGCGGCAAGGTATATAGGTATATGCACTGCATCTGATCCGGTCGTATCCTTGCGCCACCTCTTCCTTGTGACGCCATCTTCGATTACTCTCTGATTTTGCTGGTGAATTTTGATGTGTTGCGTGATGGTCTGGTAATCGGAGACAAATCGATGCTTGTACGGCACGTTTTTCTGCATCATGCCAACATAGTATGGAGTATTACTTTGGGAGCCCATTAAAATCATAGGACCACTGCTACAATCTTTCAGTATGATGGAAAATGTAGCCATTTGTAGGTTAACCTAGAGTGATTCGTGAAGATTAGCTTCTGGGCGGTTGATTTGAAATTTTATTGTTTGTAATCTCTTATGCTTCATCTCGATTACTGTCACTTAGGGATGTAAATGGTACGGATATTTTCCGACCATATTCGAATTCGATCCGGCCTGAAAGAGTTTTTATCCGTCCGTATCCGATTCCGAGTATCCAATATCCGTAACCGATCCGTATTCGAATGCTCAAAAATTATATTTTTATGATGTCGATACCCATTACAATCTTATCTGATAAAAACTAATACTATCCGTATCCGACTCCGTATTCGAACACAAATATGAAAACAAATACGATATCAGTGATATCCGTCCGTATCCGATCCGTTTTCATCCCTACTTTCACTGCTTCCAAAGGTAGGATATTTAGAATAGACTTTTGTTTGGTCGCCTTCCCAAGTGTGTGTGCTGTTCAGGATATTTGCTTGGTGCATTTGGCTGCATACTTGCAGTTCTCTACTTCAAGTAGTGTGTCGCCTGCAAGAATTCATTTTAAAGAATGGGGAATTATTATTTTTATAATAGATAGTTAAAAAGACAAAATATTGTTGGTACAGCAATAATCTATGGGGGGTAAACAGTCAATCTGTTCCAATCATTTGTCCATATTACATATATGGTATAATAGTAACTGCATTATTGCATCTTAAATCCTCTTCCTCATGATTTTTTCTGTTCATGATTCCTGTGCCGGCCCTTGGAACATAGTCGGTACTATTATAGGACGAGGGACGACTTCACGCTCTAGGACGACGGAACAATCAATCGAGGCGACTGTGGCGGACACAGGAATCCGGACGCTGGACGACCTCATGCTGTACTTCAACATGGGGGCGCCACACTATGCAACCACACTGACGAAACCCCATCTACGACCATGGCGCAACGCGGCAGCGACGACCATCGTGTTCCACTTGGGGATATCACCAACTCACAGAGCCGTCAAGCTGGTTCTAGGAAAAGGGCAAGAGTTTCTGAAAACGGTTAGTATTGATCGACTAATTGTCCAGCTCCATGCTCGTGATATCGGCTAATTTTCCACGTCTGTGTTAGATGCTGATCAAAGAGCTGCTAGGCGGCAAAAAGCAAGAGATCGTTATGCGAATATGCCGCCAGAAAAGAAAACAGAACTTAATGCAAAGAAAAGGCAACACTATCATCGAAAGCAGGCAGAGAAGCGATCAGTAGGTTTGTGACATGCTGATAGGTGTTTTTTGAAATTTACATGCCAAATTATTTTGCGTAGTGCATAAAGTGTGAGAGTTTTTGATGCCAGCAATGACGAATACACCTCAGTCAGAAGTGTTACATGTTGGCGGGACCACAAGTTTTATGGAGACACCACAGTCTGCCATGATCCACAGTGTTGGCTCTGCAGGTTAGACATATTTTTTTTGTGCTTTTATATTGTTGCAATTGGACGATTAATGCTGTTTATTATCTGTGATAGGACTGTCAGACTTCCCAGTTTCAGCACTGTTTCATGAGGATGCATCTGCAACTTCTAATGAGGTTGCTGGTGTTGCGGGAAGTCAGCAAGAATACGTGCGCTTGGTTCGTCACGAAGCTGGTTTGTCCAATGTTTTGTCACGAGCTAATTTATGAAATTTCTAACACAGATTGGGGTGATACTTAAACAGTTGCCAACATTGATGTCAGCATTGCCGGATACACCACAGTCAGCAGTGTTACATGTTGATGGAATCCCATCTTTCATGGAGACACCACAGACGGGAGTGTCCCCCGTTGCTGGTCTAGCAGGTTAGTCCTCTTTAGATATGCATTGATTTTTAAAGGGATGATTAATAAGCCGGCCTGGTTGTAGGGCTAACAGGCGTTGTTGCATGTGGATGGCTCTGCAGTTTACAATGAAACTGGTTTGTATCGAACAATGTACTAAATATTGTATCCACGAGCTAATGGTAGATGTGGCTATGAATACATATTCTTTGTAACATATTTCTTTTTTTTGTTTTTATAAAACACGTGCGTGCCGCGCGTGCACCCTACTAGTGTGGGGTAAACAAGCATCCAATGATATTTACATAACCCAGGCATCATGCACAACCAATGAAGAATATTGAACTGATACATGGTATTAGATTTACTCGTCTACACATACAAGGTAAATGGTACAAGTATAAACTATGAAAGGGTCATAAGACTTGCAAATAAGTAAGAAACTTACAAGAAGGAAAAGAATACAAAACTATACCCAATTCTCCAAAAGGACTCGGATATCTGAAATAGAGCTATCCTTATCCTAAACTCCACTAACTTAGGACTTTTACAAAAGAGGAGAGAATGGCTAGATCTTGATGTGTCCTCAAGGAGAAACACCTTCTTTTCTTATATAGGCTCACAAGGTTGGTTCAGGCGGTTAATTTCATGGGAATCGGGTGTAACTGACTTAGAAAAACTTCTTGGAGACAACACATGGCAGCGGGAGGTGAGGCGTGCCAGAGGTGGTTTGGTCGAACCACTGGTTCGGCTGACCTACTGTTGCCGCATCTCGCCACCGCCTTCGGCCAAATTGATGCCCCGCTGAGTTATATTAGTTTTCTTTGCTTGTTAGCCCTTTGAACGATATGTACTTGGTCTTGTTTTATGGATGGTATTTCTTTTTACGATGGTGTTACCGTACTTCTGTGGCAGGGATCGATAGCACGGCAACTGGGTGGAACTGGATAAGATTCTTCTCAGGCGACGGCAAGACTTATATCCTCATGACACTCAATCAAGAAAGAAAAATGGGCTACGCTATTACAAGGGCTGAGTTTTAACGGACCCAATCAGGCCCAGCAATTCTAGAGCTGATTTTGGAAAAAACGCCTTCCTGGAGCGCGCGCCTCCGAAGGCGATGACGCCATCTAGGCACAACACGGGCGGTAACATTCCTCCCTTCTTCAGAACCGGCTTGTCCCCAAGCCGGAGCACGAGGAAACTGCTGGCGTAGTGCTTCCTCATCTTCCCAAGTAGAAAGTTCCACAGGCCAGTGTGACCATTGTACCAGAACTTGCGTGATCATCTTGTCTTGATATCGATGCAGATGACGGTCGAGCACAAACATTGGAATCTGTAGATCATCTGACAAATCAGGAAAATAAGGGCTTACCAGAGTCGATGGTTGCACCGCCTTCTTCAACAAGGATACATGAAAAACTGGGTGAATGTTACATCCATCAGGCAACTGCAATTTATAAGCAACCTATTGTTGACAACCATTATTTCCCATTTTGACCGCCAACTTCTCGGGAATAAAATGAGCTTTACACCATGTTCCATATATATTTTACTTATTTCTAACAAGGGCAACAATTTTGGATGAGTTGTGGTTGCATGAACTAATATACCAAAAATGAGCCAAAACTGGGAAAAATCGAGGCTTGCCGCCCTGGCACCTCTACACAGTGTGCCATGTCTTTGATCCAGGAGTGAAGTGACATGCTCACATTATCTCTAAACCATGGATTGGATTGCAAGTTGGTTTGATCAAATGGACCGAAAGGCCTAGCACATAGATTGAAGGACCCACCTTCAACACTTACCCTAATCTTTTGGCCCGAAACCACCTCTCTAGACTTCATACACTGTTGATCAAGAAGTCGGTGAAACGGAGGGCCAAGACGTGCCGAACCCAGGCTGGCCGGCCTACCAACTGTTAGCTTAAAACCAAAGCAACCATCCACCGCCATCTAGAGAAGATCAGAAGCGTCCACGAGAAGGTCGGCACCAAACGAACAAAATCCCAGGCCGGCCGGCCCCACTTTGCAGCCTCTCGGCCTCATCTTCACATGGAAGTTAAGCACAACCGCTACAACTGCGTACAACTAAAGCTCGGCCAAATACTGACCTTGGAGCACTATAAATAGAGTGCAACACTCTCACTCTCAACATACACCAAAGGAGTTCTCTCTTCTCACTTTTACTTTCTAGAGTAGGTTAGGTAGTTTGGGAGAGAGTCGAGCCGAGCTTGTCTCGGGATTTCGGAGTTGTCATCGGAAGTCGGGTATAAGCTCTTGTATATTTTTCTTTGGCATTTATCGTTATAAGTTATCTTCTTTGTCTTTTCGAGTTAGCTTTACTTTTCGCATTTATTTATCTTTCCAAGTTATCTTGCGTGTGTGCGGAAGTAATTCATCTAGTTTAGGCTTTATATCTTTCTTGTTTATCGGGATCTTACCTTGCGGGTTCTCTAGCCCAGACTAGGGAACTTAAGTTAGTTCCCTAGATTGAGGGGTGTTTCTCTTGTTCGCGACAAGAGAAATCCTAACATCAAGTACGGACGTGGTGTCTGAGCTCAGTGTTAGCTAGAAAGTGTGTTCCACTCAACGGTACCATTGTGGTAGGTGGTAACAGCCCTTGTCCGTCCCTTGTAGTTCACCACGTTTGAGTATTTTTATAGCATTAGTTACATGTTGTCGTTAGACTCCCTTCTCACCCCTTTCTAAAATCCTTCCTTTTCCAGCCGCCGAAGTAAGCTCTAGGTTCCCGATAACTAGTTAGAATCAAGGTTTAGTCTAGAGAGGCTAGCTCGATAGTTTAGGAGTGTTTTAGGAGTCTTTCTCGCTCGTTGTCCTCCCAGCTGCTTACCTCTCTAAGGATTAGAGTCTCCTGTGCCAAACGGTCATCGTTAGACATTATCTTATCTATCAGGCTTACCCCGACAAAGTTAGTCGATTCATATCTCTAGTAAAGTTTGTCATCCGATTCCTCAATACTCTTTACCATAGTGCTTCCCTGAGACAATATACGATACCCTGGAATACTCCAAGGTGAAGTGCTACAGCGGTGATTCTATGCGCTTGCGGAATCCATATTCCATTGAGCATAAAATCTGTCATTCAATTCCTCAATACTCTTTACCATAATGCTTCCCTGAGGAAATATACGATACCCTGGGATACTCCAAGGTGAAGTGCTACAACGGAGATTCTGTGTGCTTGCGGATTCCATATTCTATTCAGCATAAGAAACACCAACACTCACCAATTCTTTCAAGGATCAAATAGGGTCCAAAGTATCTGAAGGATAGTTTGTTGGAAGATCGTGCTGCAAGAGAAGTTTGAACATAGGGTTGTATTTTGAGATAAACTGACTCTCCAATTTCAAAAGACCGAGGTGATATCTTCTTGTCAGCCTGTATTTTCATATGTTTTTTAGCGCGCAGAGGGTGTTGATGCAGAAGTTGTTGCATTAGTGTCCGTTGCTGAAGCCATTCTTTGAGGTCTGGAATTTGACAATGTTCAATTCCATGTTGCCGATGTTCATGGCCTTAGACCACCATAAAGGGAGTACTATCTAGTGTAGAGTGATACGATGTATTATACCAAAACTCTGCCAAGGACAACCACTGAGACAATTTACTGGTGCAAGCACGAACAAAACATCGCAAATAAGTCTCAAGACATTGATTCATTCGCTCAGTTTGGCCGTCAGTCTGGGGATGATATGTTGTGCTCATACGCAAAGTAGTACCAGTAAGTTTGAATAACTCTTGCCAAACAGTACTGGTAAAAATTCTGTCATGGTCAGAGACTATAGCAGTGGGCAGACCATGTAGTTTGAAGATATTGTTCATGTAAACCAAGGCCACTTGGAGAGCAGTAAAGGGATGGGACAAGGGTAAGAAGTGTGCATACTTGAAGAACTTGTCCACAACCACTAGAATACAATTATAAGAGGATGATTTAGGCAGCCCCTCAATGAAATCAGGTGTGACAACTTGCCATGCACCTTGTGGAACTGGCAGGGGTGATAAAAGACCAGGATAAGGTACTCTCTCAGATTTGGCATGTTGACAAATAGAACATTGAGATACAAAACTCTTGATGATGTCTTTCATTCTTGGCCAATCAAACAATTTCTTGATTCATTTGTAAGTCACCTCATAACCAGAATGTCCACCAACTGCACTAGCATGAAGAGCTTGGATTATTTTCTAATGCAAAGAGATAGTGTTGCCAACCCAAATTCTGTGCTTGTAGTAAATCAGACCAGAATGCAAGGAATAATGGCCAACTGGTGAAGAAACAGATAATTCAGACAAGAGTTTCATGGCTGCCTCATCTTGTAAATATGCCTGTTGTATTTCTTTCAGCCAAGTGGGTTGAGACACAGATATTGCAGCCAATTCAGAAGAAGGTTGATGAGATACACGAGATAAAGCATCAGCTACTCTGTTGTCAATCCCCTTTTTGTATACAATCATGTAGGAGAGACCAGTAATTTAGTCAAAGCTTTTTGTTGCCAAGGGGTTGTCACTCTTTGGTCTTCGAAGTGTGTCAAAGAACTCTGATATGTTTTGATGATAAATTTAGAGTGCTGCAAATAACTACGCCACTGATCAACTGCCATTAAAATAGCAAGACATTCTTTTTCATAAGATGACAATCCTCTAGATTTGACCCCAAGAGCCTTACTGATGCATGCAATAGGATGACCATCTTGTTGCAGCACCAAAATCTAAAGCATCAGTTTCAACTGTAAATGGCTTGGAAAAATTGGGCATTGCTAATACTGGTGCAGAGATCAGAGCCTGTTTGAGTGTTTGAAATGCCTCTTCAGTTACACTAGTCCAAACAAAGAGGTCACCCTTCTTGAGAAGATTGGTCAAAGGTTTAGAGATGAGACCAAAACTTCTCAAAAACTTTCTGTAGTAACATGCCATGCCCAGAAAACTTCTAATGTCCTTGACAGATGATGGAGTTGGCCATTTCCTGATGATTTCAACTTTCTTAGGATCAGTGGAAACACCAGCAGCACTAATGACATGGCAGGATAACAGAGTTCCTTCTTGGCAAAGCTGCATTTGGCTAATTTAACATGAAACTTATGTTGCTGTAATACAGTAAAGACTTGCTTCGGATGGTAATGATGATCAGACTAGCTAGGACTATAGATAAGAATGTCATCTATAAAAACCACCACAAATTTGCGAAGAAATGGAGCCAATATTGCATTCATCACTCCCTGGAAAGTATCGGGTCCTCTTGTGGCACCATAAGGCATCACTTTGTACTCATAGTGGCCATTATGAGTTTGAAATGCAGTTTTAAACTCCTCTCCCTTTTTCATCTTGATTTGGTGAAAGCCTGAGCACATATCCAATGAGGAAAACCAACAAGCACCAAATAATTCATCCATGATCTCATCTATAATGGGCAGAGGATATTTGTTTTTAACAGTGAGAGCATTGAGACATCGAAAGTCCACACAGAGAAGCCAATCACCTGTTTTCTTCTTAACCAATAGAATAGGAGAACTGAATGGACTGGAACTATGTTGGATCCACCCTTTTCTGAGCATGTCAGCAGTCTGCTTCTCGATTTCATCTTTTTGGGTTGGATTATAACGATATGGCTGAAGCCTGAAAGGTTGAGCGCCAGGGATGAGAGGTATTTGATGGTCACCTGGTCTAGAAGGTGGTAATCCTTGTGGTTCCTGAAAGAGATCAGCAAACTATTGCAGAAGGTGACAGATTTCAGAAGGTAACTCAGCAAGGTTACTCTGACAGTCTACTGCAGCAAGGTGGACTAAGTGTAAAATCGAATCTGTTTTGAACATTGCCTTCAGCTGTGATTCTGTGATAGGAGGCCCCATAGTAGCACAAGTCTGTACTCCTTGCAATGTAATCTGCTGACCAATGTACTAAAAGGATAACCATTTCTTTTGCCAATGAACCTGCATGGGACTGTGCAGTTCTAGCCAATCCATTTCTAGAATCATGTCATAGCTACCTAGAGGAATGATTTTGAATGTAGTTCTAAAGGTCAGACCCTGAATGCCCCAGATCAATTCAGGAATCTCATGTGTTCAAGTAAGCAGATTGCCATTAGCCACCTTCACAAGAAGTGGTGTTTCTAACATCTTCCACCTAGGAATGGTAGCAGCTAACTGTTCATTAATGAAACAGTGAGTGCTCCCAAAATCAACCAAAATAAATGCCTCCAAACCACTTACAAAACCTCTCAACCTGATAGTTTTAGAACCCTCAGTACCATGGATAGCTTGGGAGGACAGGGCACACAAATCTTCAGTTACATCTGAGTCATCAGAGTCAAACTGAGTGTTGGTACTGTCAGAACAGCCAAACTTCTTCAATAGAATGCAGGGAAACTGTAGGAGGCACTTATGACTAGGATTCCACTTTTCACCACATTTGTAACACAAACCTTTGGCTCTTCGGTAAGCTTTGAGAGCTGACAATTTATCATCCATAGTCTTGGGTTTGACAGGTTTAGAACTTTTCTTGTCATCAACAGGGAGAGAATTCAAGGATCTGCTTGGTGAGGCAATAGAAGAAGAAACACCAGACTTGGTGCCATCAGTAGAGTATCTTTTCTGATAAGAAATGCCATCAGGTTTCTTGAATTCTTTCCGAGGATAATCCACTAAAACTTCCTCCTGCAAAAGAGCCAAGGAACTAGCAGTATCCAAGTCTTGAGGTCGATGAACTACTACAATTGCTCGAATATCATCTCGCAAACCATCTATAAAGCGGTTAGTAATGATAGAATTAGCTATAGTGGGGTCATGAGCTAGCATTTCATGGACCAGATCACTAAATGTTTCTATGTAGTCAGAAATAGAAGTGGTTTGGTTAATACGGAAAAACTGACAGATCATGTGATTCCGCTCATCCCGATCAAAGCGGGCACACAAGGCTGAGCCCAACCCTTCCCAACTCAATTTGGCGCTACGGGACTGGATGGATTGCAACCAAAAGGCTGCGGAACCGATGAAATTCATGGTGGCTAACCCTACCCAGTAATGCTTGGCAACAGAATAGATATCAAAAAAGGTCTCACACTTACGGATCCATAACTTAGGGTTGGAACCATCAAATTGGGGAGAATCTAGTGGGGGGAAAAGCATGACATAAACGGGACAATTCGCTCTAGTCAAGATGCGACTCCAAATCAAAAGTAGCAGAAGAAGGATTTGGGAATTGCTTCGCACCTATGACTGGAGACGGATGAGGAATGGTATACACCACTCCAAATCCAGACCCCCAGTTGTGTGTTTCGACGCGATGGCCATGTGGCCCAAATGCAGCCTCCTTGGAGGTCGCCACCAGATGGGCAGTGGCCAGCGCCGGTGAAGATCCCACAATCTCTGGTGCAGGGTGAGTGATGGGTGCATCCAGATGCGGGGAGGCAGGGACGGTGTTGGAGAAGAGCTTGTCGAAGCGGTGGCCGAGGGTGTTGACGGCGATCTGCAGATCGGCAACACTCTTGTCGACTTCGGGTTTCCAAGCTTCGAATTCATCCTTCGCCAAACGCATCTCCGTCATCGTGGCCTTGATCTCAACCATCCCTTGCTTGTTTTCTTAGAGCATCTTGAGAATACGCTCAAATTGTTCATCCGTCTTCATGGTGACTTGAAGGCGCATCTGGTGATCGTGAGATGCCAGGATCGAGTCTCTGGTACCAGATGTTACCATACTTCTATGACATGGATCGATAGCATGGCAACTCGGTGGAACTGGATAAGATTCTTCTCAGGCGACGGCAAGACGACGACGACCCTACCAACGCCGGCGTGCAGCGCACGGCTCTGTTCGGGGTACAGTTTAGTTCGAGTTCTTCTCCACGCAGGGAGGTAGCTTATATCCTCACGACACTCAATCAAGAAAGAAAAATGGGCAACGCTATTACATGGGCTGAGGTTTAACGGACCCAATCAGGCCCAGCAATTCTAGAGCTGATTTTGCAAAGATGCCTTCCTGGAGCGCGCACCTCCGAAGCCAATATTTTTTTTCCTATTTGTCAAAAATATATGCCGATTTTTTTTTTACAAAAATGTCATCCTACCGCCAGTTCATCCGGCGGAAGGTAGGTACCGCCGGATGAACAAGTCGTGCTGCTCATCGGAAGTGCACCGGGAATTTTTCATCTAAACAACGCTAGATTTGTTGTAATTACAAAGTTGTTTAGATCTGATTTCCGGTGCACTCCCGATGAGCAGCACGACTTGTTTAGATCTGATTTTTTAGATCTAAATGTTGTGTCGATTATTTAAATACCAGAATGATTCCAAATGAAAAAAGTTTGAATTACAAAGTTGTAGATCTCGTCGAGGTCTATAATTTTTGTATAAATTTTATCACAATCCGAATCCATATAAATTTGTTATAATTTTTTAAAAATGTGCGGATGAACCGGCGGTATGTTTTCT
Organism: Panicum virgatum; assembly: GCF_016808335.1. Lineage (NCBI taxonomy): Eukaryota > Viridiplantae > Streptophyta > Magnoliopsida > Poales > Poaceae > Panicum > Panicum virgatum. Next base: position 28,843,012 of record NC_053141.1, on the reverse strand, counting down.
ACGGTGCACCTGCCGCCGGTTCATCCGGCGGTACCTACCTTCCGCCGGATAAACTGGCGGCAGGATGACATTTTTGCAAAAAAAAATCGGCATATATTTTTGATAAATCGAGAAAAAAATAATATAAAAAATAAAAAAATTCTCCGAAGCCAATGACGCTGTCTGGCCAGGTATAGGGGCGGTAACATGGAGACTTCGCACTACTTGAACAAGTCATCAAAGTAATTTCCTCATATCCAGTTTGAATGCAATTTGGGCTTCATGAACTGAAAAAAGGTGAAGTATGGTTCTTTTTAATAATGGCTTTTTATAGTAATAAAGGCTTTTTTACTGTTTTTTTTGCGGGTAGGCTTTTTACTGTTATGGCAACCTGCTGCCTTAAATGGAAATTAAAAGTTATCTACGAATGACGAACCTTCTCTGATTGGACACACCCTTGTAGGTTCCTAGAGTTATCAGATTACTTACTCTAGAAACTTAGCATATTCTAGGGAAAGGTCAGGCACGCTAAGTATGGATTATATTATGTTATCATGATTTTTCCACCACTGCTACTGCTTCCCCGTGATACAACGAGCCATATATAGCATCGCCGTCATGCCAGCATGCACGCAGAACGCACAGCTCACGCACACGGAGCTGGCAGACACTTTGGGCGGTGGGCTCGCTTCAGCTTCAGCTCTCAGATCCAAGCTCTAGCCAAAGTTTGTAAAATAAATTAAGTATTTCATATTTTTATTTTAAATCTGAAATAGAAGTATAATGATTTAGCAAAAGATTCTTCATTTATTTACAACTCCGGCTCTAAGCATTGTCAGAGCTGGGTATGAGCAGCTCTAAAAATTTTACGAATTTTCTATAGTTGGAGCCATACCAAACACTTCATTCTTCATCCGCTTTAACAAGAAAAAGGAGAGCTCATGCCGTTACCACATGAGACAAACCATCGTGGTCACAGAGAGCCAACCATAGTCTGGTGCACATGCACCATGATTCTGCTTTCTCTTTTGCAAAAAAAACATTATTTCTCGTTCATATAGTCTTGGGGTGCGTGCAAGAGCTCACAGCAAGTTTTACGGGGCTGAGTCAGCGGGCGATTGAGAGATCCACGCCAGACTATTCCGATGTGGAGGTGCAAGAAAGCAGGAGAGAGAACAGAATCACCGTTTCACAAGTCGCTCGGCGCAGGTGGAGGAATCTAGGCCCAAATGCCCGCTTTGAGCCCGTTGCTGGCGACTAATAAAGCAGCGACTTCTTCCTCCTCCTGATCTCGTGCTCCCTCCACCTCCCTCACTCAATCTCTTCTGCTCCTCCTGCCAAAGCAATCTCCCGTGCGCCAAATCGATCCCCAGCCATGGGCGGAGCTACATGTAGGCCAACCTGGGCCATGGCCCCCCTTCCTCTGTGCAAAGCATTCAGGTCGTAGGCTGCAGACACAATCACAACCAGCAATGCATCATCTTGGGAAAGAAATACAGTCCAAAATAAGCTACATGGAATGTGTTTCTGCTAGGCTAGTTAATCCCTATCGATTGTGAAGCTCAATTACAGCCCAAATATCTATAAAACCATGGTTCAACTCTCTCTCTCTTTTTATTTTGCACACATGAATGCATCGGTTAGTTTTGAACATGTTCATGGCTAGCGATGGTGATGTTCAGAGAAAACAAAATCTAGGCACTTAGTGCCAGCCGTTGAACTTGCCCGCCCCCTCCTAGGTCTCAGGGTTGGCTCCGCCACTGTCCCCGGCATGCCAAATCGAAGGCTAAAGCCACCCCCCCAATCCTTATCTAGTTCATCCACAATCGCCACAAAACCCTAAACAACAAACTGACCGCCAATCCCATACGAGATGCCTTGTCAATCCAAGAGGGCCTATGCCCTAGCACCAATGGAGATCCCGCCACCGCCTGGTGCTCATCCTATTCCACCATCGGCCACCCCTTCCATGTTTGGGCTTAGCGCTTGGTGCCCTCCATATCCACCACAGTCCATGGTGCCCTCCTCCACTCCATACTAGATTCATAGGCTACAGCACCCAAACATGGCCGGCTCATTGCCTCAAGGCCCTTGGTGGGCACCTGCTTCCTCTGCAAATATGGAAGACTCCAATCTGCAGGTTTTGTAAGTGTTTCTTGCATTCAAACTTGGTTTATCTTCTTTTTTGTCCACTTGCGTATGAACTAGAGCATGGTAGTTAGTTTCTAGTGACAAAATTTGTTGATTGCTCAATTTCTAGTATGCGTGGTAGTATTTTTACGTGTGGAAGTTCAGTTCAGTTCAGTTGAATAAATTCATTTGTGTATGGATTAGTCCTGCTCAAAGTTTAGTTGTGCTTCATATAGCCAAATATTATGAGAACATGTACCACAATTGTGCTTCATGAAAATTTCCTTTCTACTGCTGATTTTTGTTATAGTGATATAATGTTGTCTTTTCTCATTACCAGGGGAGTGGATTCTACCCCACCTGGTGGTTTGCTGAATTTCTTCAACAAAAACCCACCTAAGAATGGACCTCCACTAGTTGTGATCAATGGTACTTCATCGCAGCTGATCAATATTGGTGACGACACAAGCTTTGATTATCCTAGGACTGAAAAGCGCATGCTAGGGACAAAAGATGAGGATATTATTTTGATAAGTTTTTTAAATCATATTAGCACTGCATTAAAACACCTCTTTTGATAATATTATAGGTTGGTACCTGGGTTAACAATTCAAATGATGCAATCCGTGCAAACTACAAGAAGAATGACCAATATTGAAAAGATGTTACTGCCGCCTACAATAGTGCAATCCCAAAAAATCGTGCAAGTCTAATGAAGTGTGTCAAGGATCGATTTGGAAGAATTAAGAAAAAGGGTTGCATGGTTTTGTGGTAGCTGGAAGGAGGCTAATGCTATGTGGGCTAGTGGTAAATCTGATGTGGATCTAATGGACAGGGCACTGAAACTTTATGGGGAGAGCATAAAAAAGATGGTCCATTTATGTTTAAACCTTGTTGGGATGTTCTTCGCAAGGAACCAAAATGGGATGCCTATTTAGAATGCCTTGCAAATTTAGATCCAGAAAAGAGAAAGTTCAATCTTGAGGACGATGTGGGGCTGCATTTCTCTGTAGATGACGACAAAGAGGAATGGCCAATAGGAAGCAACAAAGATAAAGAGCTCAAAAAATGAAAGAGGAAGGATCAAGATTGTATTATAGAACGTCAAGAAGAACTGTAGCTACTTGTAGATGCTCAGAATAAAGCAAATGAAGGCCAGAAAGAGATGCTAGATACACAAAAGTGTGTGTCTAGTGAGAATCTTGAAGCTCGGAAGTTTGCTTACCTTGCAACAAAAGAGAGTAAGGAGTCAGACATGCTAGAAACATACCGAGACCTATTGAAGCAAGACACAACTGTTATGGCTGAAGATGTGAGATCTGAGCATGTGTTAGCACTGAGGTGTTTCAGGGAGAAGTTATTTGGCAACACTAACTAAGGTACTACCCTACTAAAACTGTTTTAGTGCTTCATTTGTTGCATGTTTTTACATAATACAAGTTGAATTTGTTCTCTACCGCATAAAATTATTCTATGCAGATAACAATGTATAATTAATCCAATCAATAATCAATAGTACAATACAATGTATTGTAATCAGATGAGATAATTATGAAATTGACTTCTACATATTAGAATGTATCATTAATCCAGTCAATAGTCTGCAGATAATTATGCAACATAGCACATCTATATATACTGCTACCTCCCAACTTCATATCCTGCCAACCATATTCACCTTCTCCTCCATCTTCCTCACTCTCTATGGCAGATTCATATATGGCATGCACTCTTTGGAGTTGCTATTTCCAACAATGACCTTAATGTGTTGAATTAGTCTCCACTGTTTTTTTATTCTCTAAAAGGAGAAGTCCCTCAAGTTCATTTTTCAATCAACGAGAATGAGTATACAACAGGTTATTATATTGCTGATGGTATATACCTAGAATGAGCTGCTTTCATGAAGACTATACCAGTTCCCAAACCTAGAAGCATAAGGTTTTTGCCGAGCACATGGGCAAGGAAAGATGTGGAACATGCTTTTGGGGTATTGCAGTCCCAATTTACCATTGTTCATCGGCCTGCACAGCTGTGGAAGCGGGAGAGTGTTGGGATGGGCATGTTAGCCTGTGTGATTCTCCACAATATGATAGTGGAAGATGAAAAGGAGGATGCGACCATTCACATTGACTTGAATGAGAGTCCAGGGGCTTCATTTGCTCTGCCTCTTGAAGTCAATGTTGGTGGCAATTTGTGTGTCACTGGTGTGCTGTGCAGAAAATGCTATCCATTCTCATTCGCAACATATCCAATTGAAAAATGATTTGATTGAGCACATATGGCATAGGTTTGGAAATAGTCGCCGTAATTAATCATGGTAGAATACTAGTGCATATTTCTATATTTTTCAGTTAATACAGCATCATCATGATATCTTACAAATATCTTCCATTTTAAGAACTTACCTGGATGTGGTCATCGGTGGTGGTGCTACTGGTGCTATTTACGTGTACATTCTCTAGAGTTTGTTCTATTCATTAACTGAACTTTTTTGTATCAGTTTTGTTCATTTTCTATTTTTGAGCTTGCAGTGTTACTTGTGAACTGTTGATGCGGCTTGGTCGCTCCTTTCTACCGAAGATTCAAGCATGGTTGTGCCTTTATTTATCGTCGTCATTTAGATCATTGTTTTGCTTAAAACTTATTTGGTACCACTGTTGGTCAATGTTATTCTAAAAACTTCTGTAATGCTTATTATCGTTGTCAACTTGTCATGGCGCTGATATCTGGAATCATGCTATCTAGTTAATACGAACTATGTACTGTTCTCTAAAGTTGTTGTGTTTGGTATTTTCTAGATGAGCATGTGTGGTTTCCATATTATGTTGTTTCATGAATTGCCACAAAGATCCTGGTCACATCAGATTATATCTACATGCAAGCATTAATTACTGGCTCTTTAATGCAGTTACTCTGTTAGCCAACTTAACAGCCAGTTGTATTATATGAACGAGCTTTGTTGAAGGCTCAAGCTGACATGGCGATGCATTCCGCCAGTAGCTGGCTAAACCATTAGCAATTAGCCCTCTCTTAAAGAGCCCGGGCCCACACATGGAATGCAGCAGAAATTGCAAGGAAGTTCTTAAGTTGCGTTGTCCTTCTAAGAACACCGCACCGATGAGGAAGATGGCCGGGTTACTGATTGTAATGGATGGGGTCACTTTTCATCGGTTCATTTCGTATTTCCTCATGACGACGTTCCAGTGCAGCCACATTCTCGTGGCTTGCTTCCTGTAACGTACTGTAGCGAACTCAAATGGAAATTGAGTGCAGTGTGGTAAAAGCACCTTCATGCGCCTGCAGTTGGGCACCAGCACCGAACCAGGCATGATTTTGGGCTTTTGTCAACAATGCTATTGCATGGTCCGTAGTGTCAACAATGGTTGTTCTATATCTCTACGAATTCGGCGGCTCAGGGTGATAGGGGCAGTATAATTCACAAACCTTAATATTTAATATATACTAACATTAAACTTGTCATTTTTTTATTCCTCTTATCATCCTGTTCCTCTCATCCTACCTCACCTTATGGTCTCTAGTCACTTAACAAGTCATCCTCTCCTACTCAATCCAACTTTTTGTCATGGTCCATTCCACTCACAACCATAAGTACATTGCCTTAATGATCGAGTTGTTATCCCTCACCATGTTATACACATTGTTACCGGCGTGGCGGCATAAATGCTCTAAAAATAATATGTTGTGCTTGACTATAGTGTCACCAAAGTTGTCAATCAAATACTACTATCGTTGAAGAGTAAATAGAGTAACGGTTCTCAATCCCTTTTCTTTCATCCAACTCTAGTACAATAACAAGAGCATTTCCATGTCAAGAACTTAATTTCGGTGGAAAGTAATGAAAAAGATAGTGATTTTATGTGTTTTAAATAAGTGAGAGTAGCTCTAACTTTCTTCCCCCCTCCCCCCAAAAAGATGATTGTTTTATCAATCTCCAAAACAATCAAATGAAACAAAACCTACAAAAATCAAAGTGGTATTTGCTGAAATCGGTTAAATTTATCACCTTATAGTTTACTCTGCATTTTTTGTGTAGTGCTATTACTTCTTTTCACTATAGTGTATTGCTATTTTTTGTGTAGTGATATTACTTATTTTCACCGTAGTGTATTGCTATGATGAGTGCTGAAGCAACTAGGGTGGCAAGTACACCTCACACACAAGCACTCAAAGATTGAGTTGTTGCCGTTGTATCTAAGTCCATAGCATATTGCATCTAAAGGGTAATAAACTCGTACACCACAAGAATATCAATTTGAATAATAATGGTATGCATATGCATAGATAGATTCGATATATTTAAAAATGTTTGTCAAATATTAAGAGTCGCTATCTTATCAAAACCAGGGAGGCAAGTATACATCATACACAATGATGTAGCATTGCCCCGATCTTTTGATCTTTCAGAAGGTACGGATAATTTCGATTGGTGGAGTCTCGACATTGGCGATCCAGTCTTCTAATTAGACACAATTCGAAGTCCTGCAACCGTTACACCGTTGCTCCATTAGTAATCAACCAAGCACAACTTGATTGACCTCGCCAAGAAGGCTTTTCCTGCAAGCGAATCAAAGAACACAAGCAAGAAAGGGTAAACACATAGTCTGAAATTGCAAATATGTATGAAGCAAATCTAAGTAAAAGGTTTAAACTCTCAATTCGAAAGGACTAATCGACAAAGTCGAGGAGAACAAGAATAGGGGCCCTGGATCACAGTAAAAGGACTTTTCACCACAGTTACAATGAATCAATCTTAGTTTCTCGATGGAAAACTAGACCTAAACAAAACCCTAACCCTAATGTGGCAGCAGCTACTAAATATATCCTCCAAGGGTCGACCTAGATCCCCTAGTCACGTCTCTTTTGGGCTTCAACATGATACACAGGCCAACGGCCCAAAAGACAGCGGCGCAACACCTTGACCGATTCTGGACGTCCACTTGTTTCATTGATTCCCAATGAATCAGACTTGATATTGAGGTTGTACCGGCGCCATTGGAGAGATTATCTCCTTAGCTTTCCATACATACGTAGAACATCAAATTTGGACTCCGTATGTGACTTGGGCATCATTTTTTTTGGGCGTGCTGCTCCTGGAATCTGAGGTGGGCTAGAACTTGAATTGCTTTGGGCGTCCACCTTGGCGACTTGAACTGAATTAGGCTTGAGCCTCCTTCCTTACTTGGACACCCTTGTTGGACTCCTCTTTGTCCATTGCATAAGCCAATCTTGATTGTATGCATGTGTGTCATTTCCTCATCACACAAGCACTCAAAGATTAACTTATTGCCGTTGTATCTAAGCCATAGCATATTGCATCTAATATGGATAATAGACCCGTATATTGAGGACCCCACTTTCGAGCCCAAGCCCCGAAGAGCCAGACAACGGAAGACCCCCGTGGCTGACTAACCGAAGGCCCGCGTGACTAGAGGACCAAGCTCGAGCTTCAGGGCTTCGGGTCCACGTTGACGACCTGCAGCCTCGGTTTCACGACAAAGACCCGCGAAGGGATGGACTTCGCTGAGGTTGGGAGTCAAGGATCACGGTGCTAGTGGCCAGCGAGAGCCAAAAGATTGAAGCCACCACCGATGACTGAAGCCGATTTTGGTAGGCGCTGAGCTGTATAGTGAGAATAAGTGAGGAAATTACGTTGTACCTCAGAATAATCGAGGCATATAGTCGGTGAGGGTCATAAAAGGTGTAAATGTTGTAGAGGGTAGTTGAACAACCCCTATAAATAACTGAGTAACTATCATTGATGGGATATTGAATACAGAATAATTGCATCACTTGTTGTGTTCTGAAGAGGCTCGTATGGTGTTATAGTTCATTCGGTGCTACTTCTGAGGCTTTTGTGGTATCTTCCCATTCCGAAGGGTACTGTCCACCAACACCACACACTCCATCCATATTTCTCATTTTTTATATCTTTCCTAGACCGCAAGGATACCAATTTCAATACTAATGGTATGTATTTGCATAGATAGATGCGATATAATTACGATGTTTGTCAAAATTATGAGACACTACTCTGTTTTGCTGACTTGTCAGCCAACCAGCCAGCTGTGCTTCTCTCTCACATCGAATCAGCACCAGCCACCAACCACCAGCCAGTCAGCAGTATTTTTTTCTCACAACAAATCAGCACCAGCCACCAGCCACAGCCAGCCGAACAGCCACTAGCCAGCAAAACTCGAGCTCAACCCCCTCTCATCTTATCAAATTTTTACTTTTGAATGTTGAGTCATTATCCCCTCACAATAAAAATTCATGCTACCTATGGAAGTTGGAAGTTCAATTTCAAATTTGTAGAGGTAGGATAGTTCTTTATAAATTTTACCTATTTCAATAAATAAACTGCCATTGAGATTCTAGATTCTAGCTGACCGAAATTTTAAGGCCTCGTTTGGTTTTTAAGTTGCTGTCACATCGAATATTTGGATGTTAATTCGAATGTTCAAATGCCAACTTAATATAAAACTAATTGCATAAGTTGCAATTAGGACTCTAGATGAATCTATTAAGTATAATTAATACACAATTAGTGGATGGTTACTGTAGCAATTAATGGTCAAATTATGAACTAATTAGGCTTAATAGATTCGTCTCGTGATTAAGTCACGGCTTATAAAATTAGTTTTATAATCAGTCTATGTTTAGTACTTCTAATTGGCATGTGATGTAACGGGACTTATGACTTAAACTAAAAAAAAATCAAATCGAGTTCTGAAGCGTCATGATCAGGATGTAGTACAAAACTTAGTTTGGGGATCGAAATGCAAAACTCGCCATTGCTAGACATGCCCATGGAAAAATGTTTGCAGTGAGGGGAAGCAAAAACCCACACAAAACACATCGAAGAAAACTAAAACTCGAAGTATGGGTGGGCAAATTACCCAAAACCCGAACCCCGAACTTGAAAAAACCGAACCCGTACCCGAAAAACTCGAACCCAAAAAGCCCGAAAGCTAATTCGGGTATCAATCCACGTTACCCAAAATTATTACGAGTAAATCGGGTTTCAGACCACCGTACTCGAACTACCCGAAAAATCCGAAGTGCAGCTTGGCCCAATATCACTCATTCCATCCCAACGGCCCAGCTCACCGAGCAGCCCACCAAGCCCCTTCCCAATGCCTCTGTTTCCCTAGCACACGCCAGAGGCCAGCCAGCGCCCCCCCCCAAAAAACCAACACCCGTGAGGGCGACGAGCCGCCACCGCTCAAGCACCCATCGTGCCACCTGTCACCGCCCAGGCGCGGAGCTGCCCACACTACTACAGAATAGGTCTTTGTTCCAGGCCATTTGTCCCGGCAGCCTTTGGGCCCGGGACAATAGGTGGCTTTTGTCCCGGGTCCAACGGCTAGCCGGGCCAGCAGGGGGGACATGGGCCTTTTGTCCCGGTTGGAGACACCAACCGGGACAAAATGGGGGCCTTTTGTCCCGGTTGGTGGTTCCAACCGGGACAAAAGGCCCGCGTAGCCTCTTGTCCCGGTTGGAAACACCAACCGGGACAAAAGGCCTTGGGCCCCTTATCCCCTTCCCTCTCCCCCCGCCCGAGCCATTCAGCTCACTTGTTTTCTTGCTGTTCTTGGCTCGGGATAGAGGAGTTCTTGCTCATTTCTTCACCACATTTGTGAAGATCTTTGATTCCACGTCCATCCATCGGCGCTAAAGGTTTGGGGCTTGTTTTTCTCTTCTTCCTTGGCTTGTATAGCTCATTTCATGCTTTAGAAATAGAGAAAATGTGTTGCTAGCTCATTTCTTAGACATTTAGCTAGCTAGATTGCATATGTAGGTGTGATTTTCTTTTAGATTTAGATGAGTATGTGGATTGTAGAAATTTTTTGAATGAGTGTAGACACTTCATGTGATGTACTTGTATATATGACCATATTGTGGATAGTTGATTTTTTTATTCATGAATGAATTAATGAAATGAGTATATTATAGAATTTTTTGTATTATGAATGGATTATTTTGACACTCTAGTGATGTATTTAATCAGGCTCACATTGAAACCATCTAGAAGCTAAAAAAATCTTTATTTTGAAACAAGTATACATCGTTAATCTCCATCCAACGGTGATGGCACTACCTTTCAGGGATACACGATGCGCTATAAGGACGTCGCAAATCGGTTGGTCGCATCACCAGCACTTCCGATTGATAAGAAGACAGCATTTGACGCAGTCAGTATGGCTGTTGTTGTACTGAGAGCATATCAACAAGCATGCTGCCTGTGCGAAGTGTTGTGCCTATTAATCGTAAATGTTGGTGCTGCGACTGGCCGATTGGTGACATCCTTGTACCGCACCGTGTCCCCCCGAAAGGCTGTGTCATCACCGCAGGGTTGAGGTTACTGACATATACATTTTCAGAAATAAAGGTTTATTTTTCTTCTAGAGGGTTTCTGGATATTGAAAAGAGTGTACTCCTGGAACTGAAGGGTGTCAAAGTAATTAGAAGTTATAGAGAATTCTTTCAATTAATTAGAGATTTCTTGAGGATTAATGATACATTTCGTCTTTTTTATATGATTTCATTGTTATTTACAAGAGTTATTAATCTGATCATTGTAATTGTAATAGTAAATAATTTGGAAAAAGAATATAGAGAATGCTTTTCATAGGGCAGCGCAAGAATCCGTTAGAGCATTCTGCGTTCCAACGCAAGGACGGTTGAAAACCTATGTGTTGTTGACCGAATTTTTAAATTTCATGTATAGTACTCCTTTGTTAAGTTCTGTAATGGATTAAGTACTCCTTTTAATTAATCAAGATGTATGATGGATATTGCATATCTTTTAATTATTCATGTTATGTTACATTTAGTTTAATTTAGGTTTGATATATTTTATTTATTCGATACGTGTAAAGAATTCAAATCGATTTATTTAAAATGCAGATGGACCGGCAATGGATGTACAATGCTGACTGATGATGTACAATGCTGACCGACGTTCGAAAGAATTCATTGATGGCCTGCATTATTTTTTGTCTGTGGCTGAGGCAAACAAGCAGAATGGTTTTATGTGCTGCCCGTGTGTTCATTGCAACAATAACAAGGATTACTCATCTTCAAGAATCCTACGCAGCCACATTTTCGCAAATGGTTTCATGAAGAAGTATGTTTGTTGGATGAAGCACGGAGAACAGGGGGTTACCATGGAAGACAATGAAGAAGAAGATTTTGACGACCACTTTCCCGGGAATGCTGGAATCGGTGCATTCGATGACGATATTCCCATGGAAGAGCCCGAAGTAGATGTAGCAGAAAATGATCCCAGCGACGATCTGGGGCAGGCATTGCACAATGTGCAGGCAGACTGTGAGAGTGAAATGGAGAGGTTGAAGTTCCAGAAGTTGTTAGAGGACCACCATAAGTTGTTGTACCCAGATTGTCAAAATGGATTTAAGAAATTTGGCACCACCTTGGAGTTGCTGCAATGGAAGGCGACAAATGGTGTATCCGACAAGGGATTTGGTGAATTACTCAAACTTGTTAAAAAAATGCTTCCTAAGGACAATGAATTGGCTGCCACAACGTATGAAGCCAAACAACTTATTTGCCCTTTGGAACTGGAAGTGCAAAAGATACATGCATGCCCCAACGACTGCATCCTCTACCGAGGCGAGTACGAGAATTTGGATGCATGTCCCGTATGCAGTGCATTGCGTTACAAGATTAGAAAAGATGATACTGGAGATGTCGAGGGGGAGCCTCCCCGGAAGAGAGTTCCTGCGAAGGTCATGTGGTATTCGCCTATAATACCACGTTTGAAGCGTATGTTTAGAAATAAAGATAATGCTAAGTTGATGCGATGGCACAAAGAGGAACGCAAGAAAGACTCGATGTTGAGACACCCCGCTGATGGGTCGCAGTGGAGAAAAATAGATAGAACGTACCCTAAATTTGATTTGGATGCGAGAAACATAAGGTTCGGTTTGAGTACGGATGGCATGAATCCTTTTGGTGAGATGAGCAGTGGTCATAGCACTTGGCCTGTGACTCTTTGTCTGCACAATCTTCCACCATGGCTCTGCATGAAACGAAAGTTCATCATGATGCCAGTGCTTATCCCGGGTCCAAAGCAGCCCGGAAATGACATTGATGTGTACCTAAGACCATTGGTCGAAGAACTCTTATTGCTCTGGGGCGATGAAGGTGTACGGATGTGGGATGAATACAAACAGGAAAACTTCAACCTACGAGCATTGCTGTTCGTAACGATCAATGACTGGCCTGCTCTTAGTAACTTGTCAGGACATTCGAACAAGGGATACAAAGCATGCACACACTGTTTAGATGATACCGATAATATATGGTTGACTCATTGTAAGAAGGTTGTATACATGGGTCATCGTCGGTTTCTTCCCATTAGGCATGCGGTACGAAAGAAGGGCAAACATTTCAAAGGCCAAGCGGAACACCGAACAAAACCGATGCACCGTAGTGGTAAAGACGTCTTCAACATGGTAAAAGATCTAAAAGTTATTTTTGGAAAGGGATCTGGTAGCCAACCTGTTCCGAACGAAAACGGAATGGCGCCCATGTGGAAGAAGAAATCTATATTTTGGGAGCTATCATATTGGGAAGTCTTAGATGTTCGTCATGCAATTGATGTGATGCACCTCACAAAGAATTTTTGCGTCAACCTGATAGCATTCTTGGGAGTGTACGGAAAGACAAAAGATACAGTAGAAGCACATCAAGAATTGCAACGTATGGAAGAACGAGATGCCTTACATCCACAACAGCGAGATAATGGACGACAATACTTAAGTCCTGCCAGCTATACTCTTAGCAAGGAAGAGAAAGAAACCATGTTTGACTGCTTGAGCAGTATAAAGGTTCCATCTGGATACTCATCCAATATAAAAGGAATCTTAAATTTGGCAGAGAAGAAATTTACAAATCTCAAGTCCCATGACTGCCATGTGCTTATGACCGAACTTCTTCCGGTTGTGCTGCGGGGGATTCTGCCTGATAACGTCCGGTTAACCATCGTGAAGATATGTGCCTTCCTCAACGCAGTTTCTCAGAAGATAATTGACCCGGAGAATTTGATAAAGCTGCAAAACGATGTGGTGCAATGTCTTGTTGGCTTTGAGCTGATATTTCCACCATCTTTCTTCAACATCATGACACATCTTCTAGTGCACCTTGTCAAAGAGATTGATATTCTCGAACCAGTATTTCTACACAACAAGTTCCCATTCGAAAGGTTCATGGGGGTACTCAAGAAATGTGTTCGTAATAGAGCTCGTCCAGAAGGAAGCATCGCCAGTGCCTACGGAACTGAGGAGGTCATTGACTTTTGTGTTGACTTTATTGATGACCTTAAACCGATTGGAGTCCCTGAATCGCGATATGAGGGGAGACTAACTAGAAAGGGTACATTAGGAAAGAAATCTTATGTCTGCACAGATGATTTCTCATTCAAGAAAGCGCATTATACGGTTCTTCAACAATCATCCTTGGTTGACCCATATATCGAGGAACACAAGAAAATTCTGCTCTCCAATTTCCCGGAAAAGTCTAAGGCATGGATTACACGTGAGCACATGAACACTTTCTGCAGCTGGTTGCGGAAGCATCTAATGCATAACATGGATATAAGTGAACAACTGTTCTTATTGGCTAGGGGACCATCTTAGAATATCTTAACATACCAAGGGTACGAGATAAATGGAAACACATTTTATATGATAGCCCAAGATAAAAAGAGTACCAACCAAAACAGCGGTGTTCGTATGGATGACACGGACAATAATGGAAAAAAAGACACATATTACGGCTACATTGAAGAGATATGGGAGCTGGATTACGGTCCCAATTTCAAGGTGCCTCTATTTCGTTGCCAATGGGTTAAGCTATCTGGAGGAGGGGTAACAAAAGATGAGTATGGGATGACAATAGTTGATCTCAACAATCTTGGGTATAGAGACGAGCCATTTGTCCTAGCCGAGGATGTCGCTCAGGTTTTCTACATTAAGGACATGTCCAGCAAGCCAAAGAAGGGGATAAACAAGCAAAAAGATGAGCCTAAGCGACACATAGTTCTATCAGGAAAGAGAAACATCGTTGGAGTGGAGGACAAGATAGACTTTTCAGAAGAATATAATAATTTTGTTGCCATTCCACCTTTCGAAGTAAATGCTGATCCATGCATCCTGCTAGCCAATGATGATGCTCCATACTTGTGCTGTGATCATAATCAAGGGACATTTGTGAAGAGAAAGTCTGTTACCGCTAATCCTTCATGTACTTGAATCATTTTATATTATTGTATAAAAATATAATCGCAATTCGAATACTTTTATTATATATGTACTGTACAATTATACTTTATGTGTTATATATATTATTTTATATATTTTTCACTTAATTACTAGACTCAATTATAATTTTCATTCAATAATGGATTACTCAACTAATTTTATTTATTTCATGAAGAGCCTACTCGTGGTTATGGACTCATTGAGGAGACCTCCAGAACAATACGAAAATCTTCTTAACATGATGAAAAAGTAATTCTACCACTACTCCGTCGGTGACCGATAATTTGAGTCACTTTGTTACTTGACTATAATTGTTCTAATCATGCACAGGGTTTGGAAAGAATTCGCTAAAAATCATCCAGGCAAATTTGACAAGGAATTGAAGATCAAGACAGATTTTCCGGTACGCACTTGGATGATTCGTTGCACGATTCATTAGTTTTATTATATATTCATGTAAATACCTGATAATTTCTTCTCTCTAAAAGTGTATGAGGCAGAAACCAGGCACTGTATTGTGCGCATACTATGTATGCGAGAACATCCATGGTCTGGTAGGTCCTCCAAAGGGCTGGACAGATTGGGAGGAGGAAGTAAGTAAAAAACTTGTTAATATTTGAACTCGTATTTTAATTAGTCGAAATTAATTATCCCCTTTTTCCATAGGTCGGGGAGATGCGCGATAAACTCATACCGGAGGAAAAGATTATGGTGATTCAAGAACAATTCTCCGGATTTATTATTGAGCAAGTCCTCGATCCAAAAGTCGAATTCTACTATGATGGAATATCTAATATTGACAATCACAGCAAATATGACAATATACGCGTATATATGTAATTAAGAACGAATATAACTATGTAAATATATATGTGTGTCTATGTATTAAATTTCTATTTATGAGTATGTATGTATGTATGAAATTTCCAAAAGGCGAATTCTACTATGTAATTAAGAATGAATATACCTATGCAAATATGATGGAGTATGTATGTATTATATATATAAGCACTCCAATAATATATATGTGTATATATATATATATTTATATAATATTGGTCCTAGACATTTTCATATGTAAAGGAATTCACATGTATAGATATGTGTATACATATATATATATAAGTGAATTAATTTATATATGAAAACTATCTAGGACAAATATTATATAAGTAACTATATATATATGTATATATTAGTGGAGACCATACGCACTGAATTCCAATACATAAGTTTAATTGAAATGCAAAAGTATAATTGAAATAGAAAAAGAATTGAGAAAAGAAAAACATGAAAAAAAAGAGACTTTTTGTCCTGGTTGGTAACACCAACCGGGACAAAAGGGTGCGCCAGCCACGTGGGCGCTGGCTGTACCTTTTGTCCCGGTTGGTGTTACCAACCGGGGCAAAAGGTCCTCTTTTGTTCCGGTTGCCAGACCCGGGACAAAAGGGCACCCCCTTTTGTCCCGGACTGGCGTTCCCGGTTGGGAAACCGGGACAACAGCGGTTTCCCAACAGGGACAAATCAACGTTTTTGTAGTAGTGCCACTATTCGCGCAGAACTAGGGCCAACACACCAAAACGCTAGAATGCACAGCGAGCGACGGCACGATGCAGCGCTAATACTCATACCGATCAGACCGGTCGAGTATACCGATCAGATCGGTTGTCGCCGGGCAGGCCGACGGTGAAACCAACGAACGTCGCTCGGGAAGGACCCGACAGGACAAGCGCATGCAGGTTGCTCTAGGGTCGGCAGGCCACTTAGAACGCCCTCAATCGACGTAGTGACGAAGGAGGAATAGCAAATAGTAAATTGGAAAAGCTAGGGAAAAAAAATAAAAAGATAATTTTTTTTGTATTTAATCGATTGGATGTCTCAATCGGCCATGAACCTTTATATTTATAGGTTGGGTGGACTTATCCCACAAGAAATCATATTACAAGATCTAAATCTATGAAAATCCTTAATTGTACTTGGACTCTGCTTGGAGACCGGTCAGACCGGTCGACCCAACCGGTCAGATCGGTCGGCTGCTGCCAGACCGACTACTGCGTCTGACCGGTCAGACCGTTAGGGCGCACCAGTCAGACCGGTCGGTACTGTCTAATGCCAATTTTAGTCGTCAACATATGCCCCCCTGTTCTTTGGTAAAGCTTGTGTGCCAAAGAACACTCTTCTGGACCAAAATTGGCTAAGGACGATGAATACACCGGCCATTTTTTGTGCTAAGGGCGATAACAATTTATCGGTCGTATCTTGCTTCTTCTTCAAGCTGATGACAAAACAACTTGCTTAGGTCTTCATACCTACTTCATGGTCGCCAACCTTGCTGGTACAACCTCCACTTGTTGTTCCATGGACTCCTTGCGCATCTGTTGCAACTTCTCTTTTGAGTATGAGACAAGCCTGAGGGACACCACCTCGGCTGTAAATATTTTGAATCTTATTTTATGCCCTTCTTACACTCTTTGCTGCAATCAATGTCCTTTTTGACCAGATTATCTCTAATCGGCCTCTATGAAGCATAACTTGGATACATAGGAGGATAATGAATATAATACGACTGCATGTGCATCCTACTATAATCCAAAGGCATATAACAAGGATACCAGTAGTACCATGGAGCAATCGGTTCATTAAATGAATTTCCTTGGCTCGAACTCGATTGCTCTTGAGACTTCGATGATGGCTTTGTATCCTTAACTTTATCTGGCCGTCCCCTCAGCTTCTAGACGACTCCATTCTTCTCATATTTGGCCAAGAGTTGTTTAAAACACGGCCTTTCTTTTTCTTTTTTATTTCTGGAAATTTTTTCAGAATTCCCACAGTGACCGATCAGACCGGTTTCCAGACTGGTCAGACCGGTCTGAGCAGACCTGGCGCCTTTGTTCTTTTCTTGCCCCCCGAGCGTTGAATTCTTCAATGAATTTTCAGGGACTTTTTTTGCTGGAGTTTCCTGGTGAGATTTTGAAAGCTCAGATCTCCCTTCACCAACAATTATATTTTTCTCTTTTGCCGATTCGGCTTGATTTGGCCGAATTAACACTTTGTGATTATTCAATTCCAGCATGTGTGTATGTGCAGGAAAAGGATTCTGATCCAACTTTATTTGTGGAACAATTATTCGACCTTTATTAATGGCCGATTGAATTTGTCTCCGAAGCACATTACAATCATTAATGGCATAAGAGAAAGTATTATGAAATTTGCAATAAGCTCGCCGCTTTAGTTCTTCAAGTGGCGGTATGACATGCGACATCTTGATATATCCATTCTTATATAATTTATCAAATATTCTCTCACATTTAGATACATCAAAAGTAAATTTTTCTTGCCGATTTTTGTGAATCGGCTTGAGAGAACCACAAACACAAGGTTTATCATTAGAATGCCAAACAAATTCAGCAGCATAAATATCTTTACCTTCATCGTCCGAACAATTAGAATCACACTCAAGCATATAAACAGGACGATTAGGTTTCTCATTAGACTTTTGAGAATCTCTAGCTTCTTTGGCTCGGTTTTCATTAGCCAGAGCTTTTTGTAAGACTTGACTAACATCTAGAAATTCTTGTCCCTCTAGCTTTGCTTTATGAAAATTAAGTAAACTAGTAAAAGCTAGATCAGCTAAATCTCTATGAGAAATTATCAAACTATAGCATCGGATTCTAGTATCTCTAAATCTTCTAATATACTCAGAAACACCTTCATGTATCTTTTGCTTAACCGATGTAAGATGTGACAATTTCAATTCAGTTTCACCAGTAAAGAAATAATCATGAAATTTTTGTTCTAAATCAGCAAAAGTGAAAATTGAATTGGGTGGCAATGAAATAAACCAAGTAAATGCAGCACCCGATAGAAATAAAGGAAATAACCTCAATTTGTAAATGTCATTAGTGCTAGCTTCACCAAATTGTATAATAAATTAACCTATTTACTCCAATATAATTCTACTATCATCACCAGTGAGCTTAACAAATTCAGTAATTTTAAACCCTTGAGGATATGCAACAAAATTATAATTCTCAGGGTATGGTCTTTGATAAAATCGGCATTTTGCTTTTGGTTCTATCCCAAAAGTTTGCCGAAATATCTTAATCACCTCTTCCTTAATACTACCTGATCCAACATTATCGGCATTAGGCAATTAGTGATCGGTGTATTATTAGGTTGAGCAAAGTTCGGCGGTGTAGAATGTCGCAACGAACTTACTGTCCCATATGGCACATTGGCATTAGGTGATGCATTATAATTAATTCGGCTTTGCTGATTAGCCGAATTAGTCACAATAGCATTATTAGTTGGAAATTTGCCACTAGCCGAACTACCCATTGTCTTACCAGTACTAGATGTTGACGTATCATTACCGACAGATTTTATACCAAGATGTATTTTAATTCGGCTAAAGCGATTATCAAACATATCATGCATATTTTGACCAATAAATTCCAACTTATTATTCATATGAGAAGACACAATATTATTTATAGCATTAGCTATTTCGAAATTAAGATAGGCTGTTCGTTCTCATTAAATTTTACCTCAAACTGTGAAGCATCGAAGACGGCATCCGTCGTGACCTTCCCTTGACGGTCGATGGAGAAGTGTGAGATGTATTGTTGCATGGCTTCCTCTTCCAGCCTCTCGATTTCCTTCTCTTTCTCTTCTCTGTTCTTCTTTTGGATGTCATCAAGAACCTTCTGATGCTCGGCCGGAAGTTGCCGAACAGTCGGCCTTTGAATATTGGCAGCATCAATATCACCAGGTTTAGGAATACCGACCATGGCAGCCGATTTATTCTTTCTGATCCCCAGCAGAGTTGCCAAAAAGTATGTTGGTGCAGAACTAGAACCAACACACCAAAGCGCTAGAACGCGCAGCGAGCGACGGCACGATGCAGCACCGATGCTCAGACCGGTTGTCGCCGGGCAGGCCGGCGGTGAAACCAACGAACATCGTCTGGGAAGGACTCGTCGGGGCAGGCGCACACAGAGTTGCTCTTGGGTCGGCAGGCCACCTAGAACGCCCTCAATCGACGTAGAGACGAAGGAGGAACAACAAATAGTAGATTGGAAAAGTTAGGGCAAAAAAAGTAAAAAGATAAATTTTTTTGTATTTGATCGATTGGATGTCTCAATCGACCGTGACCATTTATATTTATATTTATAGGGTGTGTAGATTTATCCCGCAAAAAATTCTATTACAAAATCTAAATATATGAAAATTCTTAATTGTACTCGGACTCTGCTTAGAAACCGATCAGACAGATCGACCCTATCGGTCAGACCGATCGGCTGCTGACAGACTGACTACAACGTCTCACCGATCGGACCGGTCGGTACTGTGTAATGCCAATTTTGATGTCAACACCCACCGGCCACCGCGGTTGACGGTACTGCTTGGGTCTACGGCGGAGGACGCCGCCCGCGGCCGCGCCCCAGCAGCAGCCGCCATGCCTCCTCTTCCCACCCTCCCCGTGCAGGCTCTTCTTCTACCCCAAGAGGACTGAATCTAGCTGGGCAATCGCTACAGACGCGCACCAGCGCCGCCGCCGCCGCCTCTACGCATCCCCGCAAGGCTGGACCCTCGCCGTCAACTCCACCGGTCGCGGCACCGTCGACCGGCAAACGCAGTACTGCTGGCAATTGGGTATTTCGGGTCGATTATTTTCAGTAAATTTCGGGTTGCAATTTTTAAAATCCGAAAATTTTAAAACTCGATCCGAAATTTTCGAGTAATCCGAACGCCCCGCCATAACTCGAATATGGTGAGGCCGAGGAGGATCCTCGCCCTCACGATGCTCTCCCCCCTCGCGCTCTACACCAGCCGCCTCCCGGCGGCGCTCAACCCCATCCGTAAGCGCGCTCTCCCCCGGCGTGATCTGTTTCGAGATTTGAGGCCGTCTTTTGTTGGCATTGGCGCTCTTACGGATTTGCTGCCTTGTTTTTTTTTCTTTCCAGAAATGCGGGATTTCCCCGGAGAAATCACGAATCATGTGAGTGGGGTTTTCGGGGGTTTTTTTTTTTGGTAGGTGGATTTGGGATTCTATAGGGATTTTGTTTGGGGTTTTGACGGGTTTCTTTTTTGGTTGAATGGTGTGCTAGGGCCGTGGCATCAAGGCAGACAAGCTGAATGCGCTTCCTCTGGTAAATTTTCACTCCCTGTTTTGGGTATTTTTCTTGACCAGGGTGACAAGTTATTATAGATTTTCCTCTGCTTTGGATGCAGGAAACTGTGTTCTCTTTGAAAGAACCTGTCGGCATCGTCTTCTCGGATGAACTGGGCGGGTTGTCGAAAGAATCGACTGAATCTGAGGGGCAAGGTGCGGGTAACTTTTCCGATTGTTTCATTGCATCTTGTGTTTGTAGGTTCCCGGATTCAGAGAGAGTCTTTCGTAGAGATTTGCGTTGTTGTTGTTGTTGTTGTTGTTGACTTTTTGTGTTCTGACTTCTGAGATCGTTGCACACAAACTGTCTGTAGAATCGCCATCGAGAAAGGCAGGGGAGCACAAGAGCCGCGTGCTCTCTGAAGTCACGGCGGCTGCTGATGGCATCGAAGTGCTGGAGCAAGTGACGAGGCGGGAGGCACAGGATGGTGGCTTGGTGAGTACCGACTCAGAAGAGCAGGAGAAAACCACCGGATCACAGCAGCAATCATCTTCAGAGGTTGGTAGTTTTTAAGCTTTCTGTGCATCCTATCAAATTTTAGTTGAGTTGTAACCTGAGGATTAGTTTTCTGAGTTTTGGGACCATGTTTTGTCATTTAGCTTCAGGTTGCAAGCTGGAATTCGAAGATTGCATTATTAGAGTTAATCAGTTAAGATCAAGCTTTGAAATCGGTTGGTAGGCGAAGCCTTTCTGCACTTATTACACCTAACCCCTTGATGGCCAGTACCTTCCTGGTTGGGATAAGAAGTTAAGAACATTCTGGCCGCTGGAGGGTTGTGATATCTTTCATTTTCTTGGGATAACAGGTCAAATCGTAGTGTCAACTGCCAATCTATGAAATGAGGAATATCATGAATAAACTTAACCGATAAAATTCTGATGTAAAGTATTAATTGGCTCACTTGCTTCATCAATTTAATGTCTGCAAAATGCTGCCATGGAGAACCTTAGGGTGAATACATAGCCCTTAGTTGATCTGTGGGTCTTAATGAAGCAAGTTTACATTAATCATTTTACAATGTCAATTACTGCTAGCAGTTGGAGTTGTAGCAGTTTTAGTCATTCTCATACAGTTGTCAGTTATAGGTATTGATTGTGTTGTTCGTCAACAGCTATGGCACGTGTTTGGCTCAGTATGTTGTTCATTTCCTTCAGGATACTGATAAGCACATATATGAAAGTTCTGGAATCTTACTGATTTGGTTTCAGGGCCTGTTTTGTTTCATGCTTACATTTCCTGCCATGTTTTGCCTTGACCTCCAATATCCTTTCCTTCCAATTTGTTAAATCAACTCTTAATATGGGATTTCATTATAGAACGTCATCTTAATGTAATAGATGCAATTTCTGACCAAATGGGGTTCAATACATTTATGTCGTGAAATATTCATCCATGCGCAGAAATCACATACTCCTAATGTTTTTCCCGAACTTGATTCTTCTATTTTACAGAATTTAATTTAATTGTTCTTCATGGATCTTATGTGTTGCAGTTATGTTTGTTACATGGTTTCATCTTTATCACATGACCTCTTACAGGAAATTTTACTGGAGACTATGCCTAAACAGACATCTGACAAGGTAGTTGCGGAGAACTCCCTAACAGCTAGAACAGATGGTAAAACTAAAAGCTTTGTTTTGCCTGATACGCGGATCCGGAATATCAAGGATCAGTTAATCAAGGCAAAAGTCTACCTTGGCCTTGGATCCATTAGAGCAAATTCCCAGTACCTAAAAGACTTAAGGCAGAGGATACGAGAAGTCCAAAAGGTGCTTGGTGATGCATCTAAGGACACTGATCTACCAAAGAAGTAAGTTTCTCATCAGTTCAGTTCAGTCCATTCGCTTCAAATTATAGCTTCAGTTTCATACCGTGCATAGAATCAGTGCATGCAATAATTATGGGACTTTTTCATATACTTGTTCAGTGCAAATGAGAAGGTTAAAGCACTGGAGCAGATGCTAATTAAGGGCAGACAGATGCAGGATGATTGTTCTATTGTTGTCAAAAAGCTTCGAGCTATGCTTCACTCAGCAGAGGAGCAGCTGCATGCACACAAGAAGCAGACTGTTCTTCTGACACAACTTGCAGCTAAAACCCTTCCTAAAGGTCTTCACTGCCTCCCCCTGAGGCTAGCTAACGAATACTTTTCATTGGATCCTGATCGGCAGCAGTTCCCAAACCAAAATAAACTCACCAACCCAAAACTGTATCATTATGCCTTGTTCTCGGATAATATACTAGCAACAGCAGTTGTTGTAAATTCAACAGTGTTAAATGCCAAGGTATGTATGTTGAATACTTCAATATATGAGTTTAAAATTTGAAAGATAGCTTGCATCATTCTTAATGGCAATGTTCAAGAAAACGCTAGGCGCTAGGCAGGCGCTAGCCTACTGACTAGCGCCTAGGAAGATTAAACGTAGATTAAACGTGATTAATCGTTTGTGTGTTTTTTTATTTTTTATTTATTTTTGTGCTGCTGAGAGCAAGATTAGTAGTAAGTACTAAGTAATACAGAGGTAGCACACATAAAGACTAGAAGACTGCAGACCCCGATCCAATTCATCAACCAACAAGGCAAGTATCACTAGCAGACATCCATGCAGTAGCAGTCATACAGAGAATAAACAATCCAGTGAAGGAGAAATTAACGGATTAACATGGGGAGAGATTGTAGGAGCACCTTGATTGGATCTATGTCGAGGAGCAGAGGACGCAGGTGTGCAGCAGGGGCGCATGGCTTTGCCGGCGACAACGCAGGGGACAGACCGAGGAGAACGCCGCCGCCTGCACCAGCACTCGATTTCCCTCCAGGATGTGCTGATTTCTTGAGCAGCTCCCTCGATTCCCCTCCAGGCCGTGCGATTTCTGGAGCAGGGGCGCAGGGCTCCGCTCGCTACCGGCAGGAAGCGGAAGAACAACAACAGGTCATAGCCTCGCGTGTGCGAGGAAAGAAAAGGTTCGTACCTATCTAATCCCTGCCGCCCGCTCTGTTTTGGCGCAGTCCGCCCGCAGCCCGCCCTTTTTTCCTGCTCGCACTTTCCGCGCGCGCGCGGCCGCCGCCCGACCCTCCCGCCCAGCGACGCCTAGCGTCGTTTTTTCACGCGTCCGCGCCGCCTACGCTCCGCCTAGTGCGTAGACGCAGCGTCTAGGCATGCCCAACGCTTAATTGGGCGCCTAGGCCCTAAACGAGACGTTAGGCCGCCGTCTAGCGTTTAATCTCGATTAAACGATGTTTAATCACGTTTTTTTGAACCTTGCTTAATGGAATTATTTGTTTGCAGCATCCTTCCGATCATGTCTTCCACATAGTAACTGACAGACTGAATTATGCTCCAATGAGAATGTGGTTCCTTTCTAATCCTCCTGGAAAGGCAACAATTGAAGTACAGAACACTGGGGAGTTTACATGGCTAAATGACAGCTACAGTCCAGTGCTCAAACAACTTGGGTCTCAGTCCATGATTGATTACTACTTTGGAACAAATCGTGCAAACCCAGATTCAAATTTGAAATACCGAAATTCAAAATATTTGTCAATCCTTAATCATTTGCGATTTTACTTACCTGAGATTTATCCAAAGCTTGACAAGATGGTCTTTCTTGATGATGATATAGTAGTAAAGAAGGATCTGACTGGCCTCTGGTCAATCAATATGAAGGGGAAGGTAAATGGTGCTGTTGAGACTTGTGGAGAGAGCTTCCATCGCTTCGATCGTTACCTGAATTTCTCAAATCCTGGTATTGCCAAGAATTTTGACCCCCATGCTTGTGGTTGGGCTTTTGGAATGAATGTGTTTGATCTGGCTGAATGGAAGAGGCAGAACATAACCCAAATCTATCACTCATGGCAGAAGCTTGTAAGATGCTCACAACCTTCGTTTCACACTGGTTTATTTATCAAAGTTTATTTTTGATGTTTTAAACATATGTATGAAAATTAAATCTACTTCTGTTGCATGTGTGTAGTAGGGTTGTCTGTACTGAAGCTCAGTAGCGAGTAGGACTTTGAAGCTATACCTAAAAAGGATGTACTGGAAACGCCAACAACTCTTTGAACTAAATCATCTGCAAAGTATTATTTATACTGTGGCCCTAGGAAAGGAATTTATTCAACATTGCGTATTTTTATTTAACTTCCATATTCAGTTTTCAGCTTACATTATGCAAAATTATAATTAACAAAACATCTTAGCTTGCATATTCTGTAGAAAAATACATATACACAAACATAGAAAATTTGTTTCATAACTTTTAATAATTCAAGTGCCTTTGAATTCAGTCTGTTTTGTTCACTTTGTCATGTGTACCGACTATGATTGCTACTGAATAATTTAACCTGATCAAATACATGTTACATCATATTTAACTGCAGAATCAAGACAGATCGCTTTGGAAATTTGGCACTCTCCCTCCAGGTTTGATCACATTCTGGAACAAGACATTCCCCCTCAGCCGGTCGTGGCATGTTCTTGGTCTAGGTTACAACCCCCATGTAAACAGCAGAGACATTGAACGTGCTGCAGTCATACATTACAATGGCAACATGAAGCCCTGGCTAGAGATTGGCCTGCCCAAGTTCCGAAGCTACTGGTCAAAGTATCTAGATTATGACCAACCTTTCCTGCGGGAATGCAACATCAATCCATAAAGGAAGATTGCACTTTCAATCCCATCTGACATAACCAATAGTTTTTTTTTGCTGATATGCTCTGTAGTGATGGCAACACCACCGACTTTTCTATTAACATAGCCCTACACCAGGGGTCAGCATTGAGCCCTTATTTATTTGCTTTAGTGATGGATGAGGTCACAAGGGATATACAAGGTGAGATTCCTTGGTGTATGCTCTTTGCTGATGATGTGGTGCTAGTTGACGAGAGTAGGATAGGGGTTAATAGGAAGTTAGAGCTGTGGAGACGCACGTTAGAGTCGAAAGGGTTCAGACTTAGTAGGACCAAGACCGAGTACATGATGTGCGATTTCAGCGCGACTAGGCATTAGGGGGGAGACGTTAGTCTAGATGGGCAAGTGGTGGTCCAGAATGATACTTTTCGGTATTTAGGATCGGTGCTACAAAAGAATGACGACATTGATGAAGATGTTAGGCATAGAATTTCAGCTGGCTGGTTGAAATGGCGGCAAGCTTCTGGCATCCTTTGTGATAAGAGGGTGCCACAAAAGCTAAAAGACAAATTCTATAGGACAACAATTCATCCGGCGATGTTATACGGTGCTGAATGTTGGCCTACAAAAAGGCGACATGTGTAGCAACTGAGTGTAGCAGAGATGCGGATGTTGCGGTGGTTTTGCGGGCACACAAGGAGGGATAGAGTCCGGAACGAAGTTATTCAGGATAGGGTCGGGGTGGCACCAATTGAGGAGAAACTTACTCAGCATCGGCTGAGATGGTTTGGACATGTCCAACGAAGGGCTCCTGAGGCGCCGGTGCGTAATGGGGTTCTTGAGCGGGTCGATAATGTAAAGAAGGGTAGAGGTAGACCTAAACTGGCGTGGGATGAGTTGGTTAAGAGAGACCTTAAGGATTGGAATATCTCTAAAGAGATAGCTTTGGATAGGAGCACTTGGAGACTAGCTATCAATGTGCCTGAACCTTGAACTTTTTTTCTTTCGGGTTTCATCTCTAGCCTACTCTAACTTGCTTGGGAAAAAAGGCTATGTTGTTGTTTGTTTGTTTGTTGTTGCTGATATGCTATGTAGTCTACATAGCCTAGTATTCATTTAATTCGCGTTTTAGATTCTGGTTGCTAATCAGATTGCTTCTTGTTAACCCCTCTGCATAATTGCAGATATAGTTGTAATGCTTGAAAGTACATGATTTAGAGCAAGAAACAAAAATGTAGTGGAACACCCTCGCCATTCTGTACTGAATAGTTCACTGCAGCTTTGGTCACCAGAAAGTTGAACTCAGTTCAAATGACAAATTGTATTCAACTGGATGTCATATTGCACTCATCAGGTTGCCCCTCCTGTGGTCTGTTTTTGGTGGAAATGTGGAATGCTAGCTAAACATCAAAGTTATACTGTCATTGTCCCATTGATCGTTTCATCAACATTGTTCTCCGAAAGATCTTTTACTGGACATCATGACATGTTTCCAATAGATTAGCACCCAATATACTGCATGCTTTACGCTTTTGTGCAGTGGTCAACCATCGTTGCTTATAGTTCAGACATGCCATGTTCTTCACGGCACAACAGTTTGTCTGCTCATATCACGAACAATTTACTGCAAAGTGTGGCCAACCAATTTCCCAATGTCTCGTGCCATCATAGGAGGCGATGAAACCTGTACTACCAAGCTTTATGCAAAAAACGCATGCCATGGCAATATATTTTTCAAAAAGGTTGCCAATCTCCCCTTGAACAGTAATGATAAAAGAATTCACTTCAAGGGATATTGTCGGTACCCTGCAACTGGGGTACCCACTCCTACTGTGCCAAGACTCGCGTAGTTATCCGTAACTATGCCCTAAGGAGCTGAGCAGCCAGACCCCTGGGGTCCGACTCCATCTCACCGGACCAACGGTCCCGGACCCGCTTCCCGCTCGGGGACGGGTCCGGTGTCACTATGTGTCCTAGAGGTGGTAATGCTCAGCACATGTGACCGCGGATCCGGACCCCCGCAGGTGAGTCCGGGACCTCCACGTGCCATCCGGACTCCCGCAGATGGGTCCGGGACCTCCACGTGCCTATCCGAATCCCCATGAGCTCTCGGCTCAGCTAGCTGCTCGGGAGGGGTCCGGAGCCGCCACGTATCACGCAGACGCGGGCGCAGGCGCAAGCTTTCCGCTGGAAGCTCCCTTACCAACCCCCATTAAGTGCGAGTGGTTGAGGCGGGCTCTGCTGCCTCTGGGCACGGGGCAGCTTTTGTCAGTCCACACAGTGGATCGCCAGTTGCCGAGGCGGCTTGTCAGTTACCAAGGCAAGCATTAAAGACTCAGCGCCGCGCGCATGGGCGATGAGTCATGATGACCAGCTACTGACTGGAGCAACAGTGCACACTGCTACAATGGACTGAGTCAGTAGTTCGGCGCTTCATCATGACCTCGACGCGCGGCTGCAGATGCTAGACTCTACTCTGACAGGACAGCTCAAGACCATCCCTGGTCAGAAGCTACGCATGGAAGCCGACGACAAGATCTCCGGATCTGAGGCATTGAAGGCCAAAGTGTAGTTTATTGTCGTGGTGTGGCAAACCACAGCCGGGTGGCGGAATGCACCCGCCTAAGCCCAGAGGGTGAGAACTCGGGGGTTAGCTAGCGACTAGTTCGATCTTGCTCAAGAACACGATGAACACAGCCGGGTTAGAGTGGTTCGGGCCGCCGGAGCGTAATACCCTACGTCCACTGTGTGTTGTATTGCTCAAGACTGAAGGGTTGGAGCTGAGTCCAGCATGTGACTGCGTGTAGTCTAGCGTGCCCCCTGTGCACAGCGAGCGCCTCCCTTTTATATCTCAAGGGAGGTGCATACATGGCCGTTGGGTCCCCGACAGATGGGCCCATCGATGTAGTACAAAATATCGTACTGCTCATACATTATGGCGTCGCAGGCGAAGGTGATCTCTCTCCTGGATTTCCTTGCCTACTCCTAGAATCACCTGTTGGCGTGTCCAGGTGCTGTCTTGTCGGGACGGCGCCAGGCGTAGCAAGCGGCGTCGCCTGTCACATAGCTGAATGGGCTGCGTAGCTTGCGGCATAGGAGGCATGATGAAATAGAGTCGTGCCGTCGTATCTAATAAATGTGGCAGACGGCTCTGCATGGGTGCGACGCAGGCGGCTGCACTGTGTACCTCAGTAAATCGTGGTCTACAGTGAGGTCTGACAAGGTCTGCCCTGCGAGCCGCGGCGGCAGAGCACGCCTAAACCCCCCACATTGAATACAGTAGGTGGGCGAATCTTCCAGCAGAAGACTTGCGCCTATGCCCACGGAACACGTGGTGGCTCCGGACCCCCCCGGTAGTATGTTAGGTCTACGCGCGTGGGAGGTCCGGACGGGCGTGAGGAGGTTCCGGACCCCTATAAGAGGTCCGGGATCTCGGTGGCTGGCTCGGAGCTTCCCTTCCTCGGGGACACGTGGCGTCTCCGGACCCGTCCCAGAACGGGGAGCGGATCCGGGGCCGTCGGCCCGGTGAGGTAAGAGCCTGTCCTGTGGGGCTCGGTTGCTCCGCTCTTTACCGCGTAGTTACGAATGACTACGCGGGTCCTGCCTTGCTGCAGTAGAAGTGGGTATCCCTGCTACAGGGTACCGACAGTGGCCCCCGGGCGCACCTCAGGGGAGGTTCGAACCCGCAGGTGGGGCCACTACTGCGATTTGGCCCTGCATAGCTTAAACCTTCTCTCTGCAAGGGTCTTGACCGGTCTTGACCATCCATCGGGTTGGTTGCTACCTCATCACATCACTACGGCTTACTGACTTGTGGCCCCCACGCACTGTGGTTCACCTAGTCACGCGTGCGATGCTCGGCATTATTGCGGCTGGAGTAAACGGGATATTTACCACTAGCGCAGTTCCCGAAAAGCCCGGTCACGCCAGCGCTTAACGCGCGCATGTCAGCTCAACTTTTGCATTGCTTCACGCGCGGACGACGGTTCAGATCCCGCCCTTTCACACCTTTGTGGTTACCCGCCCTCCCTGACAGGTGGGCCTGGGCCCCCTTGTCAAGGATTGGGCGGTTAACTCCAGGCGTGTGCATCGCTTGGGTTGCAGCGATGGTTCCGGGGTGCGCCGGTTGGGTCAGGCTTTATAAAAGGACGAACCGCATACCGCGGTCACCTTTCCGCATTCGCCTTCTTCCTTCCAACCTTTGCACCCCTTGCCTTTTGCTCTTTCGCGTAGATTGCTCCACACTACCACAGCGAAATAGCATCCCTTGTTCATCCCCGCCATTTCCACACCGAGGAAGAGCTGAGCTCGAGGAGAGGTCCCGCGAGGTGGAAGCGGCCAAGGCAGCTCTGGACACCCGGGTGCACAAGGCGGTCCAGGAGGCGGTCCGAAAGCTCCAGGAGGACCAGCGCGCGGGGGCCCAGCGAATCGCTGACTGGGCGACCGAAGCGAGCTTAGCACTGGTGCCACTTGGATTGAGCCCAATCCAAGTGGCGGAGCCGCCAGCTTCGATTGCTGATGCCCTCCCAGTGTTAAACTCCACTTCGGATAGGCTCCGGCGTCTGGAGCCGGTCCTTACTGGTCAGCTTGAGACCGAGGGCCGCGAGCTGATCCGGATGGTGGCGGAGCACATCCTGACCTGCCTCCGGAGCCACGACCCGGCCATCTCGCTAGTCCCCGTGCTTTACGGTCCTGTGGTGGAGACGGAGGCCGCCGCTCGGGACAGCGTGCGGGAGGTCATCGATTTCGTCGCCGCCTACTTCAAGCGGGAGCCTGTAGACCCTTGAGCTGGGCATTGTACCTTTGCTTTGTTTTGCGTTATGTAACAAATATTGTACTAGTTGAAATTTAATTATAAGGAAAATTCAACTTAGCTATTTGTTAGTTGCTGGTTTGCGGTATGCAGTACCCCAGCGCCCTGGCCCCCTGGCGGATAGGTGCAGTTGTTTGGACCTATCTGCCACCCGAGCCGTAGAAGACACTCCGGTCCCCCGTATGAGGTTGGGCAAGCGTCCTTGGGCATAGGTGTAGCATAGATTGCAAGCCGAGCGAGCATCTTATTCCCTGTGTAGCAGAAATAACTACAGAGAGGATAATCAATCCCGCTTATATGGTAGTAATGATACTGCAGCTTAGCTGTTTGACGCATGCAGAATCGATCCGTGATGTCTGGGTCAAAACGAATGCTCCGGGCCCCCTGGGAGATAGACTCAGTTGTTTTTGAGTATGTCTACCACCGAGACTGGACCTCGTTCTGCATGAAACCTTTAGAGCAGTTGACGGGACCCCCTGGCAGGTAGGCTCATTGGTTTGAGGATAACTACCACCAGTGAAGGCTTAACCTGTATACCACTTCAAAGTTACAGCTTAGTAGTAGTCCCGCGGGACCTATTCTGGACTGGCCCCCAGGCTAGTACGAGGTCTGGAGCTCCAGATGCCCAGGTCCAGGTAGTTCAGTGCTTGTTACGGAGTGGTGGAGTGTGTAGGCTTAGGGTGCGGAACCAGACTAAGGCGCTACACAGGGCTCCGGACCACTCCAGGAAACAACACGACTTTTCCGGACCTAGCTCCGAGGCCCCAGACCCCTCCTAGCAGTGGGTGATGTCATTCTGTCGTACTTGATCCTTTGAGATATGGAGCTGGACATGCCGTGTAGGACTTAGGAAGCCAACTCTTGAGCTAAAACGAGGTCCGGGCCCCTAATTACCCGGCTCCAGGTACTGGAACACTCGTTACAGGGTGGAGTGTGTAGGCTTTGGGTACGGAACCGGCTAAGCGGCTACACAGGACTCCGGACCACCCCAGGAAACAAGCACCCTCTCTCCAGAGCAGGTCCCTAGGGGTCCGGACCTCTCTCCCAGCAGCAAGAGGGTCCGGGTATGTACGGAAGTCCAGCAACTCAATACAGATCGTTGTTGTAGCGACAAGAGTAGAAGTCCGCGCAGGGGTTAGAAAAGTAAAATCTTGAGAATCAAAATACAAAATAAAATTTTGACACAAAGACAGAACCGGGGTAAATCCTTCCTTTGCAATCTGATATACATGGCTTGCACGATGGATGCCAGAGGCCGGGTTTATGAGGGCGGACCTCTACCGCTCTGGACCGCACGTTAATGCTAGTCATTGGTGTGA
This sequence comes from Panicum virgatum, assembly GCF_016808335.1. NCBI lineage: Eukaryota > Viridiplantae > Streptophyta > Magnoliopsida > Poales > Poaceae > Panicum > Panicum virgatum. The sequence goes on along the minus strand of NC_053141.1, from coordinate 28,811,663 downwards.
TGGATGCCAGAGGTCGGGTTTATGGGGGCGGACCCCACCGCTCTGGGCGGCACGCTGACTCTATCTTATTACAAAGGAAAAATTCATTTCCCTGCTCTGCCTAAGTGTAAAACTTACGCAAGTGCTCTATGTTCCATGGGTTGGGCAGCGGCACTCCATCTTCTGTGGCAAGGCGAACGCATCCGGGCCGGCATACCTCTCTAACCTTGAAGGGCCCGTCCCAGCTGGGGGAGAGTTTATGGAGCCCTGCTCGGTTCAGGATCCGTCTCAGGACGAGGTCGCCAGCCCGGAGCTCCCTACTATGCACGAACCGTTGATGATAGCGCCGGAGTGCCTAGTTGTAGCGTGCATTTCGGATTGCTGCTCGCCACCTTCGTTCGTCAACGAAGTCCACATCGTCACGCCACAGCTGTTCCTGCATGGACTCGTCAAAAGCCTGGACCCGTGGTGAGCCCAGGTGAATTTCTGGGGGAAGGCATGCTTCGGCCCCGTAGACCAGGAAGAATGGAGTCTCCCCGGTGGCTCGGTTGGGTGTGGTCCGGTTGCCCCATAGTACGCACGGAAGCTCATCAACCCATTTGGCACCATGCTTCTTCAAGCAGTTGTAGATGCGGGTCTTGAATCCCCTGAGGATCTCTGCATTCGCTCTCTCAACCTGTCCATTGCTGCGGGGATGTGCCCCGGACGCAAAGCATAGCTGGATGCCGATGTCCTCGCAGTACTCTTGGAAGAGTCTGCTTTTGAATTGGTGTTATCGCCATAAATTAACAGGATTAATTTATGGGCCGAGAGCAAGATGGGCTTAAAGCAGAAGATTGAAGAAGGCTTGTAAATCGGCTCCTGCGTGAGCATTTTGGCCACATGTGCCATGTATCTTTAGATTTAGTTTAAGATTAGAGATAGAGTCCGATCAGGACAAGATTAGTTTAGATTGTTTCCCAAGTCTCCGGACTATAAATATGTACCCTATGTTATTCATGAAAGGAGAGAATCATCACATCTCGCAAACAACAATCTCGGCGAATCGCCACCCATAATCCTAGGGTTTCATTCAAGTAAGCGCCATACTGCCCTGATTGCTTCTCGCGATCAGGGCAGCGTTGTTCTTGCTTTTACCTTGGTATTACACGTACTGAAGCATTTTTTATGGCGAGTAGTACTAGTTATCTCAATGTTCGTAGCATGGCTTTTAGTAGATCTGTTGTGCTTTGTTGCTTATCATCTACGAATATCATGTTGTCTTTACGCGATCATGTCATCATCTTATACTAGCTCTCATTGCATAGAGTTAGCTGTGTAAAGGCAACACCCTGCTTCTTTTATGTCTAGTAGATCTAATCTGTTATGGTTTGCTCTTATCTCTAAGAGTTGGCGTAATATCTATTAGATTAGGCCTTGCAAACGGGTTGGATGATCCGGTGGTGTACTAGATGCTTTATCTTAGCCTTAATAGGGATTGTTCCGGGAATCGGCTCTTGCTAGTTCTTAGGCCTCTGTTTTGGGTTATGGTTTAGTTATCTGTTACGTTCATTAGGCCCAGTCACGTGTAGGATGTTCCGGTCTAGCAGTGAAGCTTTTATCATCGTGGATTAGATTAATTAGATTTAATTGAAGCAGCTTTACAGTTATTTGCTTTATTTTATCAATATCCGGATACATGCAGATCCAATCTGACACCGGGACTCGATTGGCTCTTTAAAGCCGATGCAAGAGTCATCTCGGGGAGCCGACCACGGCTCGGACTTATATTTCCACGTGTTTGTGTATGCAGGCAAATCATTGCAAGCACGTTTGCACCTTTCTGATCGGGTATAGGTCAGGTGGCACGCCCTGTGTCTTCACAAGCCGCGGCGTGTGCTGGAATTGTGGGCCGTCGACGAGGGAGCAGTGCCTGCCAGCGCCCCGGCAACCTCTCAGCTCTTCGTGTTGCCTGTCGCTGCTCGCCGGTGGGTTTCGACCGACAACACATTCTGGCACGCCCGGTGGGACATTCATCAACAACAACGCCCGCCGCAGAGATGACAGGAGCTCAGGACCAAGCATCGGTTCTGCCAGTCATCAAACCTGTCACATATGAAGAACTGACTCTAGAACACAAGCAAAAATACGATGAGGCCAAAGCTCAGTTCGAAGCCGATCTCATCGGCTCTTTTGAGAGGACCCGCAACCATGGCATCAGGTGGAAGGGGTTCTCACCAGAAGGCGCTCTCGACAACATTGATCTGTCTGTGCCGTCAGAGGAACGTACCAGGGCCCTACGCCAGGAGATGAACTACATGGTGGCTCACGCGCTCCATCGGCACTCAGAAAGCCTGGTGAACGAGCTTGAGCGCGTGGCACATCGTGTTGTCCAGGAGGTAATCAAGAACCAGTACTCCCCATCGGGACCAACTCTGGGGAGTCACAAGGGGAAGCTGCATTGCAAACCAAGCCGCCAGTGTCCTACTCGCTCGCGGCAGCAATACAACAGAATTCGCCGATCTACGTCATCCACAAGATCGGTGGTGATCCTGGAGAAGGCCAGTTCCTCACCGAGCCACCCAAGGAGATCCCGCACAGCTACACATGCACATACATTCCTGACAGCGTTAGTCCAACACGCTCGGTGCAGTTGGTAAACCCAGGAGCTTCTGGAGCAGACGCGGAGAAACAAGCGTGGTTGGCAAAGTACGCTACCGGGCCGAATGCTGAGCCATCGGCCCCAGGAGTTCTTAGTGTGGAGCAGGTCAGTGCAATACTGAGAGACCAGTTCGGCATCCTGCCCAAGAGAAAAGCAATCGGCTATTCCAAGCCGTATCCAAATGACTACGACTTGATCCCGTTGCCTCCCAAATATCGGCTTCCTGAGTTCACCAAGTTCAGTGGGTCAGAAGGAGCCAGCTCCATAGAGCATTTGAGCCGATACTTAACGCAGCTTGGGATGATCTCAGTATTGGATCCTCTGAGGGTTCGGTTCTTCGGCCAATCTCTTACAGGCCCGGCTTTTGGATGCTATGCGTCATTGGCTCCAGATTCAATTCGAACTTGGAGGTAGCTGGAAGATCAGTTCCATACCCAGTATCACTCAGAGGCTGCTGAAGCTGGGATTGCCGACCTATCCCAAGTCAGGCAGAAGTGAGGAGAGACTGTGTCGGAATACATACAACGCTTCAGAGAAGTCAAGAACTGATGCTACTCATCGCGCATCACAGAGAAGGAGGCAGTCGATTTGGCTGTTCTGGGACTCGCTAAGCCGATCAAGGATCTGGCTTTTCAGTTGGAATTCACCTCTCTGGCACACATGGTGCAGAAGCTTATGGCATATGAGCTTTACCATCCTGAGCTGTACCAGGACAAGTTCAAGCGCCATGTAAACATGGCCCAGGCAGATGAATCTGATGACTCTGGCGAGGAACAAGAAGTGGCCGTGGCAGAGTGGACTCGGGGGGCAAACCCCATCCCGTGCAAGTGGGTCAAACAGCAGGGGCTTGTGAAGGGCTTCGACTTCGACGTGACCAAAGCAGAGCAGATATTTGATCTGCTCCTCAAAGAAAAACAGCTGAAGCTCCCAGAGAATCACAAGCTACCGACGGCACAAGAGCTGCAGGGAAGGCTGTACTGCAAATGGCACCACTCGTTCACTCATGCCACGGGCGAATGCAAGGAGCTGCGTCGTCAGATCCAATCGGCTATCAAGCAAGACCGATTAATTCTGGCTCAACACACGATGAAGGTCGACACGAAGCCTTTCCCACAAGCCAACGTGGTAGAGTTGTTAGACTTCACTCCTACGAGCCAGAATTTTTCATTCCAGATCAACATGGGCGGGCCTGTACGCCGCCATGACGAGCAAAGGAGAGAGGCCGTTTCTGGCAAATAGCCCTAGGATCAAAATGAGCCAGGGCGACAGCATATTACTGAAGAGCAAGTGCGTTACATCCGCAATCAGCTTCCAGCTTCCGATCGGCTTCTGGAAAAATATGAATATCAGCACAAGTTACGTCGCCGATATCAATCGGAAGAAGAGGAGTACGAGTACCGCACAGGGAGGATGCTGGGAAGGCGCCAGGATGTACGCGACCACTGGCATTGCCCGTTCTTCAGGTACTGCTGGAATTCTGGCATGAGCCGATTGCCCACTATAGATGATTGTCTGGAGTGTAGGCCTCGGACACGCCAGTCAGGCGATACTTCGGTGTTTCGACGCTTGGGGCCCAAAGTGCGTCACAATGAACATGTTGAGCGGTCGACCAGGGGTGATTCCGAGCCAGAAGAAGAAGACAGGTACCATCGCCCACGGTGGTGTCCTGACGGGCTTAATCGCTCGCAGAAGCGCAGAGTGCAGCACTTGCGCAATCTAGAAGAGGCAGAAGCAAAGTACCTTGACATGCTGAGGAAGGCGCGTCCGGATCTCGCGGAACAAGTCAAGCACCTGCGAAGGGTGGAAAGGCACTCTCCAAGAAAAGAGTGGTGCCCCAAGCAGACAAAAGCCAATGAGAAGCCATCGGCTGATGTGAACATGATGTTCGTGCTCCCATCAGAGTTCCGGGCACCCCAACCGGAGGATTTGCCTGTTGCACAGTTGGATCTTGGCCCCCAGTCGATCATCTTCGAGAAGCCAAAGGAAAAAAGATACAAACATTTGAAGGGGCTGTATCTCAAGGGCTTCATCAACGGTAAACCCATTAACAGGATGCTGGTTGACACCGGTGCTGCAGTCAACCTGATGCCATATTCGATGCTGTGCCGGTTGGGGCGTTCTTCTGCCGACCTAATCAAGACCAATGTGATGTTCAATGACTTCAACAGACAACCATCAGGGGCAATGGGGGTTCTTAATGTGGAGTTGACAGTGGGCCGCAAGACGATCCCGACTTTATTCTTCATCGTCAACAGCAAGAGTACATACACGGTATTACTTGGGAGGGATTAGATTCACGCCAACTATTGTATCCCTTCCACAATGCATCAGTATCTCGTCCAATGGGATGGCGATGAAGTGGAGGTGGTCCATGCAGATGACTCCAGCGAGGTCTCGCTCGCAGACATGAACGCCTGGGATGCGGAAGGGCAAGAGCCGATCTCAGGGATCGCCCTGGAAGATTGTGATCGGATCGAAGCGACAAAAAACGGACTGAGGCTGGTCTTATCCACTGGCCTCACAGAGTAGACACATCCTGGCATGCTACGGGGTGTAATAGAGATAGAGAGGCCGGTCCCAGCGACGGCCCCAAAAAATAGAAAAATTTTGTTTGGGGTCGGAATTGTTACATCATGAACATATGATGGCCTGCTCTAGCAGTTGGCCACTCATCGACTATTTAGTTTCGGATGATGATGGGAGTATAGAAGCGGCCAGCCCATGCGGTTGGCCAAATAATTTTTCTTGTCATCTCCCTGTGTTTGCCACTGATCTTGTGGATAACAAAGACTCGCCTGCATTCGCAGCTGGTTTTTCAGACGACGGCAAGCTGGGATACGGGTTCACGTCAGCTGATGATTTGGGATACGGCCGACATTTATCAGCAAGAAGTTGGATCCGGTCTTGCGTGAGGAGATGATTGCACTGCTGAAAGAGTACCCGGATTGTTTTGCATGGGACTACACCGAGATGCCCGGTCTAGACAGAAGCATCGTCGAGCATCGGCTCCCGCTTAAGAAAGGGTTTCGGCCGTTTCAGCAACGAGCATGTCAGATGAAGGCCGAAGTCCTAGAAGAAGTCAAGAAAGAGGTGGAGAAGATGTTGGATGCTGGGTTCATCAGGCCGTGCCGGTATGCATAATGGATCTCTAGCGTGGTACCGGTGCAAAAGAAGGATGGCCGATAGCGTGTCTGCGTCGATTTTAGAGATCTCAATAGAGCGACGCCAAAGGACGAATACCCGATGCCTGTTGCAGAGACATTGATCAATGCAGCTGCCGGCCACAAAATAATGAGTTTTATGGATGGTAATGCCGGCTACAACCAGATCTTCATGGCCCCAGAAGGCGTAAACAAGACCGCGTTCAGAGTACCAGGCGCGGTCGGCTTGTTCGAATATTTGGTTATGACTTTTGGACTGAAAAATGCCGGTGCAACGTACCAACGTGCCATGAATTACATTTTTCATGATCTCATCGGCAAACTGGTAGAAATTTATATTGATGATGTCGTGGTCAAATCCAAATCAGCTGGGGGGAATCTAGAAGATTTGCGTCAAGTCTTGGAGCGGACTCGAAGGTTTGGGCTCAAAATGAACCCAAAGAAATGTGCCTTTGGAGTATCGGCCGGTCAATTTTTGGGATTCCTGGTGCACGAACGGGAAATCGAGATTGGCTTGAAAAGTCAAGAAGCTGTAAAAACGATGAAGCCGCCTACCACGAAGAAAGAGTTACAGAAGCTCATCGGTAAAATTAACTTTGTCAGACGATTTATTTCTAATCTGTCTAGCGCATTGAACCGTTCATGGGTTTAATGAAGATCAAATCTGATGATGAGTTTTGCTGGGGGGCAGAACAGCAGCAAGCTTTCGATGAAATCAAAGAATATTTGTCAAAGCCTCTAGTGTTGGTTTCTCCTCAGCAAGATAGGCCGTTCTATGTGTACGTATCCGTGGGTGACACTTCCATTGCTTCGGTGTTAGTCCAGAAGCACGACGGCCAGGAGAGGGTGGTTTTCTACCTCAGCAGGCGCATGTTAGACGCCGAGACCAGGTATCCTGAAATCGAGAAGCTTTGCCTTTGCTAATTTTTTACATGTACAAAGATTCGTCATATTTTGCTCTCGGCGGAAACAATTGTCATATGCAAATCGGATGTCATAAAGCACATGCTGTCGGCTCCTGTCCTGAAAGGCCAGCTTGGAAAATGGATGTTTGCACTGTCAGAGTTCGATATTTGGTATCAGCCTGCAAAAGCAGTCAAAGGACAGGCACTGGTGGATCTTGTTGCAGACAGGATCAGCATTGATATAGCTGCACTCTTTATTCGTGCTTGGGCTATGTTTTTTGACGGATCGGCTTGTGATGATGGATGCGGTGTGGGAATTCTGTTGGTGTCGCCTCGAGGGGCGACTTACTCTTTTTCCATCAGGATGACTGCCCCATGCACCAATAATTTGGTGGAATGTGAAGCCGTTCGCAAAGGAATGGGACTGCTCCTCGAAGATGGTGCAGAAGCGGTGGAAATATTTGGAGATTCGAAGCTGGTGATTTCTCAGCTCATGGAAGAATATAGATGTGAGAGCGAGGCTCTTTTTCCGATATGGATGCAGTGCCGTGAGTTGATGTCACGATTTAGGTACATCAATTTCCACTGGATACGCAGGACTCTGAACAATGAAGCCAATGATTTGGCACAGATGGCTTCTGGGTACAGGGAAACGGCCGACGAGGTCAATGTAGAGGTTCAGTTTCTAGAACCCGGAGACTGGAGAGCCGATATCTTCAATTACTTGAAGGATTCAGCTCGGGGGGCACCCAGGAGGATAAGACTCAAGGCTATGAAGTATGTTCTGATAGGGGATGACATGTTCTATAGGACCTTGGAAGGACTACTGCTTAAATGTCTGGGACCTTCAGAGTCAAATCGGCTCTTGCATGAGGTTCATGAAGGAGCCTGCGGTACTCATCAATCGGCTCATAAGATGAAGTGGCTGATTAGGCGAATGGGTTATTACTGGCCCACTATGCTTTAAGATTGCTTCAAATATTACAAAGGATGTCTGGCATGTCAAAGGTTTGGCAAAATTCAGATAGTGCCAGCATCAGTAATGAATCCTATCATCAAACCGTGGCCATTTAGAGGTTGGGCCATGGACATGATTGGTCAGATCAACCCGTCGTCTAGCAAGGGTCACCAGTGGGTCTTAGCTGCTACAGATTATTTCAGAAAGTGGGTAGAGGCAGTGCCCATGAGGTCAGTGGCATCAAGAGATGTGATCAGCTTTGTCAAAGAGCACATCATCCACAGATTTGGAATTCCTCAAACTATTACAAGCGATGGAGGATCGGTCTTTATATCAGAGGAGTTCAGGAAATTTGCCGATGACATGGGGATTAAGCTGATTAGATCATCTCCATATTATGCCCAGGCTAATGGACAGACTGAAGCATCACACCAGAGCCTCATTAAGCTCATACAGAGGAAGATCGATGAATATCCTAGGCGCTGGCATGAGGTGTTGTCAAAAGCTTTGTGGGCGTCTCGTATTTCATGTCACGGGTCCACCAAGACATCGCCGTACCATTTAGTCTACGGGCAAGACGCTGTGTTACCATGGGAAATCACGGCTGGATCAAGGCGTGTCGAGTTCCAGAACGATCTGACAACTGAACAATATGCAGCCTTGATGAATGACAATGTGGACGAGCTGACAGAGCTAAGGCTTTGGTCATTGGAGAAGATCAAGGAAAACAAGGCCAAAGTTGCTCTTGCGTACAACAAGAAGGTCAAGCCAAAGAATTTCCAGGTTGGAGACTTGGTTTGGGAGGCAGTATTGCCATTGGGAACTAAAGATAAAAAGTTGGGTAAATGGTCTCCAACTTGGCACGGGCCGTACAAGATTGATCAGGTTTTGCCTGGGAATGCATACATGCTCAAGGAACTGGACGGCGTCAAGTTTCCTGTTGCTGTCAATGGTCAACACCTCAAGAACTATTTCCCAAGCATGTGGGAAAGCGAGTAACAAGAGCCGATGAGATCCACCTGGCTGTACTGAGACAGCCAACACGTTGAGTTGGCCAGTAAAAAAAAATCATGACAGGCCAACACGTTGAGTTGGCCGGTAAAAAAAAAAGAAGAAAGAAAGGCCAACACGTTGAGTTGGCTAGTAAAAATACATATGAGAAGCAAGACAGCCGATGTTTAACCATCGACTTGAGATGTTTTAAATGAGTACAAGTTTCAGGTTTAATAGGCCACATCAAATGTTTTCTGAACAGTTCTACTAGTTCACGAATTTTTCTTTGGCATGGATGGCGTCTGCACGTACAGCATCAGCTCTTGCAATGATTTCTTCGTTGTCCTTGTCATCGCCTAATATTATCTGTCGACTCAAGGTGCTTATCTCTGCAAACTCTGCCTGTATTTGTTCAGTCATTTCTTGGGCTTCCTGCCTAGAGTTTGCGATCGAAGCTTTCTCCTCTTGGATTAGTCTTTGGGTAGTGCGGACCTTTTCTTCAAGTTCCATCAGTTCCTTTTCCAAGAGGTTGAGTCATCTTGTGTTCTCGGAGATATCAGCTTTAGCATCCAGAGTTGCTTTCTTTTGGTTAAGGGCTTTGCACTTTTGAGCTATGTCAGTTTTCAGAAAGACTTGAGAACGACGTGCTTCTATTCTTTGTTGAGCTGCCTTCGCCCCTGCCCGAAAGAAAGGAAGATGGCCGGCTGGCCAGAGTTTGATTCGAAGTAATTCTGGAAGCTGGGATTCTATCTGCTCAAGAATTTCTTTTATCTTGCTGGAATCATCAACCAGAGCAATGATCGGAGCAGATAATAGATTCTTGATGAGTTGAAGCTGATTTGCCAAGCTAGCCGATTGCTGCAGAGATGGTGTTTTTGTTCCAGGGGCAGTCAGACCCATTGATGCCGGGTCAAAGGAAAGTAAACCTGAAATATCAAAGCCCTATGGACATATCTGAAGTTAGAGCGAGATGCATTTATGAAGATATCGGTTGGTTTTGAATTGGTTCTCATAAAAGTTACCTGTTCTGAACAAGAAGTAATGATCGGTCCAGGTGTAGCCGATCCGATTGGATTGGAGGTGGCAACAAGGGCTTCGACTGTGTTAGCCTGTTCGTCATGCACATCCGTCAGAGCATTTGAAGTGTCAGTTTCAAGGATGTCTTCAGTTGCTTCCTAAAAATAGAATTACAGTCAACCAGAGTACGTGTGTATGCGATAAAGAAGTTTTAGAATGATGAGTTACCTGGTTGGTGTTGGACTCTGATAGACTCGGGGAAGCTGGTGCTGATTTCTTGATGACTCGTCTCGTGATCATCTTCCTTTTCTTAGTCAAGACTCGGGGGGGGGGGGGGGCAACGCTTGCAGAAGTTTGTCTTCGTTTGGAAGCCGATTGAAGTAAGTCTGGCTGAATAGTCATTATCACTTTCTTCATTGATGGTGATCCTTTGCAGAAGAGTACATTAGGAGCAGTTGGAAGAAAGTGGAATGGCTCCCCGTTGCTGGTCATTGGTTCTGGACCATCCTGTTGCTGCTAACAGGGTGTGCAGGATTAGTCAAGTAAAGGAATTGATGATTTAGAAAGAGTAAAGTGCATAAAATCAGTACCTCTTCCTCGGGGATTACATATTTAGGATCAATTTGCTGCAGTCGAGGACCTAAAGCTTTTCTGAAAATATGGGTTTTCCACATTCCCCACCATGTGCTAAAATCGATCGATGAAGGATCAAAGGATAGATCGTCTGGTATTAGAATGTGGAGGTTATCGAACATGCTGTAGCATCTTGAGTTGGTGAGACCATCAGGCAGATCGGCTGTGCTCTCCACCAAGTGGTGAATATGGAAGTGGGGAGGGACCTGTCCTAGGCCAAATTGCCGAGCTGCTATGACTGGTTGGTAAGATTCATAACCTGGCTTGATAATTCTATTACAGGTGCTAATGCCAACAGGAAGGAAGCCAGGTCGGATCATTAAAGAGTATAAATGCCGAGTGCTGTTGTCATCGGCAAAGTTATCTAATCTGAAGGCAGTTGGGTTTTCAAAGGATTCAGATCCAGTTCTCAGTTTCTTTTGGTTAAGCAGGTTAGATGTCATCAAATGAAGATATCTATATGTTTCTCCAAGGAAAAGTTTGCCTAGGCCGGTGTGATTGCCATGGGCCAGGTGATAGGCCAAGGGAAGATAATTCTTAGTTTGAGCTAAAGAGGGACCACAGAAGATGAAGTGCTCTAGCCAAAGATTTAAGAAGGTTGTGTGTTCCTTTTCAGTCACTGGGCCTTTTGTTTTCATGTGTTGACTCATGTAAGTGCCCCAGTTTGTGCAGTTAACCTTGGAAGAAAGTTTGAAGGGGACTTCTGCCATTTTGTGGGCAGCTGGATTAGGAGATCCAATGTCTTGGCCAGTGATCATGGTGACATCTAGCAGAGTGGGAGTCATGGGTCCATGACCAAAGAGGAAACAGGTCAGAGCATCGGACCAAAAATAACCGATGGTTTTCAGAAGGTTTTCATCTTTGTCAAGGGGTGATAATGATAAGTTAAGTGCATCGGCTATGTTCAAATCCTGCCACAAGGGCATATAAGCTTTTGCTACTCTGCTGTACCATGTAGTCCAACTCTCAGGGGGGATTAGGCCAGGCTCTTAAGCAGTCGGCCCAGAGGTTCAAATCGATGTTTTGACTCACGAAAGGGATCCTATTTGCTTCACAAGAGATTAAATCTATGGGGTTTTCATGAATTCGTGGGCCAAGACAAAAAGATTTTGGGTTTGAAGGATGCGGCAAAAGGATGTCTGACACCTGAAGTTCAGAAATTCAGAAGTATGCATACGTTGTCAGGTTTCAGGATTTAAAGTTTCAGAAGCTTAATAAGCTGAGGAATACTAAAAGAATCAGGCTGAATATTACCTTCAGGCCGCAGATTGCCGCATCATCAACGGTAGGATTTGTTGTCTGAGCTGCAGAGTCTGCCATAGTTCAGATCCGTTGACTTGGGGTTTGGTTGCTGTGGGCTCTGATTCGAATTCTGGATGCTTGAGGAGTTCTTGCTCAAATTTGTAGGGCTAGGTTTTCGAATTACGCTAGGATTTGAGAGCTTGTTTCGAGTTCGGTTCAAGGTGGAAGTGATACTCTACTCTTGTGCGGGTTGCTTCTAGTTTGAATTTCGTCGGCTCTTGGATATTTATAGAAGCCTGATGCATTGCCATCGGCTTTTTGGAAAGTAAACATCAGACACACAGAATTTAAGGAAATCGATTTCATTAAAAGAAAGGTTTCTTACCAGGGAAAGCCGATTGTTACAAAGGAATTAATCCTTCGGCTTTGTGATCCTACCCCTACGATGCTACCAACTTCTACTGCTCGTAGGTACCTAGTGCCTACGGTGTTTGGGGCTTCGGGCCAGCGCATCCCCGCTGCCGTCGTCATTGCTGTCGTCGTCGTCGTCACTGCCGAAGGCGCTGCTGCCGCCTTCGGACCCGAAGTCGCTCCAGCCGTCGCCGCCGCCGCTATTCTCTTCCTCGCTGTCCTCCTCGGAGGACCCGAGGAACCGAAAGGGCTTTCCGCCCATCGGCTCGTCATCGTCGGAGGGGGAGTCGATCTCCTCTTCCGAGGAGGAGTCGACTCCGTCCGAAGAGGGGTCTTCCTCATCCCTGTTCTTCGACTCCTCCTGGAACAGGAGCCGGAGGTCTTCTCCCTCGGTCTTGGGCTCGTCTTCCTCAGAGACGGTCCCGAAGTCGAACTCCTCTGCATCCCAGTGCAGAGGAGCCAGCGCTTCATACGCTGCAGTTGGGTCCCACTCCGGCGTCGGCTCCCGACTCTCCGGGATGGATTCGATGGAAGAAGCAGGGAGGGGGAAGAAGAAGGAGAAGAGGAGGAGGAAGAGTCTCCAAAGGAGTTGGAGTCAGAGGAGGAAGAGATCGCCATGGCTATTGGTGTTGGAGGACTGGGGTTTTCTGCGCTATTGGCTCTGGGAGGAAGAAGGAGTTTGCTGTGAAGAAAAGCCGATTCGGGGTGAGGTTAAATAGTGAAAAGATGGAAGACGGATTGGCAATTTCACGTTCTACGAGGAGCCAGTTGCAGAGACGTTGCGTCTTCCTTGGTGGTTGCAGTGTGTTTAATGAGCATTAACGGGAAGATGAAGCGACGGAGTGGTTTTGGAACTATCATTGCCAAAATCAGGGGGCATGTGTTATCGCCATAAATTAACAGGATTAATTTATGGGCCGAGAGCAAGATGGGCTTAAAGCAGAAGATTGAAGAAGGCTTGTAAATCGGCTCCTGCGTAAGCATTTGGGCCACATGGGCCATGTATCTTTAGATTTAGTTTAAGATTAGAGATAGAGTCCGATCGGGACAAGATTAGTTTAGATTGTTTCCCAAGTTTCCGGACTATAAATATGTACCCTATGTTATTCATGAAAGGAGAGAATCATCACATCTCGCAAACAACAATCTCGGCGAATCGCCACCCCTAATCCTAGGGTTTCATTCAAGTAAGCGCCATGCTGCCCTGATTGCTTCTCGCGATCAGGGCAGCGTTGTTCTTGCTTTTACCTTGGTATTACTCGTACTGAAGCATTTTTTATGGCGAGTAGTACTAGTTATCTCAATGTTCGTAGCATGGATTTTAGTAGATCTGTTGTGCTTTGTTGCTTATCATCTACGAATATCATGTTGTCTTTACACGATCATGTCATCATCTTATACTAGCTCTCATTGCATAGAGTTAGCTATGTAAAGGCAACACCCTGCTTCTTTTATGTCTAGTAGATCTAATCTGTTATGGTTTGCTCTTATCTCTAAGAGTTGGCGTAATATCTATTAGATTAGGCCTTGCAAACGGGTTGGATGATCCGGTGGTGTACTAGATGCTTTATCTTAGCCTTAATAGGGATTGTTCCGGGAATTGGCTCTTGCTAGTTCTTAGGCCTCTGTTTTGGGTTATGGTTTAGTTATCTGTTACGTTCATTAGGCCCAGTCACGTGTAGGATGTTCCAGTCTAGCAGTGAAGCTTTTACCATCGTGGATTAGATTAATTAGATTTAATTGAAGCAGCTTTACAGTTATTTGCTTTATTTTATCAATATCCGGATACATGCAGATCCAATCTGACACCGGGACTCGATCGGCTCTTTAAAGCCGATGCAAGAGTCATCCCGGGGAGTCGACCACGGCTCGGACTTATATTTCCACGTGTTTGTGTATGCAGGCAAATCATTGCAAGCACGTTTGCACCTTCCTGATCGGGTATAGGTCAGGTGGCACGCCCTGCGTCTTCACAAGCCGCGGCGTGTGCTGGAATTGCGGGCCGTCGACGAGGGAGCAGTGCCTACCAGCGCCCCGGCAACCTCCCGGCTCTTCGTGTTGCCTGTCGCTGCTCGCCGGTGGGTTTCGATCGACAACAATTGGGTCCCGTTGTCCGCAATGATGCGGTTTGGGACGCTATATCTGCACACAATGGACTTGAGGAATGCGACTACCGACTTTTTGGTGATGTTCACCACAGGGGTAACCTCCGACCACTTTGTGAACTTGTCGATGGCGATGTAGAGGAACTGGTACCCACCGACGGCCCGGGGGAAAGGCCCCAGGATATCCACACCCCACACGGCAAATGGCCATGAGGGCGGAATCATTTGCAGAGCTTGAGCCGGTGTGTGTATTTGCTTTGCATGGAACTGGCATGCTTTGCAGGACTTTACCAGCTCAGCCGCATCCTGGAGTGCTGTCGGCCAGTAAAAGCCATGCCGAAAGTCCTTGCCAACAAGTGTGCGAGATGAGGAATGACTTCCGCACTCGCCTCCATGGATCTCCGCGAGCAACTCGAGGCCCTCTCCCTGGGAAATGTACCGCATGAGGATACCATTGGCGCCACGGCGGTAGAGATCCCCTTCTACCACCGCGTAGCGTTTAGCCAATCGAACTATGCGCTCAGCGGACACATCATCATCAGGGAGGATGTTGTCCTTCAGGTAGCCCCGGATCTCAGAGATCCATGCATCGGGGCTTCCCTGAGCAGGTGGGAGTGACTCCACGAGGTCTCCAGGACCTTTGACAGAGCTCACAACCCAGAGCGGGCACCACAGGTGGTATGCTGCCGGGACCGCTAGCTTCGAGGTGCTAGCTTGATCCCCTTCACCCAGCTCAGCAGGCTGGGCGGTAGGTCTCAGCAACCGTCTTTCGAAGACGCCCTCGGGCACGGATGCCCAGGTAGATGCTCTCGTTGAGATCATCTGCTGCTGAGTTGAGTTCGCGGGGAACATGTTGCAGTTCCAAGGCGTCGAAGTCCTTCTCGAGCTTCCTCACGTGGTTGAGGTATGCCGCGAGCTGGGGATTGTTGCAGCTGCAATCCCCTCGGACCTACTTGATGACTAGCTGAGAGTCCCCCTTCACCAGAAGCTGCCGGACCCCGAGAGACAGGGCTTGTGTCAGGCCAAAGATCAGGGCTTCGTACTCCGCCATGTTGTTGGTGGCCTTGAACTCAAGGTGCACCATGTACTTCAGCTGATCTCCATTTGGGTCGATGAGGACCACACCAGCTCCAGCCCACTTCTCGCGGACGGACCCATCAAAGAAGAGAGTCCAGTGGGGCTCGGTGAAGACTGGTGTCCTGATTTCCGGCTCCGGGGGTCCGGCGTTGAAGTCGAACCCCCAGAATTGCTTGGGGAAGGAGTCCACGCCGCTATAAAATCAGCCAGGATCTGGCTCTTGACTGTATGGCGAGGTTGGAAGTCCAACTGGAACTCAGCCAATTCTGCTGCCCACTTGGCGATATTGCCCGTGGCGTTGGAGTTGTGCAGGATCGCTCTTAACGGGTAAGAGGTCACTACGACAACTCGGTGTGCCTGAAAGTAGTGGCGCAGTTTCCTGGACGCAATAAGTATCACATAGATAAGCTTATGCGTCTCAAGATACCTAGCCTTCGCCTCATGGAGGACTTCACTGACGTAGTAGATTGGCTTTTGGATGGTCCGGGCCCTGGTGGCTGGGTCCGGCTCTCCCTTATCTACCATGTCAAGTCCTTGGGCCCCCAGCGGTTCTGGGTTACCACTGGGACGAGGCTCCTCCAGACCCCCTTGTCCGGGGTCCGGTCCTTCAGGCATAGGTGAGGCTGACGGGCCCCCGTGTCCGGGGTCCGGCTCACCATCCTTGGCCCGGGAGACCCTGGTGTTCCCCTGGCGAGCTTGCTCTGTCCTTTCGGCGACCAGCACCATGCTGACCACCTCTGCGGACGCTGCAAGATATAGAAACAACGTCTCACCGGGCTCTGGAGCCAAAATACTAGCAGTGAGGTGAGATGCTGCTTCAACTCCTGGAAGGCTTGCTCAGCCTCTTTGGTCCAAGAGAATGGACCGGACCTCCTCAATAGCTTGAAGAAGGGGAGGGCCCTCTCAGCCAGCCTCGATATGAAGCGGCTAAGGGCGGCGAGAGATCCAGTAAGCTTCTGTACGTCCTTGATGCGGCCAAGAGGCCTCATCGCTTCGATCGTCTTGATCTTGGCTGGGTTTGCCTCGATGCCTCGATGTGAGACCAGGAAACCCAGCAGCTTTCCTGCCGAGACGCCGAAGATGCACTTATCGGGATTCAGCTTCGTGCGCGTGGCGCGCAGTCGGTCGAAGACGAGGGACAGGTCTTCAACTAGTGAGGACCCTACTTTGGATATGACAGGAGTGGTGACTAGAGGTAGTACACCAGCCCCTGCCATATTCCCTGGGCAGTCGGATGGCCCGAAGGAGATGGTGGTGTTCATCCACCTTTGGTGCGGCGCCGCCTTCGGGACCCCAGGCTTCACCGAAAGGACCTCTCGGCGAAGGGTCTTCACGTCCCATCGGGAGACAAGCTCCCAGCTTCCGCCGTACATTACGTACAGCTTCTTGCGGCAGTCGTCGTTGTCGGAGTCGGAGTTGTCATCGTGGTACACGCCCTTCAGCTCCCGAGTGGGGGATTGGTATCCTAGCTCCTTCTCCCCGGCCGCGACCCCGCTGTCGGAGGACTTCTCCTTGCCAGGCCGTTGTCGGGGAGGGGGTGAGCCGTCCTTGGAGGGCTGCTCACGCCGCCCATTGACCCGCTTGGTGAGCTTCTGGATCTCGTGGCAGTCAGCGGCGCTGTGGCATGCGGTGGGATGCACCGGGCATGAACCTTCGCTGCCACCCTGCGGGCGCGGACGCTTAACAAACGCGTTCTGGCCCCCAGCCGATGCTGCAACGGCTGGACCGCCAGGTTGCGGCTCTCCGCAACTTCGGTTCTTGTTCTTCTTCTTCTTGCCACCGCCTTGGGCGGTAGCACCGGAGCCACCAGCTTTGGTGCCTCCGTCTTGGGGAGCTGAGTGCCATGCGCGGCCCTCAGCGGCCCTGGCACACTTGTCAGCCAGGGAGAAAAGTGTGGTATTGCTTTCCACCTCGTGTGTCACTAGCTTCTCGAGCATCTTCTCGTCACGTACCCCCTGTCGGAATGCAGTGATAATAGATGCATCGGAGATACGAGGAATGGTACCCTGTACCTTGGTGAAGCGCGAGATAAATGCCCAGAGCGTCTCCCCGGGTTTCTGCCTCACGGCGTGGAGGTGTGCCTCCACACCATGTTGCTGGTATGCACTGGCGAAGTTCACAGTGAACCTCGCACAGAGCTCCTCCCAGGACTGGATCGTCCCAGGAGTAAGGTTCATGAGCCAGGTCCGGGCTGGCCCAGACAAGGCTACATGAAAGTAGCTCGCCATGACGGCGTTGTTACCACTAGCTGCTGTGATGGCGGTAACGTACTGTTGTCGGTTGAAACCCACCGGCGAGCAGCGATAGGCAACACGAAGAGCCGGGAGGTTGCCGGGGCGCTGGCAGGCACTACTCCCTCGTCGACAGCCTGCAATTCCAGCACGCGCCGCGGCTTGTGAAGACGCAGGGTGTGCCACCTGACCTATACCCAATCAGGAAGGTGCGAACGTGCTTGCAACGATTAGCCTGCATGCACAAACACGTGGAAACGTAAGTCCGAGCTGTGGTCAGCTCCCCGGGACGACTCTTGCATCGGCTTTAAGGAGCCGATCGAGTCCCGGTGTCAGATTGGATCTGTTTACATCTAGATATTGATAAATAAAGCGAATAACTATAAAGCTGCTTCAATTAAATCTAACTAATCTAATCCACGACAGTAAAGGCTTCACTGTTAGATCGGAACATCCTACACGTGATTGGGCCTAACGAACGCAATAGATAACTAAACCATAACCCAAAACAGAGGCCTAAGAACTAGCAAAAACCGATTCCTGGAACAATCCCTATTAAGGCTAAGATAAAGCATCTAGTACACCACCGGATCATCCAACCCGTTTGCAAGGCCTAATCTAACAGATATTACACCAACTCTTAGAGATAAGAGCAAACCATAATAGATTAGATCTACTAGACATAAAAGAAGCAAGGTGTTGCCTTTACGCAACTAACTCTATGTAGCAAGAGCTAGTACAAGATGATGACATGATCGCGTAAAGACAACATGATATTCGTAGATGATAAGCAACAAAGCACAACAAATCTACTAAAAGCCATGCTACGAATATCGAGATAACTAGTACTACTCGCCATCAAAAATGCTTCAGTACAAGTAACACCAAGGTAAAAGGAAGAACAGCGCTGCCCTGATCGCGAGAAGCGATCAGGGTAGCATGGCGCTTACTTGGATGAAAACCCTAGAATTAGGGGTGGCGATGCGCCGAGAATTGTTGTTTGTGAGACGTGATGACGTTCCTCCCTTCTCATGAATAACATAGGGTATATATTTATAGTCCGAAGACTTGGGAAACAATCTAAACTAATCTTGTCCCGATCGGACTCTATCTTAAACTAAATCTAAAGATACATGGCCCATGTGGCCCAAACGCTCACGCAGGAGCCGATTTACAAGTCTTCTTCAATCTTCTGCTTTAAGCCCATCTTGCTTTCGGCCCATAAATTAATCTTGTTAATTTATGGCGATAACACATGCCCCCCTAGTTTTGGCAATGATAGTTGCAAAACCACTCCGTCTCTTCACCTTCCCGTTAATGCTCATTAAACACACTGCAACCGCCAAGGAAGACGCAACGTCTCTGCAACTGGCTCCTCGTAGAACGTGAAACTGCCGATCTGTCTTCCATCTTTTCACTATTTAATCTCACCCCGAATCGGCTCTTCTTCACGGCAAACTCCTTCCTCCCAAAGCCAAATAGCGCAAAAAACCCCACTCCTCTGCCAGCCATGGCGATCTCTTCTTCCTCTGGCTCCAACTCCTTTGGAGATTCCTCTTCTTCCTTTTCTCCCTCTTCTTCTTCTTCTTCCCTTTCCGCCTCCTCCATCGATTCTATCTCGGAGAGCCGAGAGCCGACTCCCGAATGGGACCCAACAGCAGCCTACGAGGCACTGGCTCCTCTACACTAGGATGCAGAGGAGTTCGACTTCGGGACTGTCTCTGAGGAGGACGAGCCCGAAACTGAAGGAGAGGAAGACCTCCAGTTCCTGTTTCAAGAGGAATTGGAGAACAGCGAAGACGACGGCTTCTCTTGGGAAGGAGCCGACTCCTCCGAAGAGATCGACTCCTCCTCCAGCGACGACACGGTGGCAGGAGGAACCCCCCACCAATTCCTCAAAGCCCCCACGGAGGGAAGCGAAGAAGAAAGCAGCGGCGGCGGCGGATGAAGCAGCAGCAGTGCCGACCACGACGACAACAGCGGCAGCGACGACGACGATGATGACGGCGGAGACGCATCGGCGCGAAGCCCCAAGCACTGCAGGCACTCAGATACCTACGATTGGTAGATGTAGGTAGCATCGTAGGGGTAGGATCACAAAGCCGAAGGATTAATTCGTTTGTAACAATCGGCTTTCCTTGTAATGACCTTTCTATTAATGAAATTGATTTCCTTAAATTCTGTATGTCTGATGTTTACTTTCCAAAAAGCCGATGGCAACGCATCAGGCTTCTATAAATATCCAAGAGCCGACGAAATTCAAACTAGAAGCAACCCGCATAAGAGTAGAGTAACACTTCCACCTTGAATCGAACTTGAAACAAGCCCTCAAATCCGAACGTAATTCAAAAACCCAGCTCTACAAATTCGAGCAAGAACTCTTCAAGCATCCAGAATTCGAATCAGAGCCCACAGCAACCAAACCCCAAGTCAACGGATCTGAACTATGGCAGACTCTGCAGCTCAGACAAAAATCCTACTTCTGATGATGCGGCAATCTGCGGGCTAAAGGTAATATTCAGCCTAATTCTTTTAGTATTCCTCAGCTTATTAAGCTTCTGAAACTTTAAATCCTGAAACCTGACACCGTATGCATACTTCTGAATTTCTGAACTTCAGGTGTCAGACATCCTTTTGCTGCATCCTTCAAACCCAAAATCTTTTTGTCTTGGCCCACGAATTCATGAAAACCCCATTGATTTAATCTCTTGTGAAGCAAATAGGATTCCTTTCATGAGTCAAAACATTGATTTGAACCTCTGGGCCGACTGCTTAAGAGCCTGGCCCAACCCTCCTGAGAGCTGGAATACATGGTACAGCAGAGTAGCAAAAGCTTATATGCCCTTGTGGCAGGATTTGAACATAGCCGATGCACTTAGCTTATCATTATCACCCCTTGACAAAGATGAAAACCTTCTGAAAACCATCGGCTATTTCTGGTCCGATGCTCTGAACTGTTTCCTCTTTGGTCATGGACCCATGACTCCCACTCTGCTAGATGTCACCATGATCACTGGCCTAGACATTGGATCTCCTAATCCAGCTGCCCACAAAATGGCAGAAGTCCCCTTCAAACTTTCTTCCAAGGTTAACTGCACAAACTGGGGTACTTACATGAATCAGCACATGAAAACAAAAGGTCCAGTGATTGAAAAGGAACACACAGCCTTCTTAAATCTTTGGCTAGAGCACTTCATCTTCTGTGGCCCCTCTTTAGCTCCAACTAAGAATTATCTTCCCTTGGCCTATCACCTGGCCCATGGCAATCACACCGGCCTAGGCAAACTTTTCCTTGGAGAAACATATAGATATCTCCATTTGATGACATCAAACCTGCTTAACCAAAAGAAACTGAGAACTAGAGGCCCTTGGTGGTTTATTCAGTTGTGGGCACAACTGTACTTTCAGCACCAGATTCCGAACTTCCAAGGCCTGACCAAGAATTCCTTTCCTGATGAGAGTGGCAAACCAATTAGATGTACTAGCTATGGCCAAGCTTTATTTAGTTTCCCTGGCAGTAAACTGGATTCAGCAGATGCAGCAAACTGGTTCAGAATCTTCTACAAGGGACTGGATAATCCACTCTATTTCCCATTCACTGAATCTGAATCCTTTGAAAACCCAACTGCCTTCAGATTAGATAACTTTGCCGATGACAACAGCACTCGGCATTTATACTCTTTAATGATCCGACCTGGCTTCCTTCCTGTTGGCATTAGCACCTCTAATAGAATTATCAAGCCAGGTTATGAATCTTACTAACCAGTCATAGCAGCTCGGCAATTTGGCCTAGGACAGGTCCCTCCCCACTTCCATATTCACCACTTGGTGGAGAGTAGAGCCGATCTGCCTGATTGTCTCACCAGCTCAAGATGCTACAGCATGTTTGATGACCTCCACATTCCAATACCAGCCGATCTATCCTTTGATCCTTCATCGATCGATTTTAGCACATGGCGGGGAATGTGGAAAACCCATATTTTCAGAAAAGCTTTAGGTCCTCGACTGCAGCAAATTGATCCTAAATATGTAATCCCCGAGGAAGAGGTACTGATTTTATGCACTTTACTCTTTCTAAATCATCAATTCCTTTACTTGACTAATCCTGCACACCCTGTTAGCAGCAACAGGATGGTCCAGAACCAATGACCAGCAACGGGGAGCCATTCCACTTTCTTCCAACTGCTCCTAATGTACTCTTCTGCAAAGGATCACCATCAATGAAGAAAGTGATAATGACTATTCAGCCAGACTTACTTCAGTCGGCTACCAAACTAAGACAAGCTTCTGCAAGTGTTGCCCCCCGAGTCTTGACCAAGAAAAGGAAGATGATCACGAGGCGTGTCATCAAGAAACCAGCACCAGCTTCCCCGAGTCTATCAGAGTCCAACACCAACCAGGTAATTCATTATTCTAAAACTTCTTCTTCATTGCATACATATGTACTCTGGTTGACTGTAATTCTATTTCCAGGACGCAGCTGAAGACATCCTTGAAACTAGTAGCCCAGCACAACACGAAGTCATCGTTCATGAAGCTGACACTAGAGCAACTGAGACTTCAAATACTCTAATGGATGTGCATGACGAACAGGCCAACATAGTCGAAGCCCCTGTTGTCACCTCAAATCCAACTGGATCGGCTACACCTGAACCGATCATTACTTCTTGTTCAGAACAGGTAACTTTTATGAGAACCATTTCTGAACCAGCCGATAGCTTCATAAATGCATCTCGCTCTAACTTCAGATATGTCCATAGGGCTTTTCTAACACCCTAATTTAAATTCCGGCATTTAATAATAAATTTAATTGGTTTATTTAATTTTCTAGGATTTATTTTGCTTAGTCTGGCATTTAATCTAATTTTTGGTTTCACAAGTAATTAAAAATTGTCTAAGTTTAAAAATTTGTTGTTGCATTCATGCTGGTGCATGGTTTTAATTATTTGAGTGTGGTTTGAATTCAAATTGTATTTGAATTCAAACTTTGTTTGAATTAGAAATAGAAGAGAAGAAGAAATAGAAAAGGAACCCAAACCCAAAACAACCCAGCCCAAACCCAAAACAAGAAACCCAGCTCACAACCCAGTCCAACCCGAAGCGGGCCATGGCCCACTCTCCTTTTTCCCTCTCCCCCGGGCCTGCTCACCCCACGCGTAGACCAGCTAGCGCACACGCCCCCGCTCCCACATGGTGCTCGGCCCAGACCAACCAGCACAGGCCCCCTCCCTCAGCCCGCGCGCGACGCCCAGCACCCCGGGCCCACCTGTCGGCGCGCTCGCCGTCCCGCCACTGACCGAGCGGCCCCACCCGTCAGCGCCTCCTCTCCCCTTCCTTCCCGGCTCCGCAGCGGCCGCCCGAGATCACCGGCGAGGTCGCCGGGATCCTTATCCCGCTACGCCCCGCCGCAATCTCCGCCCGGCCCCTTTAAACGCCCAAGCCGCACCCCCTGGAAACCCTATCCACCCCTCGGCCGCCGCAACCCTAGCTCCGCCACGCCGCGCAGCTCCGCCGAGCAGAGCAGAGCGCTGCGCCGCCGCGGCCACGCCCCTCCACCGCACCCCGAGCCTCCACGACCCCCGACATAGCTCCGCCTGAGCCCCAGGATTCTCCTCGCGCCCTCCTTTCCCGGCCTAGGCCTCTACACGCGCCGGATTCCACCCCGAGAACCACCGCCGGTAAGTGGCTCCGCCACCGTGATTTCTTCCCGCCGTGGATTCTCCGGCCGCCCTGACCATTTGTACGCCAAGAGCCGATCCGCGGAGCCAAGCAACCCGGAGTGCCCTGCAGCACCCACCTCCACGAGCGCCGTCCGCGAACCGCCGCTCAACCTCGCCGCCGCGTCGCTGCTCCAAGTCTCCATCCGTTTCCGTGCACGGTGAGCACCCTCCCGAGCCCCTAATCCTTTTTGCACTAGCTCGTAGGCCTTAGCGCGCGCTTTAAGTCCCAGAACGTCGCACGCCGGCGAGCGCCACCGCGCAGAGCCGCCGCCGCCATCACTCTCACCGCTCAAACCTCCCCTGCGCCCACCTAAGTGCCCAGGTGGACTACACGTTCCGCGGGCATGCTCCCCGACCCAAGCCCGGGTCGGATTGACCCCCGGAGCGCCGGTTTGGGCGTCTCCGGCGAGCCCTCCGCCGCGGGAGCCCCGTCGCCGGTGAGTCCCGCCGCCGCCGGCGCCCGCGAGTCTTCTGAGCCGCCCGATTTGAGTCCTACGCCCCAGATTAGATCTGGAAGCCAGCGAATCTGAGCCTATAGATCGAGATCTGACGGTCCACGTGCGTGGATACCGGTTCGCCTGTCCTTCTTGCATAAGAGCCCCTGTCTTTTGTTAATATCAACCCGCGGTCCAGCCTTAGTCAAAAGAATTTACGCAGAGGCCCTGTTTTTAGCACTTAGCCCCTTGAGTTCTTTAGAAATAGAACTCGCCGTCCTTCCATGGCTTTTTCATGCGTTAGACCCCAGAACTAACCTTTAATTATGTTTAGGCCCTCGGTTTTAGCAGAAAAGCCCCTGGAACCCTGTTTTTATTACAAATAAGCCCCTAGAACTTGTTTTAGGCCTAGATTTTGCGTTTTAGCTCCGTTTTTAGCGTTCTTTATGTCCACGCGATCATTGTAATGCGTAGAATAGTTTTAGACTAGTTTAGTGTGCTGTTTTTATGTATTAATGTACTGTTTCTTAGTTTTTGTTAGTGTTTGTTTGTATGCTTATTATTGTGCATTGTTTTGGCCATGTGTTCGTGAGTAGACGTTGATCCATCTGAGGAGCCCCAATACCAGTACCAGGAGCAGCCGTCTTCCGAGCACTTTGAGCAGCAGCAGGAGCAGTACGAGGAAGGCAAGTGTAACATGAACAACCTATCACTTTAAATACATTTTCATACTGCATTTTAATACTGTATGCCTATAAGGATTTCCTAGCCACTTTATATCCTTTATATATATCCTTTGGGTTGCATTTTGGTTAGATGTGCTAGGTTGCTGCGCTATAACACACTCTGGTCCTTTTTAATTAATTTGATTAATGGTTTACTTGAACTTAATTCTGAGAGTGGCCCTTTGTGTGGATGAGTGGCTCACGTCTCGTTAAAAGATGGTTTTTGTAGAAACATGGTTTAGGGTGCCAGCACGGTGCTTAGTGCTTGGTTGGCCACTCTCCATAAGGACCGGTTCATAGAGCGACAACTTGGGACAACAGTGCTACCACAAGGCTAGAATGGGATAGACTTGGCTTACTAATTATGTCTTTTTGGTTTGGAGTAACTTACCTGCGGGGCAAGAGTAGTAAGCTTCAATGGTCCCTGCTCCTCTGGCTTGGTCTGTGCTTGGATTGCGCTCCTGTGCTTGTACCCCCAGAGGTGGGCCCCATCGTCGCTGATCTAACTCTTCGCGGTTACGCCTTACCAACGAGATTCTTTGTAACGGCCTCGTAGTGAGTCGCTAGTCATCTCACCTAAGGAAGTGTGATGAACCTCTAGCGTAGCTCACGACTTGTGGGTAAAGATGTGCAACCTCTGCAGAGTGTAAAACTGGTATACTAGCCGTGCTCACGGTTATGAGCGGCCCAGATCCTCCTTTTGATTAGTGGGGTTGTCTCCTTCCGACGAGGGAGGTGCCTCTCGGGGTTACCTTGGTGGCTTGGTTTCGGTTTGGTTCTCCGTAGTAACATGTTTAATCTTGATTAATTACTATGTAACTGGGTTAATGGTAATTCATCAACTTGTAGTAAATAGTTTTAATAAAATTTTGCCAAGACTTAAAAGCTAATGCAGTCAGTCAGCCAACCTTAGAGCCTCATAGTTTGTGTTATACTTGTTGAGTACAAGTTGTGTACTCACTCTTGCCTCTTCTCTACTTTTTCCTCTTAGCTACGCTACTGCTGCTCAGTTCCTGCCGACTCGAGGGAGTTCGCTCAGCGCTACCAGGACTACGAGGACTTCTAGGCATTCGTCTCCCAGTCGACGTCCCTGTGGCGCCCTGCTTCAGCTTCGGAGAGCTTTTATCGTATTTTGTACTTCGCTTCCGCTGTATCAGACATTTTGTCATTAATGTAATAAATAACATTCGTATTTCGATTTATTATGTCTTATTCGTGATATGTGCTATGATATACTGTTCATTCTGTTGTATATACGTGTGACTTGATCCTGGCACGTATATGATTGCTCGGTTTATGTTCTTTTATAAACCGGGTGTTACAGAGTGGTATCACAGCCGTATCAACTGTAGGACGAAGCCTAGATAGAACTGGTCGAGTTTTAGGACTTCTTCTCTCCAATTCTTGCCTGCTGAAACTATTTTACTATTATACCCTTGAAATTCTATGACTTTTACCCGCCTTGCCTTGAAATTCTCTCTCTGAAGAATAGTTTTCGTAGATTTGGCCTGAATCAGTCATCTGACCACCATGAGTATAAACTAGGTGACCCTTTTATAATAATACGATAGCACGTTCTGCGACGCGTTGTGTTAGTCGGGTCGTATGTTAAACTCGGCTAAGTCGTGAAATTTGTCTGCCTGTTATTATGCTACATGTTTGATTTGGATTTTTGAATGATTGCATAGCTTAGTAGTTTAAATTTGTTTAAAGAAAATCACTCTTATGCTAAAGTTAACTAATTAATAAAATGAGTTAGATCGTTGGGGGTAAAACAGTCCACTCTATCCTGTCTACTTTATCATGGCTGAGTCTTTTTCCGCAAAGAGTTATCATATCCATCTGAATTTATTCCAGCAATATCCCTACTCGTGAAATCTTTTGTCCAAAATCAGATGGTGAACACCAGGCGTGGTTCTGACCAGCAGGGGCAGAACAACCAGGGTCAGAACACCCAGGGGACCGGGATCCCGATGCCGCCACCTTTGACTCCAGAGTAGTACTTCCAGCTCCAGATGCAGATGATTGCCACCCTGAACAACACTGTTCAGGCTCTTCAGCAGGCTCACACTCAGCCTCCGCCTCCTCCACCGCCGCAGCCTCGTGACAGGCGTGCTGAGTTCCTGAGGGGTCACCCGCCGACGTTCTCTCACACGTCCGACCCTCTTCAGGCTGACGACTGGCTCCATGCAGTGGAGCGCCAGTTGGATATCGCCCAGTGCGATGATCGTGAGCGCGTCTTGTACGCAGCAGGATAGCTGCGAGGGGCAGCTTTGGACTGGTGGGAGTCCCACCCAGTTTAGGACCGCGAGGCTCTCACTTGGCTCCAGTTCAGGGAGCATTTCCGCAGCCACAACGTCCCCGCGGGCGTTATGAAGATGAAGCAGAAGGAGTTCCTTGCACTGAAGCAGGTAACCTTAGATATAATCATTCAGCGGTTACTTTTGAGCTAATGCCCCTTGTTCTATCCTTATGAATCTGGAGTTAATCTTTCGATATCTATCTGTCTTTGTCACTTCAGGGGACTATGTCGGTCACGGAGTACTGTGATCGCTTTCTTCAGCTGGCTCGCTACGCCCCTGCCGATGTTGCGGATGACCGCAAGAAGCAGGAGCACTTCATGGAGGGTCTTGAGGACTACCTCCAGTACGCGCTGCTCAACCTCCGCTTCGACAACTTCAACCATCTGGTTGACAGCGCGCTCAACACTGAGCGCAAGCACTTGGAGATGGAGGACAAGAAGAGGAAGATTGTCCCCGTTGCTTCCGGCAGCAACACTCGTCCTCGCCTCCAGCAGCCCCAGCAGTACCAGCAGCAGTACCGGCCTCCTCAGCAGTACCAGCAGAGGCCACCACAGCAGTACCCGCCTCGACAGCAGCAGTAGGCGGGGTAGGGCCAGAGGTTACCGGCACCTCCGGCTCGTGCTGCTCCACCGGCACCGCAGGCTCCACGTCCGACAGCTCCTACCGGACAGCAGGCTCAGGGACCCCCTCGCACTAGCTTTCACTGCGGCCAGCCGGGGCACTACGCCAACGCTTGCCCCCGGAAGGCGCAGGCGGGACAGCAGGGGCGCCCAGCTCAGCCCAGGGCGCCACTTCAGGGCAGAGGGAACCACGTGACGGCCGAGTCAGCGGCCGAAGCTCCCAACGTGGTTATTGGTACGTTCATGGTTAATTCATATCCAGCTACAGTGCTTTTCGATACTGGTGCTACACATTCCTTCATTACTCAGTCTTTTGTCGAGCATCATGGTATTCATACTAGCACATTAAAGAGGTGCCTGTTAGTATCTTCACCGGGAGGACAGTTGAGGTCTCACACTTACTGCCCGAGAGTCAGTGTTTCTTTGAGGGGAGTAGAGTTCTATACTGATCTGATGGTGCTAGACACCAAGGGCATTGATGTCACTCTGGGAATGGAGACTCTGGCCAAGTGGGGAGTCCGGATAGATTGTGCTCAGAGGACAGTCTTGCTATCAGCTTCCAGTGGCCAAGAGGTTGTTATCAGTGCAGTAGAGCCTTCGGGATTTCTTCATCAGATGGAGGCTAGACCCACGGACGGTATTCGCGTGGTGTCTGAATTCCCGGATGTCTTTCCAGATGATCTGCCAGGTATGCCGCCTGAACGCGCCATTGAGTTTTGTTTTGATCTCTTGCCTGGCACAGCTCCTATTGCAAAGCGGCCCTACCGTATGGCACCTATAGAGCATGAGGAAGTCAAGAAGACTATTAATGAGTTGCTAGCCAAGGGCTATATCCATCGCAGCTTCTCTCCTTGGGCTTTTCCGTTGTTGCTGGTAGATAAGAAGGATGGCTCGAAGAGGATGTGTGTGGATTATCGGGAGCTGAATGCAGTCACTATCAAGAACAAGCATCCACTGCCCCGTATTGAGGATCTCTTCGATCTGCTTCGAGGTGCTTGTATATTCTCGAAGATTGATCTTCGTTCGGGTTATTTTCAGCTGAGGATCCATCCTGGGGATATTCCGAAGACGGCATTCACCTGCAAGTATGGGCTATATGAGTACACGGTCATGTCCTTCGGCTTGACTAATGCCCCGGCCTACTTCATGCACTTGATGAACATGGTTTTCATGGATTATCTGGATGTCTTCGTGGGGATCTTCATTGATGATATTCTGATCTTTTCCAAGACAGAAGAAGAGCATGAGGAGCATCTGAGACTCGTATTGCAGAGATTGAGAGAGCATCAGCTGTATGCCAAGTTCAGCAAGTGCGAGTTCTGGATTGACGAGGTTCCATTCCTCGGTCATGTTATCTCTCAGGGAGGCATTGCTGTTGATCTGAGCAAGGTGAAGGATGTACTCGAGTGGGAGACACCGCAGACAGTAAAGGAAGTCAGGTCTTTCTTGGGCTTAGCTGGATATTATCGGAGGTTCATTGAGAATTTCTCCAAGATCGCGAAGCCTTTGACTTCTTTGCTGGAGAAAAATGTGGCTTTCGTGTGGACTGATGAGCGTCAGATGGCCTTCGATGAGCTGAAGAAAAGGTTGACTACGGCGCCAATCCTGACTCTGCCAGACCAGACCAAGAGGTTCACGGTATATTGTGATGCTTCGAAGGATGGTCTTGGGTGTGTTCTGATGCAGGAGGGCAGAGTGATTGCTTATGCTTCACGACAGTTACGTCGGCATGAGCTGAACTATCCTACTCATGATCTTGAGTTAGCCGTAGTTGTGCATGCTCTGAAGATTTGGAGGCATTACTTGTATGGGCATCGGTGTGATATCTACACTGATCACAAGAGCCTCAAGTACATTTTCACGCAGAATGAGCTGAACATGCGGCAGAGAAGATGGTTAGAGTTGGTCAAGGATTATGACCTGGAGATTCACTATCATCCAAGCAAGGCCAATGTTGTAGCAGATGCTTTGAGCAGGAGAAGCTATGTCAACATGGCCGTGGCTTTCCAGATGCCTCCAGAGTTATGCGAGGAGTTCGAGCAGTTGAGTCTGGGCTTCTTGCATCATACTTCCAGTGCAGCGTTTGAGGCAGTACCAACTCTAGAGTCTGAGATCAGGCAGCATCAGAAAGATGATGAAAAGCTGCAGGAGATTCGTGAGTTGCTCAAGAAGGGCAAGGCTCCTCATTTCAGAGAGGATGATCAGGTTACTTTGTGGTACAAGAACCGGATCTGTGTGCCAGATGTGAAGGATCTCCGGAAGTTTATTCTGAGTGAGGCCCATGATACAGCTTACTCTATTCATCCGGGCAGCACGAAGATGTATTATGATCTGAAGGAACGTTTCTGGTGGTATGGGATGAAGCGTTCAGTGGCAGAGTACGTGGCTATTTGTGACACCTGTCAGCGTGTCAAGGCTGAGCATCAGAGGCCAGCAGGTCTATTACAGCCTTTGAAGATTCTAGAGTGGAAATGGGAGGAAATCACTATGGACTTCATTATGGGATTGCCTCGTACTCAGAAAGGGTACAACTCCATTTGGGTAGTAGTGGATCGTCTGACGAAGGTTGCTCACTTCATTCCAGTGAACACTACTTACTCCGGTGCTAGACTCGCAGAGTTGTACATCTCTCGGATTGTCTGCTTACACGGTGTGCCCAAGAAGATCATATCTGACAGAGGGTCTCAGTTCACTTCTCGGTTCTGGGAGCAGCTCCATGATTCGTTGGATACGAAGCTGCGTTTCAGTACGGCTTATCACCCTCAGACAGATGGGCAGACAGAGAGAACCAACCAAGTGTTGGAGGATATGCTGAGAGCTTGTGCTATTCAGTATGGTACTAGTTGGGATAAGTGCCTGTCATATGCTGAGTTCTCTTATAACAACAGCTATCAGGCCAGTCTGAAGAAGTCTCCCTTCGAGGCATTGTATGGCAGAAAATGCAGGACTCCTCTCTATTGGGATCAGATTGGTGAGAAGCAGCTCTTTGGCCCTGAGATCATAGATGATGCAGAGCAGATGGTTCAGTCTGTGCGAGAAAATCTAAGGATTGCACAGAGCAGACAGAAGAGCTATGCTGATGGCAAACGGAGAGATCTGACCTTCAGTGTCGGTGATTATGTGTATCTGAAGGTGTCTCCGATGAGAGGAATCCGCAGGTTTAATGTCAAAGGGAAGTTAGCACCTCGGTATGTGGGGCCATTCAAGGTGCTAGAGCGGAAAGGCGAAGTTGCTTATCGCCTGGAGTTACCTCTCAGCCTCTCAGGAGTTCATGATGTCTTCCATATATCTCAGCTGAAGAGGTGTCTGCGAGTACCCGAGGAGCAGGCACCCCTGGATGGAGTCGATGTGCAGGAAGATCTGACTTATATTGAGCATCCGGTGAAGATTCTGGAGACATCAGAGAGGGTTACTCGGAACAAGCGCATCAAGATGTGCAGAGTTCAGTGGAGTCATCACAGTGAAGCTGAGGCTACTTGGGAGCGAGAAGATGAGCTGAAGAAGACATATCCAGATCTCTTTGCTAGCCAGCCGAACTAAATCTCGGGGACGAGATTTCTTTAAGGGGGTAGGGTCTGTAACACCCTAAT
This sequence comes from Panicum virgatum, assembly GCF_016808335.1. Classification (NCBI taxonomy): domain Eukaryota; kingdom Viridiplantae; phylum Streptophyta; class Magnoliopsida; order Poales; family Poaceae; genus Panicum; species Panicum virgatum. The sequence goes on along the minus strand of NC_053141.1, from coordinate 28,780,918 downwards.
TTAAATTCCAGCATTTAATAATAAATTTAATTGGTTTATTTAATTTTCTAGGATTTATTTTGCTTAGTCTGGCATTTAATCTAATTTTTGGTTTCACAAGTAATTAAAAATTGTCTAAGTTCAAAAATTTGTTGTTGCATTCATGCTGGTGCATGGTTTTAATTATTTGAGTGTGGTTTGAATTCAAATTGTATTTGAATTCAAACTTTGTTTGAATTAGAAATAGAAGAGAAGAAGAAATAGAAAAGGAACCCAAACCCAAAACAACCCAGCCCAAACCCAAAACAAGAAACCCAGCTCACAGCCCAGTCCAACCCGAAGCGGGCCATGGCCCACTCTCCTTTTTCCCTCTCCCCTGGGCCTGCTCACCCCGCGCGTAGCCCAGCTAGCGCACACGCCCCCGCTCCCGCATGGCGCTCGGCCCAGACCAACCCGCACAGGCCCCCTCCCTCAGCCCGCGCGCGACGCCCCGCACCCCGGGTCCACCTGTCGGCGCGCTAGCCGTCCCGCCACTGACCGAGCGGCCCTACCCGTCAGCGCCTCCTCTCCCCTTCCTTCCCGGCTCCGCAGCGGCCGCCCGAGATCACCGGCGAGGTCACCAGGATCCTTATCCCGCTGCGCCCCGCCGCAATCTCCGCCCGGCCCCTTTAAACGCCCAAGCCGCACCCCCTGGAAACCCCATCCACCCCTCGGCCGCCGCAACCCTAGCTCCGCCACGCCGCGCAGCTCCGCCGAGTAGAGCAGAGCGCTGCGCCGCCGCGGCCACGCCCCTCCACCGCACCCCGAGCCTCCACGACCCCCGACATAGCTCCGCCTGAGCCCCAGGATTCTCCTCGCGCCCTCCTTCCCCGGCCTAGGGCTCTACACGCGCCGGATTCCACCCCGAGAACCACCGCCGGTAAGTGGCTCCGCCACCGTGATTTCTCCCCGCCGTGGATGCTCCGGCCGCCCTGACCATTTGTACACCACCGCAGCATCACCAAGAGCCGATCCGCGGAGCCAAGCAACCCGGAGCGCCCTGCAGCACCCACCTCCACGAGCGCCGTCCGCGAACCGCCGCTCAACCTCGCCGCCGGCGTCGCTGCTCCAAGTCTCAATCCGTTTCCGTGCACGGTGAGCACCCTCCCGAGCCCCTAATCCTTTTTGCACTAGCTCGTAGGCCTTAGCGCGCGCTTTAGGTCCCAGAACGTCGCACGCCGGTGAGCGCCACCGCGCAGAGCCGCCGCCGCCATCACTCTCACCGCTCAGACCTCCCCTGCGCCCACCTAAGTGCCCAGGTGGACTACACGTTCCGCGGGCATGCTCCCCGACCCAAGCCCGGGTCGGATTGACCCCCGGAGCGCCGGTTTGGGCGTCTCCGGCGAGCCCTCCGCCGCGGGAGCCCCGTCGCCGGTGAGTCCCGCCGCCGCCGGCGCCCGCGAGTCTTCTGAGCCGCCCGATTTGAGTCCTACGCCCCAGATTAGATCTGGAAGCCAGCGAATCTGAGCCTATAGATCGAGATCTGACGGTCCACGTGCGTGGATACTGGTTCGCCTGTCCTTCTTGCATAAGAGCCCCTGTCTTTAGTTAATATCAACCCGCGGTCCAGCCTTAGTCAAAAGAATTTACGCAGAGGCCCTGTTTTTAGCACTTAGCCCCCTGAGTTCTTTAGAGATAGAACCCGCCGTCCTTCCATGGCTTTTTCACGCGTTAAACCCCAAAACTAACCTTTAATTACATTTAGGCCCTCGGTTTTAGCAGAAAAGCCCCTGGAACCCTGTTTTTATTACAAATAAGCCCCTAGAACTTGTTTTAGGCCTAGATTTTGCGTTTTAGCTCCGTTTTTAGCGTTCTTTATGTCCACGCGATCGTTGTAACGCGTAGAATCGTTTTAGACTAGTTTAGTGTGCTGTTTTTATGTATTGATGTACTGTTTCTTAGTTTTTGTTAGTGTTTGTTTGTATGCTTATTATTGTGCATTGTTTTGGCCATGTGTTCGTGAGTAGACGTTGATCCATCTGAGGAGCCCCAGTACCAGTACCAGGAGCAGCCGTCTTCCGAGCACTTTGAGCAGCAGCAGGAGCAGTACGAGGAAGGCAAGTGTAACATGAACAACCTATCACTTTAAATACATTTTCATACTGCATTTTAATACTGTATGCCTATAAGGATTCCTAGCCACTTTATATCCTTTATATATATCCTTTGGGTTGCATTTTGGTTAGATGTGCTAGGTTGCTGCGCTAGAACACACTCTGGTCCTTTTTAATTAATTTGATTAATGGTTTACTTGAACTTAATTCTGAGAGTGGTCCTTTGTGTGGATGAGTGGCTCACGTCTCGTTAAAAGATGGTTTTTGTAGAAACATGGTTTAGGGTGCCAGCACGGTGCTTAGTGCTTGGTTGGCCACTCTCCATAAGGACCGGTTCATAGAGCGACAACCTGGGACAACAGCGCTACCACAAGGCTAGAATGGGATAGACTTGGCTTACTAATTAGGTCTTTTTGGTTTGGAGTAACTTACCTACGGGGCAAGAGTAGTAAGCTTCAATGGTCCCTGCTCCTCCGGCTTGGTCTGTGCTTGGATTGCGCTCCTGTGCTTGTACCCCCGGAGGTGGGCCCCATCGTCGCTGATCTAACTCTTCGCGGTTACGCCTTACCAACGAGATTCTTTGTAACGGCCTCGTAGTGAGTCGCTAGTCATCTCACCTATGGAAGTGTGATGAACCTCTAGCGTAGCTCACGACTTGTGGGTAAAGATGTGCAACCTCTGCAGAGTGTAAAACTGGTATACTAGCCGTGCTCACGGTTATGAGCGGCCCAGATCCTCCTTTTGATTAGTGGGGTTGTCTCCTTCCGACGAGGGAGGTGCCTCTCGGGGTTACCTTGGTGGCTTGGTTTCGGTTTGGTTCTCCGTAGTAACATGTTTAATCTTGATTAATTACTATGTAACTGGGTTAATGGTAATTCATCAACTTGTAGTAAATAGTTTTAATAAAATTTTGCCAAGACTTAAAAGCTAATGCAGTCAGTCAGCCAACCTTAGAGCCTCATAGTTTGTGTTATACTTGTTGAGTACAAGTTGTGTACTCACTCTTGCCTCTTCTCTACTTTTTCCTCTTGGCTACGCTACTGCTGCTCAGTTCCTGCCGACTCGAGGGAGTTCGCTCAGCGCTACCAGGACTACGAGGACTTCTAGGCGTTCGTCTCCCAGTCGACGTCCCTGTGGCGCCCTGCTTCAGCTTCGGAGAGCTTTTATCGTATTTTGTACTTCGCTTCCGCTGTATCAGACATTTTGTCATTAATGTAATAAATAATATTCGTATTTCAATTTATTATGTCTTATTCGTGATATGTGCTATGATATACTGTTCAATCTGTTGTATATACGTGTGACTTGATCCTGGCACGTATATGATTGCTCGGTTTATGTTCTTTTATAAACCGGGTGTTACAGCTTTGATATTTCAGGTTTACTTTCCTTCGACCTGGCATCGATGGGTCTAACTGCCCCTGGAAAAAAAACACAATCTCTGCAGCAATCGGCTAACTTGGCAAATCAGCTTCAACTCATCAAGAATCTATTATCTGCTCCGATAACTGCTCTGGTTGATGATTCCAGCAAGATAAAAGAAATTCTTGAGCAGATAGAATCTCAGCTTCCAGAATTACTTCGAGTCAAACTCTGGCCAGCCGGCCATCTTCCTTTCTTTCGGGCAGATGCGAAGGCAGCTCAACAAAGAATAGAAGCACGTCGTTCTCAAGTCTTTCTGAAAACTGACATAGCTCAAATGTGCAAAGCCCTCAACCAAAAGAAAGCAACTCTAGATGCTAAAGCTGATATCTCCGAGAACACAAGACGACTCAACCTCTTGGAAAAGGAACTGATGGAACTTGAAGAAAAGGTCCGCACTACCCAAAAACTAATCCAAGAGGAGAAAGCTTCGATCGCAAACTCTAGGCAGGAAGCCCAAGAAATGACTGAACAAATACAAGCAGAGTTTGCAGAAATAAGCACCTTGAGTCGACAGATAATATCAGGCGATGACAAGGATGACGAAGAAATCATTGCAAGAGCTGATGCCGTACGCGCAGACGCCATCCATGCCATAGAAAAATTCCTGAACTAGTAGAACTGTTCAGAAAACATTTGATGTTGCCTGCTAAACCTGAAACTTGTACTCATTTAAAACATCTTAAGTCGATGGTTAGACATCGGCTGTCTTGCTTCTCATATGTATTTTTACTAGCCAACTCAACGTGTTGGCTTCTCTTTTTTTTTCTTTTTTTTTACTGGCCAACTCAACATGTTGGACTATCTCTTTCTCTTTTTTTTTACCGGCCAACTCAACGTGTTGGCCTTTCTCCCTTTTTTTTTACCGGCCAACTCAACGTGTTGGCCTTTTCATGATTACAGCCAGATGGGTCTCATCAGCTCTTGTTACTCGCTTTCCCACATGCTCGGGAAATACTTCTTGAGGTCTTGACCATTGACAGCAACATGAAACATGACACCGTCTAGCTCCTCAAGCATGTATGCATTCCCAGGCAAAACCTGATCAACATTGTACGGCCCGTGCCAAGTTGGAGACCATTTACCAAACTTTTTATCTTTAGTTCCCAATGGCAATACTGCCTCCCAAACCAAGTCTCCAACCTGAAAATTCTTTGGCTTGACCTTCTTGTTGTACGCACGAGCAACTTTAGCCTTGTTTTCCTTGATCTTCTCCAATGACCAAAGCCTTAGCTCTATCAGCTCCTCCACATTGTCATTCATCAAGGCTGCATATTGTTCAGTTGTCAGATCGTTCTGGAATTCAACACGCCTTGATCCGGACGTGATCTCCCATGGTAACACAGCGTCTTGGCCGTAGACTAAATGGTACGGCGATGTCTTGGTGGACCCGTGACATGAAATACGATACGCCCACAAAGCTTCTGACAACACCTCATGCCAGCGCCTAGGATATTCATCGATCTTTCTCTTTATGAGCTTGATGAGGCTCTGGTTGGATGCTTCAGCCTGTCTATTAGCTTGGGCATAATATGGAGATGATCTGATCAGCTTAATTCCCAAGTCATCGGCGAACTTCCTGAATTCCTCTGATATAAAGACCGATCCTCCATCGGTTGTAATAGTTTGAGGAATCCCAAATCTATGAATGATGTGCTCTTTGACAAAGCTGATCAAATCTTTTGACGCTACTGACCTCATGGGCACTGCCTCTACCCACTTTGTGAAATAATCTGTAGCAGCTAAAACCCATTGGTGACCCTTGCTAGACGACGGGTTGATCTGACCAATCATGTCCATGGCCCAACCTCTAAATAGCCACGGTTTGATGATAGGATTCATTACTGATGCTGGCACTATCTGAATTTTGCCAAACCTTTGACATGCCTGACATCCTTTGTAATATTTGAAGCAATCTTCAAGCATAGTGGGCCAGTAATAACCCGATCGCCTAATTAGCCACTTCATCTTATGAGCCGATTGATGAGTACCGCAGGCTCCTTCATGAACCTCATGCAAGAGCCGATTTGACTCTGAAGGTCCCAGACATTTAAGCAGTAGTCCTTCCAAGGTCCTGTAGAACATGTCATCCCCTATCAGAACATACTTCATGGCCTTGAGTCTTATCCTTCTGGGTGCCCCCCGAGCCGAATCCTTCAAGTAATTGAAGATATCGGCTCTCCAGTCTCCGGGCTCTAGAAACTGAACTTCTACATCGACTCCATCGGCTGTTTCCTTGTACCCAGAAGCCATCTGTGCCAAATCATTGGCTTCATTGTTCAGAGTCCTGCATATCCAGTGGAAATTGATGTACCTGAATCGTGACATCAACTCACAGCACTGCATCCATATGGGAAAAAGAGCCTCGCTCTCACATCTATATTCTTCTGTGAGCTGAGAAATCACCAGCTTCGAATCTCCAAATATTTCCACCGCTTCCGCACCAGCTTCGAGGAGCAATTCCATTCCTTTGCGAACGGCTTCATATTCCACCAAATTATTGGTGCATGGGGCAGTCATCCTGATGGAAAAAGAGTAAGTCGCCCCTCGAGGTGACACCAACGGAATTCTCACACCGCACCCATCATCACAAGCCGATCCATCAAAAAACATAGCCCAAGCACGAATAAATAGTGCAGCAATATCAGTGCTGATCCTGTCTGCAACAAGATCCGCCAGTGCCTATCCTTTGACTGCTTTCGCAAGCTGATATCGGATATCGAACTCTGACAATGCAAACATCCATTTTCCAAGCCGGTCTTTCAGGACAGGAGCCAACAGCATGTGCTTTATGACATCCGATTTGCATATGACAATTGTTTCTGCCGAGAGCAAAATATGACGAAGCTTTGTACATGTAAAGAATAAGCAAAGGCAAAGCTTCTCGATTTTAGGATACCTGGTCTCGACGTCTATCATGCGCCTGCTGAGGTAGAAAACCACCCTCTCCTGGCCGTCGTGCTTCTGGACTAACACCGAAGCAATGGAAGTGTCACCCACGGATAGGTACACGTAGAACGGCCTATCTTGCTGAGGAGGAACCAACACTGGAGGCTTTGACAAATATTCTTTGATTTCATCGAAACCTTGCTGCTGTTCTACCCCCCAGCGGAACTCATCATCGGATTTGATCTTCACTAAACCCATGAACGGTTCAATGCGCCCAGACAGATTGGAAATAAATCGTCTGACAAAGTTAATTTTACCAATGAGCTTCTGCAACTCTTTCTTCGTGGTAGGTGGCTTCATCGTTTTTACAGCTTCTTGACTCTTCAAGCCGATCTCGATTCCCCGTTCGTGCACCAGGAATCCCAAAAATTGACCGGCCGATACTCCAAAGGCACATTTCTTTGGGTTCATTTTGAGCCCAAACCTTCGAGTCCGCTCCAAGACTTGACGCAGATCTTCTAGGTGCCCCCCAGCTGATTTGGATTTGACCACGACATCATCAATATAAATTTCTACTAGTTTGCCGATGAGATCATGAAAAATGTAATTCATGGCACGTTTGTACGTTGCACCGGCATTTTTCAGTCCAAAGGTCATAACCAAATATTTGAACAAGCCGACAGCGCCTGGTACTCTGAACGCGGTCTTGTTCACGTCTTCTGGGGCCATGAAGATCTGGTTGTAGCCGGCATTACCGTCCATAAAACTCATCATTTTGTGGCCGGCAGCTGCGTTGATCTATGTCTCTGCAACAGGCATCGGGTATTCATCCTTTGGCGTCGCTCTGTTGAGATTTCTAAAATCGACGCAGACACGCCATCGGCCATCCTTCTTTTGCACCGGTACCACACTGGAAATCCATTCTGCATACTGGCATGGCCTGATAAACCCAGCATCCAACATCTTCTCCACCTCTTTCTTGACTTCTTCTAGGACTTCGGCCTTCATCTGACGTGCTCGTTGCTGAAACGGCCGAAACCCTTTCTTGAGCGGGAGCCGATGCTCGACGATGCTTCTGTTTAGAGCGAGCATCTCGGTGTAGTCCCATGCAAAACAATCCCGGTACTCTTTCAGCAGTGCAATCATCTCCTCACGCAGGACCGGATCCAACTTCTTGCTGATAAATGTCGGTCGTGGCTTATCCCCAGGACCGATGTCAACCTCTTCCAAATCATCAGCTGACGTGAACCCGTATCCCAAGTTGCCGTCGTCTGAAAAACCAGCTGCGAACGCAGGCGAGTCTTCGTTATCCACAAGATTCGCGGCAAACACAGGGAGATGACAAGAAAAATTATTTGGCCAATCGCACGGGCTGGCCGCTTCTATACTTCCATTATTATCCGAAACTAAATAGTCGATGAGTGGCCAACTGCCAGAGCTGGCCATCGTATGTACATGATGTAACAATTCCGACCCCAAATAGGATTTTTCTATTTTTTAGGGCCGGTCGCTGGGACCGGCCTCTCTATCTCTATTACACCCCGTAGCATGCCAGGATGTGTCTACTCTGTGAGGCCAGTGGATAAGACCAGCCTCAGTCCGTTTTTTGTCGCTTCGATCCGATCACAATCTTCCAGGGCGATCCCTGAGATCGGCTCTTGCCCTTCCGCATCCCAGGCGTTCATGTCTGCGAGCGAGACCTCGCTGGAGTCATCTGCATGGACCACCTCCACTTCATCGCCATCCCATTGGACGAGATACTGATGCATTGTGGAAGAGATACAATAGTTGGCGTGAATCCAATCTCTCCCAAGCAACACCGTGTATGTACTCTTGCTGTTGACGATGAAGAATGAAGTCGGGATCGTCTTGCAACCCACTATCAACTCCACATTAAGAACCCCCATTGCCTCTGATGGTTGTCCGTTGAAGTCATTGTGCATCACATTGGTCTTGATTAGGTCGGCAGAAGAACACCCCAACCGGCGCAGCACCGAATATGGCATCAGGTTGACTGCAGCACCGGTGTCAACCAGCATCCTGTTAACGGGTTTACCATTGATGAAGCCCTTGAGATACAGCCCCTTCAAATGTTTGTAGCTTTTTTCCTTTGGCTTCTCGAAGATGATCGGCTGGGGGCCAAGATCCAACTGTGCAACAGGCAAATCCTCCGGTTGGGGTGCCCGGAACTCTGATGGGAGCACGAACACCATGTTCACATCAGCTGATGGCTTCTCATCGGCTTTTTTCTGCTTGGGGCGCCACTCTTTTCTTGGAAGGCGCCTTTCCACCCTTCGCGGGTGCTTGACTTGTTCCGCGAGATCCAGACGCGCCTTCCTCAGCACGTCAAGGTACTTTGCTTCTGCCTCTTCTAGATTGCGCAAGCGCTGCACTCTGCGCTTCTGCGAGCGATTAAACCCGTCAGGACACCACCGTGGGTGATGGTACCTGTCTTCTTCTTCTGGCTCGGAATCACCCCTGGTCGACCGCCCAACATGTTCATTGTGACGCACTTTGGGCCCCAAGCGTCGAAACGCCGAAGTATCGCCTGACTGGCGTGTCCGAGGCCTGCACTCCAGACAATCATCTATAGTGGGCAATCGGCTCATGCCGTAATTCCAGCAGTACCTGAAGAACGGGCAATGCCAGTGGTCGCGTACAGCCTGGCGCCTTCCCAGCGTCCTCCCTGTGCGGTACTCGTACTCCTCTTCTTCCGATTGATATCGGCGACGCAACTTGTGCTGATATTCATTTTTTCCAGAAGCCGATCGGAAGCTGGAAGCTGATTGCGGATGTAACGCACTTGCTCTTTAGTAATATGCTGTCGCCCAGGCTCATTTTGATCCTAGGCCGTTTGCCAGAAACGGCCTCTATCCTTTGCTCGTCACGATGGGGTACAGGCCCGGCCATGTTGATCTGGAATGAAAAATTCTGGCTCGTAGGAGCGAAGTCTGACAACTCTACCACGTTGGCTTGTGGGAAGGGCTTCGTGTCGACCTTCATCGTGTGTTGAGCCAAAATTAATCGGCCTTGCTCGATAGCCGATTGGATCTGACGACGCAGCTCCTTGCATTCGCCCGTGGCATTAGTGGACGAGTGGTGCCATTTGCAGTACAGCCTTCCCTGCAGCTCTTGTGCCGTCGGTAGCTTGTGATTCTCTGGGAGCTTTAGCTGTTTTTCTTTGAGGAGCAGATCAAATATCTGCTCTGCTTTGGTCACGTCGAAGTCGAAGCCCTTCACAAGCCCCTGCTGTTTGACCCACTTGCACGGGACAGGGTTTGCCCCCGAGTCCACTCTGCCACGGCCACTTCTTGCTCCTCGCCAGAGTCATCAGATTCATCCGCCTGGTCCATGTTTACATGGCGCTTGAACTTGTCCTGGTACAGCTCAGGATGGTAAAGCTCATATGCCGTAAGTTTCTGCACCATGTGTGCCAGAGAGGTGAATTCCAACTGAAAAGCCAGATCCTTGATCGGCTTAGCGAGTCCCAGAACAGCCAAATCGACTGCCTCCCTCTCTGTGATGCGTGATGAGTAGCATCGGTTCTTGACTTCTCTGAAGCACTGTATGTATTCCGACACAGTCTCTCCTCGCTTCTGCCTAACTTGGGCGAGGTCGGCAATCCCAGTTTCAGCAGCCTCTGAGTGATACTGAGTATGGAACTGATCTTCCAGCTGCCTCCAAGTTCGAATAGAATCCGGAGCCAACGACGCGTACCATTCAAAAGCTGGGCCTGTAAGAGATTGGCCAAAGAACCGGACCCTCAGCGGATCCGATACTGAGATCATCCCAAGCTGCGTTAAGTATCGGCTCACATGCTCAATGGAGCTGGCTCCTTCTGACCCGTTGAACTTGGTGAACTCAGGGAGCCGATACTTGGGTGGCAATGGGATCAAGTCGTAGTCACTTGGATACGGCTTGGAATAGCCGATTGCTTTTCTCTTAGGCAGGATGCCAAACTGGTCTCTCAGTATTGCACTGGCCTGCTCCACACTAAGAACTCCTGGGGTCGATGGCTCAGCATTCGGCCCGGTAGCGTACTTTGCCAACCACGCTTGTTTCTCCGCGTCTGCTCCAGAAGCTCCTGGGTTTACCATTTGCACCGAGCATGTTGGATTGATGCTGTCAGGGATGTAGACGCACGTGTAGCCGTGCGGGATCTCCTTGGGTGGCTCGGTGAGGAATTGGCCTTCTCCAGGATCACCGCCGATCTTGTGGACGACGTAGATCGGCGAATTCTGCTGTATTGCTGCCGCGAGCGAGTAGGACACTGGCGGCTTGGTTTACAATGCAGCTTCCCCCCTGTGACTCCCCAGAGTTGGTCCCGATGGGGAGTACTGGTTCTTGATTACCTCCTGGACAACGCGATGTGCCACGTGCTCAAGCTCGTTCACCAGGCTTTCTGAGTGCCGATGGAGCGTGTGAGCCACCATGTAGTTCATCTCCTGGCGTTGGGCCCTGGTACGCTCCTCTGACGGCACAGACAGATCAATGTTGTTGAGAGCGCCTTCTGGTGAGAATCCCTTCCACTTGATGCCATGGTTGCGGGTCCTCTCAAAAGAGCCGATGAGATCGGCTTCGAACTGAGCTTTGGCCTCATCATATTTTTGCTTGTGTTCCAGAGTTAGTTCTTCATACGTGACAAGTTTGGTGACCGGCAGAACCGATGCTTGGTCCTGAGCTCCTGTCATCTCTGTGGCGAGCGTTGTTGTTGATGAATGTCCCACCGGGCGTGCCAGAATGTGTTGTTGGTCGAAACCCACCGGCGAGCAGCGACAGGCAACACGAAGAGCTGGGAGGTTGCCGGGGCGATGGTAGGCACTGCTCCCTCGTCGACGGCCTGCAATTCCAGCACGCGCCGCGGCTTGTGAAGACGCAGGGCGTGCCACCTGACCTATACCCGATCAGGAAGGTGCGAACGTGCTTGCAACGATTAGCCTGCATACACAAACACGTGGAAACGTAAGTCTGAGCCGTGGTCGGCTCCCCGGGATGACTCTTGCATCGGCTTTAAGGAGCCGATCGAGTCCCGGTGTCAGATTGGATCTGTTTACATCCAGATATTGATAAATAAAGCGAATAACTATAAAGCTGCTTCAATTAAATCTAACTAATCTAATCCATGATAGTAAAGGCTTCACTGTTAGATCGGAACATCCTACACGTGATTGGGCCTAACGAACGCAACAGATAACTAATCCATAACCCAAAATAGAGGCCTAAGAACTAGCAAAAGCCGATTCCTGGAACAATCCCTATTAAGACTAAGATAAAGCATCTAGTACACCACCGGATCATCCAACCCGTTTGCAAGGCCTAATCTAACAGATATTACGCCAACTCTTAGAGATAAGAGCAAACCATAACAGATTAGATCTACTAGACATAAAAGATGCAGGGTGTTGCCTTTACGCAACTAACTCTATGCAGCAAGAGCTAGTACAAGATGATGACATGATCGCGTAAAGACAACATGATATTCGTAGATGATAAGCAACAAAGCACAACAAATCTACTAAAAGTCATGCTATGAATATCGAGATAACTAGTACTACTCGCCATCAAAAATGCTTCAGTACGAGTAACACCAAGGTAAAAGGAAGAACAGCGCTGCCCTGATCGCGAGAAGCGATCAGGGCAGCATGGTGCTTACTTGGATGAAAACCCTAGAATTAGGGGTGGCGATGCGCCGAGAATTGTTGTTTGCGAGACGTGATGACGTTCCTCCCTTCTCATGAATAACATAGGGTATATATTTATAGTCCGGAGACTTGGGAAACAATCTAAACTAATCTTGTCCCGATCGGACTCTATCTTAAACTAAATCTAAAGATACATGGCCCATGTGGCCCAAACGCTCACGCAGGAGCCAATTTACAAGTCTTCTTCAATCTTCTGCTTTAAGCCCATCTTGCTTTCGGCCCATAAATTAATCCTGTTAATTTATGGCGATAACACGTACACCTGCAGGAATTCCGACGGGTTAGTGGTACCATCGTACTTCTCCGGCAGGTGCGGGCGGAACTTGGATGGCCATGCCACCGCACGGAGGTGCTCCGCCAACGCAGCACAGCCCACCCCAGCCACCGGGGCGCCCGTCTGTATCCGAGCGTTCACCGGAGGCTTGGGTGCCACCACGTCCAAGTCGGCGTTGAGGTTGCGGCCCTCAATGTTGAGACGGCGCTCTCGCGCCCTCTCCACGGAGATGCGGGCGTCCTCACCCGCACGCCTGCGGTTGAGCTCCGCCCGCAGGTCTTCTGTCCGTGCCCCCCTCACTGTGGGGGAGCGCACGGATGCCGACGCGCCGCCCTAGCACCAGTGGTAGGATACCACCGCATTGCCAGGCGGTGGTCGTTGCCCAGTTTTTGCAGAACTGGGGGAGGCCTGAGCCAGATGGAGGAGACGGTCAATGTCATCCCACCACTGCCTCAGGGCGTCTGGCGAGGCTGCAGCAGCCGGAGGGTTGCGAAGCAACTCCCTAGCTGCGGCCAGCGCTCCGCCGCTAGCAGCCTGTGAGGGGGCCCTTGACGGGCGCCCTGACTCCTGCCGACGAGCAGCGCGCGCCACCGCCGACGGTGGCTGCTCCACAGGTACGGTTGCCCCTGGAGAAGGAACGCGAGAGGCATGTGGCATGGAGGATGCCACCCCCTCTGTCATCTCCACGTCGTCCACCCGAACCATGGAGACGAGCAAGAGATGAACCGAAATGTGACACCCCGGCCTACAGATAGTACTGGAGAATTTGAGAATCTCTCAGATGAGGCAGAAGAGTTATTCTATAGTTCTCTTTTATGGGTTTATGTGACATCTATCTGGAGTTAGTAGCAGTGATGCATGGGTAGTGTTGTCCAAATAAGATAGAACCTTACATAGTGAGGTTTTCTCTCTCCTTTGACCTTACCAATCTATGCTTCCTTTTATCCCAGCTCAGATGTCGGCAGAACAAAAAGGCTTTGGAGACAGTGCAATGGGTGATGGTGCTCATGCAACAGTTTCCATGAAGCAGCCGACAACGGTACAAGATCAGTCCTCGCAAACAACATACCACCCGAAGAATGGTGAGAAAGCTTGCCTGTGTTGCCAATTTTATGGCGTTCCTTGTCGTCAAGTTCGTGCGACTGAAGATGAAGCTACAACTAGGAGGAACCAGAGGTTGTTCTCTAGTACAAAGAGAAAGAGGTCTCATCAAGAGCAGCTAGCAGAGGATTCCCTTTTCCTTGACGGTCCATCGATCGATGAGCTACAGACCACACAGAAGAGGAAGGATCCGGAGTGCTCTAGAGATACACAGGTCAAAAACCAAGCACTCTATGATTATGTTGATGGGTTGACTATCACTATGAATGTGATTCAGCCACGCGGCCGCAAGGAGTCCAAAAAGCAAGCAGCAGAGATAATGCAAGATGTGGTAAGTTCACAGGGAGGTCAACCAAGTAGCGCCTTTCACCGCCGCCGCCTGTGCTACCAATGTAGGCAAGAAGGTCATTATGCCAAAAGTTGTCCTCAGAATCAGCTGTCACCAGTACCACCAGTCCAGGACTTTTCAACAATCCCGCATACCAGTGGTGATGAGACCCACCTTATTTCCGGGAACTGCTCCAAGCAAGATGCCCAGAATGATCAGGATCAACAGCAAGTGACACCAGTGTGCAGTGATCGTACAAAGCATGAGCAATCCAAGAAGGGACCAAAAGAGTACCTCCAGGGTAGAGTTCACCATGTGTCAGCAGAAACCATTCGGGATAATAGTCCAGTCATTCTTGGTATGCTTCTGGTCAACTCTTTCCCAGCCTCAGTGTTGATAGACCCTCGTGCTACACATTCATTCATCAGCACGTAGTTTGCTGCTAGGCATGAGATATTGAAGCTACCCATGAGGAAGAGAATGGTCGTCAAATCATCAGGAAAAGAACAGATCTCCAGTTACATATGTCCTCGAGTCAGCATAAGGATATGCGAGACAACCTTCCCTGAGAACCTTATTGTAATGGAGTCAACAGGAATCAACATCATTCTTGGTCAAGACTGGTCAGCTCGAAACAAACTTGTGATGCAGCCTACCAAAAGAGTGGTAAAGGTCCAGAACTCGTCAGGAGAGCAAATCGAGCATGAGGTTCAACATACTTCCAACTCAAGTCATGTGGGTATGAGAATCCGGCTCCGAAGTGAGTAGAACTTAATCCCATCTTTGTTTCTCTTTGCTAGCCAGCCCAGAATCTCGGGACGAGATTCTTGTAAGGGGGTAGGATTTGTAACACCCTAATTTAAATTCCAGCATTTAATAATAAATTTAATTGGATTTATTTAATTTTCTAGGATTTAATTTGCTTAGCCTTGCATTTATAATTTATTTTTGCTTCCTAAAGTAATTAAAATTTATTTTAGGTTTAACTTGATTGCGCATTCATGCTGGTGCATAATTTTATTGATTGAGTGTGGTTTGAATTCAAATTCAAATTTGAATTCAAATGGCTTTACTTTGAGTGGTGTTTTGAAATAGGAAACACAATAGAAAAAGAGGAAGAAACTAGAAAGATCAAAACCAGCCCAAGAACCCAGCAGCCCAGTTCTTTCCTTCTCACTCGGCCCAACCCGCTCCCTCTTCTTTCTTTCCCTGCGGGCCCAGCAACTCACACGGCCCAGCCTTCTTTTTTCCGCACGCCAGCCCGGCCCAGTCCAACCTCCTCCTCTTTCCCTTCAGCACCGTCCCAGCCACTTGCGCGGCCCAGAACGCCTCCGCGCGGCCCAGCCTCCCCTGCTCAGCGCTCGGCCCAGCTCCCTCCGCGCTGGCCCAGCCCGCACATGCACTCGCCCGATCAGCCCGCTCCACGCGCGCACTCCCCTCGCTGACGCCGTGGCCCCACGGGTCAGGCCCTTCGTCACCGCCACGACGCCCGCGCTGAACGGCTCCGCCGTGATCTCCGTGCCTCGATCCGCCCGGCACGCCTCCCCGCGATCCTCGGCTTCCTTCTTAAAATGCCACCCCGGCCTCCAGTGCGCCACACTTTCCCCTTTTCCGCAGCCCCAAATCCCGAAACCCTCACCCCACCTTGCTCCACCACGCCGAAGCTCGGCGCCGCCAAGGAACCGCCATCACGCTACACCTCCACCCCTGCAAGACCCTGCAGCAGCTCTACCGTGAGGCAAGGAGCATCTCCGGCCACTTGTCCGGCCTCTGCACCACACTACACCGGAATTTCACCCAAGACTCGCCGCCAGTAAGAGGCTCCGCCACCCCGATTTCTCGCCGCCGTTGAGCGCCGGATCCCGTTGACCCCTCTGCCTGCTTCACAGCACCACCAGGATTCGATCCGTGGGACCCATATGCCCAGAGGAGCCCTGCAACGCCCGGACCCCGAGCTCCGCCGTGCGCCGCCGCCGGCCTACGCCGACAACCCCCCTGCACAGCCTCCCCATCCGACCTGCACCCTCGGTGAGCTACACCCCGACTCCTTGATCCCTTTGCGCCAGTTCCCGCAGCCCGTAGCCCCTGGAACCCCTGGAGCACGCACACGCCGGCGAGTCAAGCCGTGCAGACCCGCCGCCGTCCTTGCGCTCGCCACCCAGAGCCTCGGCGAGGCCCGCTGTAACCCTAGGTGGGTTACGCGTGTTGCGCTGAACACGCCTGACCCAAGCACGGGTCGATTTGAGGCCCGGAGCACCTAACTCGGTGAAGTCCGGCGCAAGCGCCGCTGCCCACCGCCGTAGATGCTCGCCGCCGGTGGCCAGCGCCGCCGCCCGCAGCGCCCAAACGCCCTGATCCATCCGATCGATGCCCAGCGGTCACGATTAGATCCCGAGCCCAGCAGATCTGAGCCGCCGGATCGAGATTCAGCGGATCAGATCTAAACATACCCCTTCGCCCTGACATTTTTGTTAAAGAGCCCCTCATCTTTCCTGGAATCAACCCGCGGTCCGCTGCAGTTCAAAAGTAATTGCATTCCAGTCCTGTTTTTAGCGTTTAAGCCCCTGAACTTTCCAGTTTTTGAACCCACAGTCCAAGTCCTGCCTTTTTTATGCGCTAGCCCCTACAACAATGTGTTAATTATGTTTTAGTCCTCGGTTTTGCCCAGAAACCCCCTGGAACTCTAGTTTTCTTACAAATAGGTCCCTGGAACTTGTTTTTGGCCTAGATTTTGCGTTTTAGCTCCGTTTTAGGCATTCTTTATATCCACACGATCATTGTAACGCGTAGAATAGTTCTAGCTTAGTTTTGTTTGCTGTTTTCATGTATTGTTGTACTTTTTCTTATTGTTTGCCTTTATTTGCATGTATGTGTATGTGCTGGACTTGTTTTGGCGTTGCGATCGTGAGTAGACATTGAGCTACCAGAGGAGCCCCAGTACCAATACCAGGAGCCATCTTCTAAGCAGTTTGAGCAGCAGGAATAGTTTGAGGAAGGAAAGTATAACATGAACACCACCTATCACTTTTAAATACATTTTCATACTGCATTTTAATACTGTATGCCTATAAGGACTTTCCTAGCCACTTTATATCCTTTATATATATATATATATATATATATATATATATATATATATATATATATATATATATATAGATATATATATATATATATATATCCTTTGGGTTGCATTTTGGTTAGTTGTGCTAGGTGCCGCGCTATAACACACTTGGTCCATTTTAATTAATTTAATTTATGGTATATGCAACTTAATTCTGAGAGTGGCCCGTTTGAGGGGCTCACGTCTCGTTAAAATTGGTTTTTTTTAGAAACATGATTTAGGGGGCCAGCACGGTGCTTACTGCCTGGTTGGCCACTCTCCATAAGGACCGGTTCATAGAGCGACAACCTGGGACAACAGCGCTACCACAAGACTGGAATGGGACGGTCTTGGCTTACTAATTAGGTCATTTTGGTTCGGGAGTAACTTACCGACGGGGCAGGAGGGGTAGTGAGCTTCAATGGTCCCCAGGCTACGAGGCTTGGTCTGTGTACCCCTCGAGGTGGTCACCATCGTTGTGGAGCCTGATTCCTTAGCGGTTACACCTTACCAACGTGTCCTTTGTAACGGCCTCGTAGTGAGTTTGCTAGTCATCTCACCTAAGGAAGTGTGATGAACAACTGGCATAGCTCACGACTTGTGGGTAAAGATGTGCAACCTCTGCAGAGTGTAAAACTGGTATACTAGCCGTGCTCATGGTCATGAGCAGCCCAGATCCTCCTTTTGATTAGTGGGGTTATCTTCCTTTGACGAGGCAGGTTTCCCCGGGTGGCTTGGTTCGGTTTGGTTCTCAGTAGTAAACATGATTAATTTTGATTAATTACTATGTAACTGGGTTTATGGTAATTCATCAACTTGTAGTAAATAACTTTAATAAAATTTTGCCAAGACTTAAAAGCTAATGCAGTCAGTCAGCCAACCTAGAGTCCTCATAGTTTGTGTTATAATTGTTGAGTACGAGTGGTACTCACCCTTGCCTCCTCTACACTTTTTACTCTTGTTCTTTTGGGGGACACTCTACTGCTGCTAGTTCCTGCCAACGCGAGGGAGTTCGCTCACGCGCTACCAGGACTACGAGGACTTCTAGGCATTCGTCTCCCAGTCGACATCCCTGTGGTGCCAGCTTCGAGAGGCTTCATTTATGTATTACGCTTCCGCATACTCTGACTCATACATTTGTCATTAATGTAATAATAACTAACATTCATACTCGCTATTATATCTTTTTAAGTGATATGTGCTGTGATATACTTTTCTTCTGTTGTATATACGTGTGACTGATCCTGGCACGTATATGATTGCTCGGTTTATGTCCTTTTATAACGGGTGTTACACGAACCAGCTATAGCCCCCTACCTGGCGCGCCAAATGTCGTGGTGTGGCAACCACAGCGGGTGGCGGAATGCACCCGCCTAAGCCCAGAGGGTGAGAACTCGGGGGTTAGCTAGCGACTAGTTCGATCTGCTCAAGAACACGATGAACACAGCCGGTTATAGTGGTTCGGGCTCGCTGGAGCGTAATACCCATACGTCCCACTGTGTGTTGTATTGCTCAAGACTGAAGGGTTGGAGCTGAGTCCAGCATGTGACTGCGTGTAGTCTAGCCTGACCCCCTGTGCACAGCGAGCGCCTCCCTTTATATCTCAAGGGAGGCGCACTACATGGCCGTTGGGTCTCCGACAGATGGGCCCATCGATGTAGTACAAAATATCGTACTGCTCTACATTATGGCGTCGCAGGCGAAGGAGATCTCTCTCCTGGATTTCCTTGCCGCGTAGGAGGCATGATGAATAGAGCCGTTTGCCGTCGTATCTAATTAATTAATGTGGCAGACGGCTCTGCATGGGTGCGGCGCAGGCGGCTGCACTGTGTACTTCGGTAAATCGCGGTCTACAGTGAGGTCTGACAAGGTCTGCCCTGCGAGCCGCGGCGACAGAGCACGCCTCAACCCCATGCATTGAATGCGGTGGGTGGGCGATTCTTCCAGCAGAAGACTCGCGCCTGTGCCCACGGAACACGTGGTGGCTCCGGACCCCCCCCCCGGTAGTATGTTAGGTCTACGCGCGTGGGAGGTCGGGCGTGAGGAGGGACGGACCCCTATAAGAGGTCCGGGATCTCGGTGGCTGGCTTGGAGCTTCCCTTCCTCAGGGACACGTGGCGTCTCCGGACCCGTCCCAGAACGGGGAGCGGATCCGGGGCCGTCGGCCCGGTGAGGTAAGAGCCTGTCCTATGGGCCCCAGTTGCTTCGCCCTTTACCGCGTAGTTACGAATGACTACGCGGGTCCTGCCTTGCTGCAGTAGAAGTGGGTATCCCTGCTACAGGGTACCAATATTTATAAATATCGCCGGGTCCACATGTCGGGGCCCCGTCAGTGTACGTGCTCCCTTTGGACATATAAAAGGGAGAACACGCCCGCTAGAACACACATACACACAGACTCAGCTAAGGCCAGAAAAAAAACGAGACACACACGGGCTCTCAAGCTCTCGGACACAAGCAATACAACACTCAGTGGACGTAGGGTATTACGCTTCGGCGGCCGAACCACTCTAAACCTGCTATGTTCATCTGTTCTTCCACCGAGATCGAACTAACCCTAGCTAACCCGAGTACTCACTCTCTGGGCTTAGGCGGGTGCATTACGCCACCCGGCTGCGTGGTTTGCCACACCACGACATTTGGCGCGCCAGGTAGGGGGGTCAGCGAGTTTTTTTAGTTCATCTCATCCTTGTCTCCATGGTACGTGTGGTGGAGCACTCTACCACGACGATGCCGTGGAGATGGCGGAGGGTGTGGCATCATCCACGCCACGCACCTCTTGTTTCCTGCGGGGGGGGCAACCGTGCCCGTGGAGAAGCCGCCGTCAGCAGCGGCACGCTGCACAAAAGCGAGTGTCAGGGCGCCCGTCAAAGGCCCCCTCACAAGCTGCGAGCGGCGGAGCGACAAATCCCAGCTCGCAGCATACCTCACTCATGTGAGGAAGCCCGCTCCGGCGGAAAGCCGACTCCGGTCGCACCAAGCCCGCTACGGCGGAAGACAACTCCGGTCGCACCAAGCCCGCTCCGGCTGAAAGCCCACTCCGGTCGCACTAAGCCGACTCTGGTGGCTCTCTCCGACGTTAAGCTGACTCCGGTCGCACCCCCGACTCTACATCTCTGTAAGTTCTACCCTTAGAGGCCCATCAGGGAATAAAACATTTTCCTTTGTAACTAGGTAGTACTTCCGTGTGGTCCAGTCCGGTGAGCCTTCCGTGGAGGGGTCCGGACCTCTGCAAACCAGGTTCAGGGAAGCATACTCACCCTCCGGGGAGGTCCGGAGCCGTGTAGCCGCTTAGCCTGGTTCCTTACCTAGCCTGCATGCTCTACCTCCCTAGGGCGAGTACTATAGTACCTAAGACTGGGGGCCTGGAGGTCCGGACAGCTCCGGCCTCATAAACCCGTGTTCTAGCTTACATCGCACTTCTCATGTACATCTAGTTATAAAGGAAAAGTTTATTCTCAGTTCGCCTCTAAGGATGTTATATTCCAATTTCAATCTACGCATTTTGTTTGCGCTAACCCCACGTGGCTTCTTACTCTTGCGGTGATTGTGGTCCGAATTGAGTTGGCTAGTTAGTGACTTAGCTCGAGACCCCTCATGGAAGAGAGGGGTTCGGACCCCTGGGAACCTGTAGGTTCAGGGAAGCTCACTCATTCTCCGGGGAGGTCCGGAGCCGTGTGTAGCCGCTTAGCCTGGTTCCGTACCCTAAGCTGCACGCACCACCTCCTGTGAATGAGTGCCGTAGTACCTAGGACTGGAACCTGGAGGTCCGGATTTCTCTTAACCTAAAGGCCGGCCCTTGAGCTCGTTCACTGAACCTAGTGTCTATCTCAAAGGATTACAGCCAACAGGATTTGGGACCGTGGGCACGCTACTAAGCATCTACCTTGAGTCATGTGCAGGTTTCAAACATGATGATGCAGCAGGTGACCCAAAGGATGGACGCAGGACAAGACCCTTGTGGCGCGCATGCTGGGCGCCAGAAGCAGCCAAGTTGCTCAAAGTAGTGGCCCTACCTACTAGTTCGTTGCCTCTCCCGAGGCGGGCCGGGGCCTCTATCGGTACCCTGCAGCTGGGTACCCACTCCTACTATGCCAAGACTCGCGTAATTATTCGTAACTACGCCCTAAGTAGCTGAGCAGCCGGACCCTGGGGTCCGACTCCATCTCACCGGACCAACGGTCCCGGACCCGCTTCCCACTCGGGGACGGGTCCGGTGTAACACGTGTCCCAGAGGTGGTAATGCTCAGCACCTGTGACCGCGGACCCGGACCCATGCAGGTGGGTCCAGGACCTCCACATGCTATCCGGACCCCCGTGAGCTCTCGGCTCAGCTAGCTGCTCGGGAGGGATCCGGAGCCGCCCGTGTCACGCAGACACGGGCGCGGGCGCAAGCCTTCCGCTGGAAGCTCCGTCACCCCACCCGCATTAAGTGCGAGTGGTTGAGGCGAGCTCTGCTGCCTCTGGTCACGGGGCAGCTTTTGTCAGTCCACACTGTGGATCGCCAGTTACGAGGGGCTCGTCAGTTACCAAGGCAAGCATTAAAAAGTCAGCGCCGCGCATGGGCGACGAGTCATGATGACCAGTACTGACTGGAGCAACAGTGCACGCTGCTACAGTGGACTGAGTCAGTAGTTTGGTGCTTCATCATGACCTCGGCGCGCGGCTGCAGATAGACTCTACTCTGACAGACAGCTCAAGACCATCCCTGGTCAGAAGCTACGCACGGAAGCCGACGACAAGATCTCCGGATCTGAGGCATTGAAGTCCAAGTGTAGT